>NC_136773.1:20581205-21018934 GCF_947034865.1 Barbatula barbatula | reverse complement strand
GTCTGGTTATGAGTCTGGTATCTTGGTTAGTAAAGCGGTGGACTTGGAAATTAATGGAGCAAAACTGAAACCAGCAGGTGAGCACATACATGTCCATGAATCATGTTTTTCTTTAAATCTATCGTCAAAAGCAATTCATTTTTAATTTTTTTAATAAAAAAAACAGATTTATAAATAAATAATATACAGCCACGAGAAAAAAAAAAAAAATATATATATATATATATATATACACTATATACAGTGATGGAAAAAGTATTTGATTTTGTATGTTTGCCCACTGACAAAGAAATTATCAGTCTGTAATTCTAATGGTTGGTTTATTTCAACAGTGAGAAACTGAAAAGCAAAAAACATCCAGAAAATGCATTTAAAAATGTATGAACTCATTTGCATTTTAATGAGTGAAATAAGTATTTGACCCGTTTGCAAAACATGACTTATTCCTTGGTGGCAAAATCCCTTGTTGGCAATCACAGAGATAAGACATCTGTTGTAGTTTGCCACCAGGTGTCATGACACTGGAACACAAAAACGTTCGTGACGCCAGTGAGAACTGATGAGCAAAATAAAACAAAACAATAAAAGCAAAGATAACTAGGGCAACAAAGACGGAGAGGACTTAACTAGCAGGATCACAGGGAAGTAACGAAACTAAGACTGAGACATGAACAAGAACTTGAACAAACTAGAAAACTGGATACTAGGACTATGGCAACAAGACAAGAGGGGCCAGCAACACATCCCAGGAGGGATTTTGTCCAACCCTACTTTGCAGATCCCTCCAAGTCATTCAGGTTTTTAGGCTGACATTTGGCAACTCGAACATTCAGCTCCCTCCACAGATTTTCTATGGGATTAAGGTCTAGAGTCTGGCTAGGCCACTCCAGGACCTTAATGTGCTTCCTCTTGAACCACTCATTTTTGCCTTGGCCATGTGTTTTGGGTCATTGTCATGCTGGAAAAACCATCCATGACCAATTTTTAATGCCCTGGCTGAGGGAATGAGTTTCTCACCCTAGATCTTCCACCTCCAAGTTTGACAGTTGGGATGGTGTTCTTGGGGTCATAGGCAGCATTCATCCTCCTCCGAACACGGCGAGTGGAGTTGTTGCCAAAGAGCTTGATTTTAGTCTCATCGGAACACACCACTTTCACCCACTCCTCCTCTGACTCATTCAGATGTTCAGTGGCAAACTTCAGACGGGCCTGCACATCTGCTTTCTTGAGCAGAGGGACCTTGCGGGCACTGCAGGATTTCAGTCCTTGATGGCGTAGTGTGTTACTGATTGTTTTCTTGGTGACTGTGTTCCCAGCTGCCTTGAGATCATTGACAAGATCTTCCCATGTAGGTCTGGGCTGATTCCTCACCGTTCTCATGATCATTGAAACTCCACGAGGTGAGCTCTTGCATGGAGCCCAGACCGAGGCAGACTGACAGTTGTTTTGTGTTTCTTCCATTTGCGAATAATTACACCAACTGTTGTCACCTTCTCAGCAAGCTGCTTGGCGATAGTCTTGTAGCCCACTCCAGCCTTGTGTAGGTCTACAATCTTGTCCCTGACATCCGTGGACAGCTCTTTGGTCTCGGCCATGGTGTTTGAAAGCTGATTGATTGCTTCAGTTTTTTACCTGTATAAGAGACACCTGGTAGCCAGAAATCCTGCTGATTGATAGGGGATCAAATACTTATTTCTCTCATTAAAATGCACATTTTTAAATGCATTGTTCTGGATTATTTTGTTGCTATTCTGTCCTTACATTAGAATTATAGACTGATCATTTCATTGTCAGTGGGCAAACATACAAAATCAGCAGGGCATCAAATACTTTTTCCCCTCCATATATGTGATATATATATATATATATAAAATAAGAGACCATTCCAAATGTTCCTTTATTCACCATTTCTATATGTATTGTGTCCCTTCTAGTCCAGTGTCTGTTGAATTTCAACAAAACCAAACCATCATGACAAGTACCATAAAAACTCTGATAAAAATCCAGGTTATCACAAACAAAAATAATGATTGAACTTTTCCTAAATGCATGTACAAATAGTAATGTTGTATTGCTGAAAGGTGAATATGAACTTTGTTTTCTTTGCAGTGTTTGAAAAATACAGAGCATCTTTCCTGTTATTTTCACCTGTTTCTCCAGTTTTCATTTACAGCATATAGAAACAATATTTTTTTACATTTGGGAGAAATATTGTTAGTAGTTCACAGAATGAAACAAACATTATTATATTTACCTTAACTCATGCCTATAAACAGTACATTTTAAAATCATAAAAACGATCCCTGAAATGGTCTCTTATTTTTTTCTGCGGCCGTAAATAATGCAATGGTAGTTTCTCTGTGGCACGTAATAAATACATTTGTAATGACTAATGATCATAGTCCATCTTGAATTTTTAAAGCCATCATTGGAGTAATTTTATGTCTGAATCTGACACTGCCATGATCAGAATCGGTTTGATTCTCACCGATCGAACGATGTGTGTGTTGTGTTATCCTTCAGTGGTGGGTGTCAAGCTCAACGTGTCGGCCTGGATGAACAGCTTCATAAACGCGACATCAAAGAAAAATGTAAGCGGCTATAACCTCATTTCCTTATCATGTCTCATTCTACTGAATGATATGAATGATATGTTTTAATGAATTCACGTGTAATTTCCTCCCTGCAGTGTAAGGATGAGATCTGTGGGTGTCTAAGGAATGATAAGGTAGGCATGACCGCTTCATGCTGCTTTGAGGCCGTATGTGAGATGTTCTCTACTGGGTTAAGTGAGTTTGACTCTTTTTCTGATGAATGCTGGATTTGACTCTTTAGCAAGTGGACTGTGTGATTCTGGATGATGGTGGATTTCTTCTTATGTCCAATCAGGATGATTATATCACACAGGTAATTTCTTTACTATTCTAATACCATTGTGGGTTTGGTTTTTGACGTTTTGTTGCTGTTTATGTCAAATAAAATCAGGCAGTCATGTTTAATGGTGGTTTATACCCATCGTTCTCTCTGATGTTCAGATTGGTCAGTTTTTCGGTGAAGTGGACCCTGTTCTGATGACCACACTGGTAAACATCTCGCTCTACTCCTTCAATAAAACCTACGACTACCAGTCGGTCTGCGACCCAGAGAGAGAAACGAAAGCTGCTGCAGGACCTAGATCTATTAATGTGGTAAGATGATTCCTTTTTTACAGAACACAAAATAAGATATTTTAAAGATTGTTGTTAACCGGCACCCATTTACTTGCATTGGTTTTGTGTCCACGCAATAGATGTGAATAGGTGCCGGCGCCGAACATTCTTCAAAATATCTACTTTTGTGTTCTGAGCAAGAAAGAAAGTTCACAGGTTTTTAATGACAAGAGGACGAGTAAATGATGACAGAGTTTAAATTTTTGGGTGAACTATCTCTTAAACAAGTGTATTTATGTTTGTCCGAATGTGGAAATGTGTTTGTGTTTCTGTGCGAATATATTATAATGTTCTTTTTGTTTAATGTGAAATGTATGTGTGTGTTTTCTCACAGCCCACAATTGCAGATCTGCTCACTGTAGGCTGGTGGGCTTCCACTGCTGTCTGGTAAGAAGAAATAAACATATTTTTGTAAAAAAACAACCCAGATGATGAAGAGTAAGGTGGACGTGTTGTCATCTGTGTGTTTATGACTTATTTCTCTCAGGTCAATTCTGCAGCAGATGTTGCTCAGTTTGACTCTTCCCAATGTTGTTGGGACAGGTATGTTTCAGAGAACTTCCTGCTTGAAGGATGTACATGAACAGTTTTATACATTTGGCAGACACCTTTATCCCTAACGGTTCATTCAAAGTATAAATATTATCGGCATGTAACCCATGACCAGTGTGTTTGTGTTTTTTTCAGCACACTCTGAGGAAGATCTCTCTGATGCCTTCTCCAAAGAGAGCTGTATTACAGAACAGACTCAGTATTTCTTTGAGAATGAAAACACATCTTTCTCTGGAGCTATGGACTGCGGGAACTGCTCCAGGTGAATGTTTTTATGTTTGGATGCACATAAATCTATGCATTCCATCTATGTGTGTGTGTGTGGGAGTGCGTGTGAGCACGTGCAGGTGATGTCAGCATCCTCTCACCATCTAAACCTGGATATTTGCTCATCCTGGTCATCTCTCTGAGGACCAACCAGCTCGGCTTTCTCTGTCTCTTCTGTGTCTCCTCTGCTCGCTCCCTCATTCCTCGGATCCATCTGACATCCCACCGGCTGTAAATCCCGCCGGCCGCTCCGTTTAATGTAACACCACTAAAGCGAAACGCGCCTGGGACTGTTGGAGGCGCTCGGCCCGACAGAAACTCTACGCCTTTTTTACGAGCCCCACGTGTGACTGCGTACGATAGTTTTTCTTCAATGTTAACTACTTTAGACATGTAAAGTTTAACAAGCGCCATAAAGAGGAATCCATTTGTGCGATCTCAAGAGCTCGGGACCCGTGTTTCAGCGTTTGTAATTCAATCTCGTTCAGAGAGACATCCACATAAGCTCAGGGTAAAGAAATGCTGGGCTGATGAGAGCCAATAAAGGCATAGCTTGAAGCAGAACCTGAAGGAGACTTTTTTAGTCTACAAAGTTTCTTTGTCTCATTAAAGGATAGAGAATCTGAAGTCTAGCTTGCTTGTTTAACAATACAGTAGTTCACTTAAAATGATCACCCTTTTCTTGTTCCAAACCCACAACATTGTCTTTCTTCTGTGTTACAAAAAAAGTAATGAATGTTTATGTTATCTTTTCGATAATTATTTGTATGAAACCAGTTGGTGTCATTGATGTCAGACACGTTGTGAGCTTGTAAAGACTGATGGAGTCCATTTATTCAGCTTTTTGTCTTTTTTTGGACTTCAGGCATGTATGTCCTCTGATTTCTGTGTATGCTATGAAATATACCTCCTCATTTTACATGTTTAATATTTTTTTCCTAGTTTTTATATTTATACATATATTATTGTGATGTTGTAATACATCAACCTTTTACAGTATATGGCTGCTATTGTATTGTTTTGGTTTTTTATGTATTGTCTACTTTTTAAATTTGACCTAATAAGATTAAAAAGCCACACAATTTGATGACACACTCTTTAAAAAATAATGGGTTGTTTCAGCCAAACTTCCGGTCTGTGTTTGGTTATAATATAACAAATTTGTTTATATTAATATTGATTCATACTTATATTGATCGTAAATGAAATGTATTGTATGAAAGCTGTCATCCGCATCCTAAATCCTCCATAGTTATTTATATTTTCTAAATAGTTAATGCTAATGCGAGCGTGTTTCTTATACAGCGTCTATGGAAGTCACGGTAAATTTTACATCATTCTCTCTTTTAGCTGGTGTTATCAGACTCTATTTTTTTGGACGTAGTGAAAACACTATTGTTGAGTTTTACGTTTGCTATTTCAGCAAATAACAATGCAAAACATATATTTGCGTAAGTCTCCCATTCACCGCTATAGAAGTTTACCCAACTATGACGACTTCCGCTGTTAAGAAACACGGAAACGTAAAAAAGGTCCATTAAAACTCAACAGATATGGATTCTTTGCGGAGGACTACCGGAAGTTACATTTGGGCCACACAGCGCTTGTTTATGCCACCGAAACCGCCTATACTGCAAACAACTTTTTAAGTTTTTATCTACTGTTTGTCCTAAAATATATTTTCTGTAAAGCTCCTTGCTAAATTGTAATAAAAAAATTGTTCTATAGGAATATATAGGACATTTTATTTAATTTATCTGGTGAAATAATGTCAAATGGGTTTAGAACAAAATAAGGGCGAGACACCAATACTGAAAGTTAACATGCACCTCTCACAGGTTATGTAGTTTTTCAAGGAGGACGTTTGTCATGGAGGCCGTGTAAATCCACCTGAAACACCCGGTCTGCCCTTATAACCTCAGCAGCGCTCATGAATAAAGCATTCCTCAGAGGGCAACAGATGTGAGCCACTGAACTTTAAGTCTCTGTTCTTCACTGTGACTGTCAAAGCCTCCGTGTGTGTGTGTGTGTAAGTGTGTGTGTGTGTGTGTGTGTGTGTGTGTGTGTGTGTGTGTGTGTGTGTGTGTGTGTGTGAGAGTGTGAGTGACCCGATGACCGCTGTGATCTAAGGCTTGTTTGCCCTGCCGAGCATGCTGGGCCGCAGTAAACAGGCTGTGATTGCAGAGAGAGCAGGTGATGTGTAACACAAAACTTTTGCGCGCACATACATACTTGCATGCAGTCGGCCCTGTTCAGAACCCTGTGTCATTCTGGTTTAAAGAGAGGGAGGGGGACCGTAAAAGAGAACAAGAGACGGCTATAAAGAAAAGCCGTTCGGCGATGACAGTACGTAACAAGCTGCCAACCGACGCAGATTTCCAATATAACACGCTCATCTCCTGTTACGTGTGCTAAATACTTCCACACATGTTGAGTATTGGATGTAAAATTGGTCTCTTACAAAGAACTTACGTAGAATAGCCGTATTAAAGCCTTTTTTGAGTTTCTACATGCTGATGTTTTCTGCCATGAGAGCTCTTCTGCTAAATATGAATGGATAAATACACTTTACGGACAAAAGTATTTGACCGTTTAGTCATTTCCGTGAGCATGAATCTTAAACAGCATAAGATGATATTCTATCAAAAGTCTCTTTCAAAACTGAAACTGAAAAATGATTTAATACGGCATTGTATGTTGTAGCATTGATATTTAAATTGACTGGAAATACTGTTTATTAGAAACATTCTGTGTCCTTTTCCCAGAATGTTCCGGGCGGAGAGGCTACCTAAAACAAATTTGGTGTTTTTGATCTCGGATGCCAAGACTTCCTGCCTGTCCTGCGATCCCAAACCCCTGAGACAAGCGGAGCAGCCGTGTATCCTTCAAATGAGGCAATGTGTTCTACACTCACAGTCAATGGAGCTGTTTTGTCTATTTCTTATAATAATGCTAATACAATTTTTTGTGGACATGCCTGCCAGTGTTTGTCTTTTGAAATGTGATAATGCCTACAGTGATTATAGAGATTCTTTAAATGTCTGGCAGAAATATATACTTTCAAATGGATAATGTTGGACATTGCAAAAGGCCATGCTGCAATAAGAACATTCCTGAATATAAATCAACAGCTAAGTAGAACATAATTGAAGAAAGAGAAAAATGAATCAGTCAAGACAAACATACTCGTTTTATTGTTTGAGATTTACAGTCTTATACTGTAGCGTTATACAGTTCATTTCACATTCAACTTCTCATGCACAAGCTGTAATACTGCTTGTCTGCAAATGTCAAGATTTGAAGCACAAGCCTCTAGATCAAAAGACCACGAGAAATGGAAACTGCCCTTTGTATATGTTGTATTTCAAGTACTTTAGAGATGTTAAACTCTATACATTTGGGCTCAAAATTATTCCACCCCTATGTAAATATAATCAAGGAAGGCTGTGAAACAAATCCTTGGGATCTTTTCTTGAAGAATATGAAAAAAATCGAACCTTTCGTTGGAGAATTGGAATTTTAAATAGGGGATGTCATTATGACATAAACGTGTTTCTCTCTAATACACGTTGCTCATAATTATTCAAACCCCTATACAAGCTCTTAAGTTTGCTGCTAAAAGGTCATTTTTTATGAATCTGACCACAGAACCCATCATCTTTGAAGTTCCAGTAGTGTCTTTTCAAATGTTCTATGGTCTGATAAAACTAAATCCGCTATCAGAGCAGTAATCTTGGCAAAAATAAGAGGTTGAATAATTATGAGCAATGTGTATTAGAGAGAAACACATTTATTTCATGATGACATCCCCTATTAAAAATTCTTATTCTCCAATGAAAGGTTCGATTTTGTTCATGAAAATATCAAAAGGATTAGCAATGCAGATTTATTTTCACAGCCTTCCTTGATCATATTTACCTAGGGGTTGAATAATTTTGTTCCCAATTGTATATAGACGGTATAAAGAACAACAATGTTTTGTGGTTATTTACAAGGCATTTGCAACCAAGACGTTTAAATGATAAATCTGTGTGGATTTGAGAAGCCAGTGCCTGTAGTTGTTGTGTCTATTGTCCTTATGGATTTCTATCAGCCAATGGTCCCGACCCATGTGTGCTGGCCCAGAACCCTCGATACAGAAAAGGTCCGGATGCCTGCTTTGACACCAACACTGTCACGGGTGTAAGTTGAGCATCAAGCAAAATATGACCTCATGAAAAAACTCATGTCCATCAGTTTTATTCCTTTGTATTATTAACACTCATGTCTTTTTTGTTTGCACGTTTAATGCTCATTGGCTGTTCGTCATGCCTGTCACTGCTAGGATGAGCCTGTCTGTCCAATCAGTGGCTCCTCTGCTTTGGCCTTTTGGCCGCCCATCATTCTTCTGCTCTTTCTGCTTTGTGTTTGAGGGTCAGTTTCTTCTTGTTTTGCTGTCATTTTATCTCGTCAGAATCATGCTACAACTAAGGTTTGGATCTTTTAAATGCAAGGTGTTAGTCTTTCACCGGGTTAGCGTGGCATTAAAGGTGGTCAATGCGGCCGAGTGGGGGAAAAATTGTGTTTATGTGAATGCTTACAGTAGGTACAGAAGCAGAGAGGCAGGATGTGCCTGCTTTCCTCCCGCTGTGACAGTAGGATGTGCATTTTCATCTCGTTCCCTGAGAGATTTTCCGTGGCATAAACATAGGAAGGTCCAGATGTGTTTCCGTCCTTTTGACAGCCACAAGCATGACACGCCTATTCCTCCTCTAACCTGAGACATCCCAGGACTTTCACTCGTGAACTCTCAGAGATGCCAACCTGCACCACAAGTAGTTCATTTGTTAAAGGTGCTGTGTTTACATTTCTGGAGGATCTATTGATAGAAATGCTAAATGATATACATAACTATGTCTTCAGAGGTGTATTATGGCCTTACATAATGAAGGGTTATGTTTTTATTACCTTGAAAAGAGCTATTTCTATCTACATACACTGCAGGTCCTCTTACATGGAATTCATTTTGGAGTAGCCCTAAAAGGACAAACTGCTCTACAGAGCGTGTTTCGTAAATACTTTGTCTTTCAGCAAAGAAGTGAAAACGTGACGATCTTCGATTCGTGTCAGCCAATGTGCATCCCAGGGAGGGGAAGAGGTGGAGTGAGCCGTTGGTTGCAGTTCGCAACCTCATCACTAGATGCCGCTAAATTTCATACACTGGACCTTTAAAGCATTGTTATGTTTCAGTCAATTTTTCCTCAGCTATTGTCAGTACAGATTCACACACATCTGATCACGTGATTTGATTTCAGTTGAATCACTTATGAATCTTCTCCCTGGTGTAAAATCCAAAGAATAGTTCACACAAAAATAGAAATGTGGTCATTTATTCACCCTCAAGTCATTGAAAATGTGTAAATGACTCTTTCGTCTGTGGAACATTAGACGAGACAATTTAATGGAGGTCACATCTTCGTTTGTGTTATGTAGAAGTCAGAAAGTCATACAGGTTTGGAATGACATGAAGGTGAATAAATGATGAAAGATTTTTAGGTGAACTATCCCTTTAAACCAACTCCTGACAGATCTGTATGCTTGATCAGCTACTTGCTTTGAAATGTTATTGAAATTCAAGATGCATGACTTGAAACGGCTGTCTGAAGGGCGTTGGCAGTATTCACGCAGCGTAAGCTGACTTTTGTCTGTCCCGGTTTGTCCATCAGGGCTGAACTAAAAGGGAAGTGACTGTATAATCTTGTTTATGAGGGTCAGAGGTCACTAATGTCTCTGTATTGGCTGCAGGAGGATGCGTCTGACTGCGGTGGGGTTTGCTGTTTGACTCCGTCCCTTTGGACAACGATGGTTCTTCAGCTTTTTCTACTCTGGCTGTTTACAGGAACCAGAACCCATTTCTCCTGACCAGGCACAACGTCTTGCACAACAAGGACCTGGCACAACTTTTGACTCACATTTAGTACTGAATAACTGTATATCATTTGATTGCCACAAACCTACGATTGTCCATAAAACTCGACATCTACACACTGCCGAATACTGCCCTGTATGACCAGCCAAAACCAAGAGACAGATATATGCTTGTTTTTTTAGCTCGGACCACATCTTCAGAAACCTCACCTCTAGTGCCACATGCAGTCTAACAGAATGAGTCAGCAGGCAACATTACGGTCGGAGACGGTTTCCAGCACCAGCCTGGATCTGAATCAAGGCTGATTGAGATTAAGACTGTTCAGCTCACATGAGCTTTACATCAGTGAGGTCAGTGATGTCACAGCCCAGCCCTTTAGGCCTATAGACGCCTGAGTTTCCTTGTTTGATTGGATTTAAAGCATTGAAAAGTGAATACGCTACGCTATGGTGTGTCATAGGACAAATCTCACAGACAATGTTTTCTTATGTTTATATATATATTATGACTTGCATTGTGACAATATTACGCAAATTCAAAATTCTGCATTTCTAAATGAGATCCTATCTATACACACAGATTGATTTGTTTTTATTAATTAAAATATATATATTCATAATTTAAATATGAAACTCGGCACACTTTTTTCCAAATGCACAATTTATGTTTTAATTTAGTTTTTAATGTAGTTTTTTTTTACATAAAACAACAAAAAACATGATAGCACAATAAACAACATGATTTTTGAACATTTTAGTTAACAGAGTTATTTGTTTTTGCGAAGAACTATAACAGTAACGCGAATGAGAAGATGGTTATGCTCACAAAGAATAAAAATCATAATGGTTCTTTAAAACGAAAATATGATCACATTTTATGAGATTTACTTTGTATTTCTTGAGTACAATTGTCATTTTTACAGAAGTATTTTGAGGTTTACATTTTTCTGTTGCATTTGAGATTTACTGTTGATTTAGACATAAAGCAAGGTTGACGTAACCACATGCATCTGATAAAAACGCCAGTCAAAAGTGCCATGTTTGAACGTAACAATTCACCATAAAAAGATGTAATGTACAATCAAACCGCACACGAGCATCTGATGTGAAATCCAGACGCAGCATTCCAGTTAGCGTACCGAAGTCACGTTATAGTTGTGTCAGAAGTCGCACGCTCGTATCCCAAGGTCCAGAGCATGTTGAATGTGCTGAAAACTCCTCAGTCCAGTGTTCTGGCCCCCGCTGTCAGGCGGTTGCGTTTTACTGCATGTCATCCACATACTTCATCTGACAGATTTTGTTCCAGTACCACAGACATGATATCACAAGCGTGTAAGATATCGCATCCACATGTTGAAACGGCACAAGACAGATAATAAAAACGTCCTTAAAGATCTTTCACTCTGGAGAAATGTGCACTTCAGATGGCTGAATGTATGTTTATATATTCATTTGTTATTATTGTGTTAGAAGGTTTAGGCATGTTAAGAATGAGCTTAGATGATATGGATCAGATCTATTGCCAGTGGGAAAACGTTTACGCGAGTTCCCTCGAGATTGTTTTGAAGAAATAACAAATACTACAGCGGCAATGCTTTGAAAATATGAAATATCCACCCAACCAATTCCGAAAGCCAAGTATCTAAAAACATCACTACATTTTGGAAAGTTTTGATGGCCCTCTTTATCTTTCTTAAAAAATATGAGCGTACAGTCAATGTTTGCATGAGTTATTATAAATTTATAGACTGTCGTTGAGCCGTTGCACTTTTTTCTTTGTTGCAGTCTGTTTGATGAGGAGGTTGTTAAACATCACATCACATTATCTGAACTGAATTGAAAAGCCGGGAAGTTACTGCGACAATTGCTTAACGAAAATGAAATGTAGTGAGACGTGCTTGAGATGGATAAAGCTGGTTTCAGCTCGAGCATCTAAGTCAGACTTTTCTTTTGCTTTGGACTGAAAGAATTCATCTTCCTGTCTTCACCGATGTAGCATTGAGTTACACACCTACATATGCAGTGCATTTATGAATCATTGCAAACATTTTAGTCTCCTCTGAGGTTCCATCGGTCTGGATTTCCCATCTCAGGCCTGGGGGTTGAGGCCGTAGGATGTAACGTTTTAAATACCTCACTAACACGACAACGTGAGAGATTTTATCCTAGCTGAGCTGCGCGCTAAACCCCCCACCCCTCCTCATTACAAACTATACCATGTTTAAATGCCATTGGTATGTACTGTATATACAAACTCCGTAGAGGCCTGTCCCACTATTTGAACTCAAATAGATCCAGTGTCACGTTCAAAAGACCCGCACGCGAAACATAAAACAGGTTAATGACACGATTGTGCTAAATCTTAAAACCAGTGCCTACACGGTTAGTCAAGAAGAGAGAATTACCTAGAAGTAGCATTCACTTGGGGATTTTATTGGCATGCTGCAAAGCAAAGTGTTTTCATATGTTCTATATTGTGGAGGAGTAATGGAACTATTTTTAACTTAATATTTTCAAAAGACTTTTATGCTGTTGTGCATCTACTATTAATAAAAAAGGAGTCCAAATCATGAATCCAAAAAGAAAAATATATCTATGAAATTTGTTTTATAAAGTTTCCACTTTACATAAGGGGGACATGAATTACTTAAACAATCATTTCCGCCCATTTCAAAAGACACGTGATAGTGTGCACTAAGATGAAAGTGAGAAAATTACAACATTTTCATTTTGGGGTACTCAAACTAGATAGTCACATGGTGCTCCTTTAACTGACACTGTGACCTGTTTAAAAGGTTACACATGTACAATTTAACATACATGACCCCCCCCCCCCCTCATGTAAAGAGGATTGAGTTGTATGTATTTATTGTATGTTCTCTGAATGCTGCTCTCAGCTGCTGTGCTGTTTCATAGGGCTGCCGCGTGTCCGTGTTGCTGAACGTATTTACCGGTGTTGATGGTGCTCTGTGTGCCAGGATGTGTTTTTCTGAGTTTATGCTTCTTTTCCTGAGTGTGTATCCAAGTCACTCTTTGACTTGTGTGTTCACTAGTTGGACCAGAAGGGGGTGTGGTATGTGCCTCGGAAGCCCCGCCCTCCTGATCTGGTTGTGCATACAACTATATACACGTAAACATTCTTTTTGTGGAACATGACAAGCCTGAAACGATTTTGTATACATTTGTACAATAATGTTGTTCGAGAAAACGAAAAAAAAAGGTTTGTAAAGTTTACACGTGTAATTCTTGTGGAAATGCAATATATTCACAATAAAGGTTTATCATTACTATGCTTGGGGTGAAGGTGTTGTATTTTAGATTTTTGTTAAGTCACTGTATGACACTGTTTTGCAAAGATAAAGAAAAGTTTGTTTTTTTACATTAATTGTAGTCAAAAGTCCGTTTAAAAATGCTTTATTGTTGATATTATAACTGTTAGTTTACAATAAGGTTCCATTTGTTAAAGGGACAGTTCACCCAAAAATCTCGATTCTGTCATTATTTGCTCGCCCTAGAGTTGTTCCAAATCTGTATAAATAATTTTTTCTGGTGAACATCGAGAAAGATATTTGGAATAATGCTTGTATCCACCATTGACTACCATAGTTGGAAAAAGTGCCCCAGAACTCTTTGCTTTCCTACATTCTTCAAAATATGTTCTTTAAACAAAGATGTTTAAAGCGCAATTTTTCAATTGCATGGGACCTTATTGTAAACTGTAACCTTATTTATGTTTCTTGTGTGTTTTCGTGTTTTTTTTCATTGTTAAACAGTGACATTCTGACCGCGTGTCCATCAGTAAAGGAATGCCAGACCTGGAATGCTGCCCATGTAGGCCTCTTAAGAGTTAGCACAGGCATGAAACAGTCATTTCCTGTCATCTTTGCCCATCTCATGAACAGACCGAGCACACAAGCGACCCCACCCGGCAACATCCCCAGCGTTAGATGAAACAGCGTTTGATTGAGAGTGACGGAGCGTGGCCCTCCGTCCAGATTTTGGAACAGACGGTCTTCCCGTGCTTTCTGCTGACTTCTTGATGGCTTTTAACAGGCTATCAGTGAAGACAGGCCTGGGCTGTTATTTTCGAGCCATTGAGCAGAGAAGGTCCAGATGCATGTGTGTGCCGTACTGCGGCTTTCAGGAGAGTATCGTTTCATTTCTTCTTCACTGGTGTTTGTAGTTTGGTTTACTGTGCGTGGATGCGCAGGATGCTTTTAAGCCGGGGCGGATGGGTTTGAGATCTTTATCAGGGGCGCTGGGTCACGGTAATCAGATATCCCTGTCGTGGATGCACAGCTTGTGGCTGGAGGCGCAGTTACCATCTCAAAACAAGCAAGTCATGGGCCAATAACAAACAGACTGTGATATTAGAGCTTTGCTCCCTGGTAGATATGACCTCATGACTCTATCTTCTTCTAAACCTGAGCACAGATAATCAAAGTCTAAAAAATAAGAGTATTCCTTACACTTCAAGGATGCCGGGAGGTTGTAGAAACTGTTAGATTGTGACTGTGCAGTTTTTAACAGAGGTGGATGCAACATTTGGGTTGTTTGTTACAACGGTGGACGTGTATTTTGGTCATTGATTTTTTGACTAAATCAAATGTGAGCAATAAAATGGGATTCTGTCATTGTTTATTCACACAACCTGTGTATCACTCTTTTTTTCTGTGGAACACAAAAGATATTTGGAGAAATGTGGTTTTGTGTCAATACAATGGAAGTCAATGGGGTCCAATGTTTTTTTGGTTACCAAAGTAATGCAAAATATCTTCCTTTCTGTTTGGCAGAAAATCATACAGGTTTGAAATTACGTGCAGGTGAGTAAATTACTATCCGTGTTATTTACTTGATACTATAAATTGTAAATAAATAACAACATCCACATAATAAAGTTATGGCTGTTGTATCATTCTCATGAAGGTTTCAACAAATGTTTCTAATTGACGCATGAGATCTAGTAGCTGTAAGTGAAAAGAGACACAAACACGGGGTGCCAGACTTACTCTCTGAATGACTTTTGACCTCCGTGCACTGAATCTTAATTGGTCAGTGCTGCTTGAACATTTGTAAGGGTGCTGTTTGTTTCTGTAAGGGGTGTGAGGGTCACAGATGAGTTCCTGTCTTGTAATAGAGCACAGATTGTTTTGATGGAGAGGAACCGTTTAAAGAGTTCGACCAAGGGCTGCTGTGTGTATGTTTCAGACTGTAGCACCTTGGTAAACAACACAACATCAGAGCATTTTTTACACACTTTTATGAAAGTTTCAAATGTTCTGCGCGAATGAAAACGCATCACTGATTATTGAATATTTTCAGAGTCAACAGCTCTTGAGAGCAAGTCTTTGTGACCTTCAAGATTAACAGGTGGGCTTTATTTTTCGTAGATGTCAATAGAATGCAAATGGAAACGTTTGCTTATATCTCCCGCATGTTAGATATTTCTCCTGGGAAAAAAAACATGATATCTCACGAATGTCTCATTTCGATTTTCAGAAAAGATCTCAACAATGTTACCAACCGAGCTTAGATTTGCAAATTTGACAAAATCAAAATGACTGAAGATTTCAATATGAACTCATATTTTTCTCATCAAATGTTCCTAAATCCACTTTTTTGTAAACCCATAGAATTCATATTAATTTCACAGCTTTATACTTCTAATGTATGTTTACAATTGTACCATTTTATTTCTTTTTTTCTTAAGCCATATTTGAAAAGAAATAAACTGGAACGTTAGAAGTGCTGGGTTAAGGGACGAACCCAACCATTGGGTTGTAATGTAAGCAAGGTTGTTTTAAAGGTCCAATGTGTAACCAATAAGGATCTTTTGACATAAATGCAATATAAAATACATGCCTATGTCTTCATAGGTGTTTAAAGACCTTTCATCATAAAGCATTGTTTTATTACCTTACAATGAGCTATTTCTATCTACATACACCACGTGTCCCTTTCCACCGTAGCCCTAAACAGACAGACTGCTCTATGAGTTTCGTAAACATGATTTCTCCTTTAGCAAAGAAGCGAGAACATGACAACATCTAAGTCCTGTGTCAGCCACAATAGTGCATTGAAAGGGAGGGATGGAGTGAGCCGTTGGTTGCAATACGCAACCTCACCACTAGATGCTGCTAAATTTTATAAACAGGATCTTTAACCCATTCTAAGTGAAATTAAAATATTTTTCTGGGTATATTTAACCCATCAGTTGGATTTGTCCCCTTTTGACCCAACGTTGGGTCTAAAATAACCCAGTATTTTTTGAGTGTATAAAATCAAATTAATATCTAGAGTAGTAAAACGAATGATAATTCAAAATCTCCTGAGCTCTGAAAGAGCAAACTGTGAGCATCCTCTGAAAGTATTTACCAGTGACCAATCAGATTGCACGGTTTAGCATGGTTATGCTGTGTGGGAAGATGTCGCCCACACCAGCATCTTGACAACGTGAAAATCTGTACGAGCAACAACACATTTAGAGAGTGAGCACAAGCAGACTCAGCAGCGAGTAGAAACTCACAGAGTACATGCCTCAGCTCTCAGCTAGCATCAGACTCAATTCACTTAGGGTTCGATATCTTTAGCTTAAACTCCAGCGAGTATTGATGTTGCAGTTTATTAAACAAAATGGCATGGCTCTCTCTCTCTCTTGGGTCATTTCCATGCCTCAGTGGCTACTTGTAAAGACTTGGCTAGCCACTCAGATTGAACAACCGAGAGAAGCAAATTAGTTCAAATTTAAGAGTAATGAAATATTGATGAGTATTGTGTTCTACCTGCTGTAAGGGAGAGACGACATTCACCACCACCAGACCGTTCAGGTCATTAGGAGCAACATACTATTCTCATTATGGAGCTGTATGGTAATTAGTCATTAATATTTAAAAGCCTTTAATGATTCTCGAGTTGTATAATGGTAGAACGACTAAGAAGGACCAGTCAAATAAACACGCAGTCCTTTTTTTAGAGACCTTAAAGTATATGCATAACTTTAATTGGCAGTTTAGCGGGGCATGCATCCATATGTAAAATCAATCTGGGAACAGAGGCCGCGAACGCGGAACAGTATAGCGCAATCATCTACTCTTACCTCATTGACTATTATGTTTCTTTCGCTTTGACTCATTAAATTGCCAAGACTCATATAAGGTAAGGATGGATTTGTAGCCATTACATCTACATTACAAATCCCAACGTTCTTCTTTATTAGTTCTCGTCTCCCTGACAGGAGTAATGACTTTGTATCCTGGGAATTTCAAGTAGGAGAAGGAAAACAAGGGGCTATGTGTCGAAGTGTTGAATGTTGTAAGAACAATATAATATTTCAAAGGAGAGAAATGGCATTTCAAAAATGCTGTTCTATAGCAAGTGAGTTTTGTTACTGTGAATTGACTTCAAACGGCATCTGAATGGTTTCACAGATGCAAACTTAAGGATTGATCATTTGTACTGCAAGCTCAAATCACATCTGTTTTTTTCAAAACCAGGACTGCGTTTCCCAAAAGCATCGTAACCTTAAGTTGCTCTTAGAACCATTATCACCAAAGGAGCTACGATCGACGTAGGCTTACGGTGCTTTTGGGAAACGCAGCCCTGGTCATTTCGCCTTTATACAACCATACCTATTCCATACTATGAAACAGAAGTCAAGCCAAACAGATATATGTGCATCATATTTATAAATAATATAATACATAATATGATATAATTTATTAGGCGTCGCCGTATAAAATTTCCATCTCACGATAGTTGCTGGGACTCTTATCGTAATGTACAGTACACTGTTATCAATATTGTTGCATTTGAACTTTCATTCACAAATAAATAAATGAAATAAATCATGGTTTAATAGACTATAGTAGATTTGCATTTCTGCTAATATTTTTGGTTTGATTTGTAGAAATTTGCTTACATGCTTTTGTCATTTGATTATTTGTTTATTATTTGTTTTTGTTTCTATAAGTGGAATTTATTTTTCTTTCAGTTTGAGTTTTAGTTGAGCTTTTATTTATTTTCATGTAATAATTTTAGCGACTCAACTTATTTAAGTTTATTGCTGAAGAAACATCTCTACTTTGTTTAGTTAAGTTATAATATTTAGACAGTGTTGCTATTGACAACAACGCATAGAAATGCAAAAAAGATTATTATAGTTTACTAAAGCTAAAACCTATCCACACACTTTTATTGAAATGTGATGGAATATCTGTTTCATAAAAAAAACAACTTGTATTTGCATGTGGAAAAAAAACATCCATATCTTTAAAACTGTGTACAAAACCTAAAGTATCCTCTAAATTTGAAGACAAAAATCCCAACATGAATCACTGGGTTTAAAACAGCTGGAAAATTCATTATGCCATTTAGAAACACTTGCAGACCTCCAGCGCTGTTCTCAATATGACCACCTGATAGATGATTTTCTGTCAACAACCAGTAGTTACACTGGATTCCACTACCAGAACCATGACTGTACGACAGAACATTAACCCAAACCTCCCACCCCGTTACACCCTGACGCAGATTCAAAGAAAACTATCGCAGAATAATACACGTGTGTTAATGACTCATCTGTTGGTCATTTAGTATCAACGGTAATTATTATAGCAGGCTAGCAAGTGCACAAACGTTTGTTTTAGGCATTCACTGCGAACGTGAATCAACCCTAATCGGACTGAGAGGTGTGTGTGTGTGTGAGCTAAAACATTTACAGATGGCTTTAGTCCTGCCTCATCAAGACCTAATCACGCAAACATGGGGCCGCCACAGATACGCTTCACAAAAGACCAAGAGTAGTGTGTGTATTTATGCACACAAATTTGTTCCCGTACACTGTGTGTGTGTGTGTGTGTGTGTGTGTGTGTGTGTGTGTGTGTGTGTGTGTGTGTGTTTGTGTGTAGAGTCATGTACTGTAAAGGCTCATGTGGTGTGTGCACTCGCAGAAAGCTGTGCAAATTTCCACACAATTGGAATGGCTATCATTCACAACCTTCAACGCGTCTTCTTTCCTTTGCATGTTGTTTATTTTATATTTTGGCATATTCGATTGGGCTTTCTGCTTCCAATGAAGGTGTACAACTGTCAGCCCACATTTTAACTACGTTTAAATCTGTTCTGCATGAATCCACCGATTTTTCCACGTGTTTGTCTCAAAGGTAAATTTCTTTTTTACTTTTTTCCATCACAAACAACTTTTATGTGAAACAGATAGGTTCTTCAGATAACATGCTGCATAGGTTTTTTTATGTAAGCATTCAGTGGGAAATGGTTCTTCTCTGGCATCGTGAAGCATCTTTTTAAAAAGTGTCCACTTACTGTACTGTATTCTTTTTAATCACAGGAGACCAAAAATATTTAGCTTTTGTTCACCTATTTGTAGACAAATGTGTACATCCTTCTTGTAAGATTTTTGCATACGCTTGTAGCCCAGCTGGGGTTCACTGTGGTTCCCCTCCCGCTTGTTCTTCTATCCAAATGGCCCAGGACCTTGTGACTTCTGCACAGCTGCCTTTAAAGAACCCACCAAATCTGGCTACTATCAAAGGTTTAATTAAGTAGATGAATATTGACCGCTGCTGAGGGGGAGAGAGACTGACGTGTGTGTCTGTTTCATGTGTTCGGCCGCAAATTGAGTAGCCTCTCAGTCTCTTTGAAAATGTAAGAAGTTGCATTTCTGTCATTGTAATGTAGTCCAGAGACTGTCCCAAATGGGATGCGTTCAATCATTTCCAGTTGCCATGTGAGAAACAGGGTCTTTACGTTCACCCAGACCCCTCTGAATTGCCTTAAGTGATTGAAACACTTTACTCTAATAGCTCTATTATAGACACTGTAACAACAAAGAACAACATATTTGTGTATTGTGCACACATCAGTTAGCTCACATGTCCCTCTTAGCTACATGACTTTGACATTCAAAGCCAATGTCAATATTTTTGCATACATTGTATGTGCTTTGTATGTTCACGGCATGTGCTTTTCTCAGTGCATTATGATTGATTATAATAGATTTATTTCATTAAAATGTTTTCTATTCTGACAACAAGTAGTTGTAGGATTATTTTCTCATTCTTTTGACTATACAACAAATGCTTGTTCTCTTTGGTTTAAAAACAAACCAGCATTTTTTAGTTCTCATATTCCTTAGTAGTTCACCCAAAACATTGTCATAATTCACTCACCCTCTTGTCATTTAAAACCTGCAGAACACAAAAGAAAATAATTTAAAGGATGTTGGTAACAGAAAATCATCGGTCCCAAAAGCCTTAAAGTAGAAGTCAATGGTTTTTGATAACCAACATTTTTTTAAATATCTTCTTTTGTATTATGTCAAAGACAGAAAGTCATACAGGTTTGAAATGACAAGAGGGTGTTGTAATGATGACCCCGTTTTTGGGTGAACTATCCCCTTTAAAGCTTTACATGCAGTATGCGTAGTAATATGCCTTGTTCAATATTGCACGGATATTTTTTTATCTTTTCAGCATGCTTAATGAACTTCTTGAGATATTTGCCAGTTCAGGCAATGTAATGGTCTCCTGTAAAGGAGGCCCGATCTAAATACTCGATGTAAAAAAAACGACTTTGTATGTGGAGTCGACAGAGCAGTCATATGACAATGTATTATGTCATACAATAACACCCAACAATATTTGATGTAGCGGGCCCATTTTTGTCAATGGACGTGCCTTTGAGAAAGTCCTGGAGTCGTGAGCATAAAACGGTTTATACTGTAGTGGGACACAAACATTACAAACAGTAACACACAAAGGTAAATATGAGAGCACTTCAGTCGACTATTATAGTTTAAATGTTTATAAATGTTATTTGTTATCAAATTGTATTGTAGTTCCCTGTTCATCAGGAACTATTTTTAAATGACCATTTCTTGAGAAATAAACAGATTCCCTATCTTTACAAGGAAACTGATTTTATTTCAGCATTTACTCACACTTATTTCATTAATACATGTATGACTTTCTTCTGCAGAACAGAAAAGACGATATTTTGAGGAATGTTGGTAACCAAATTACACTGGCCTCCATTGACATTAAACCATTTGTCAAAATATATTTCATAAAGTCATACAGGTTTTTTCCACGTGTGCAAAAATGAATGATGAAGACATTTTTATTTTGGGATGCATTATCCCTTACAGCATGATAACCGTGCTAAGAAAATTATTTATGTATTTGATAGATGACAAAAATCAAACCAACAACTTCCTCATTTATCGTGTTTCTGTGTTTTTGACGACTCTTTGATCCGGAGTGAGACTCGCACACAGGAAATGTGTGTTTATTTGGAAAGGGCTCTTGTGTTTACTGTGCCTGGGAGCTTCACCACAGGACGCTCGAATGCATCTGTGCACTTTGTTTGTAAGTGATTGCGTATTATTATATAATCCTGTTATAATCCACATACCTGGCACAGGATTAAATGTGCTTAAAAGTGTGTGTGCCTGTCTTTGTGTGTGAGTGCTACATGAAAGCCCTGTGTGTCTGTATGTATTTTAGGAGGGATGGCAGGTATAATGTGTGTTTAGGGGTCAGAAATGGGTTCGGGTAATTTGCAGCAGCTGTAACCAAACACTAGTAACATTTCTGAATGACAAATCTGTACAAAGCCGCAGGAAATCAATTTAGCACCCCTAGGAACTAACCTGCTTTAACATTCTTTTAATGCTTGTACATTGCCCTTCGATTCATTCTCTCTCCCTGTCTCTCTCTCTCTCTCTCTCTCTCTCTCTCTCTCTCTCTCTCTCAAATTTCCTCATTTTAAAGCATTTATCAGACTTCCTCGGATTTCCACATTTTTCTTTAATAGCATCATTATTGCCTCTGCAAGCATGTCCACTTTGTTCACGTTCATTCCTACAGTAGAATTGCATGTGATCGTGATGTGTGCACTGCAGTCTCTTCACGCTTGACTTACAGATGACAGAGTACTGCGTTTTTTAAAGTCTGTTGGGAAACAAAGTTATTTTTTTATTTACTAATGAGCACTTCCAAGCAAGGACTGGTCAAACTGTTTATGACACTGAGTGTTTATATAAGAGTTTTATTATAAGCTCACCCTCTTTTCACATTTATTTGTGAAGAACAGTAGTTGTTTATCATTGCTTTTTATCTCTTGTTTAGGGCCTTTTGTTTAAAATTGAAGCTTAAAGGAACAGTTCACGGAAAAAATAAGACTCTGTCTTCATTTACTCACCCTCAAGTTGTTCCAGATCTGTATAAATGTATTTGTTTGTTCTGTTGAACACAAAAGAAGATATTTTAAAGAATGTGAGAAAGCAAACAGTGAAACAAATCATTTTCAGTTTTCAATGGAGGCCAAGAACAGTTTGGTTGCAAGCATTCTTCCAAATATCTATCTATATGTTCGTCAGAACAAAGAATTGTATCATCGCTGTCCTGCTGAAACCTTGTATGTCCAGCTTTGCTGTTTTACAGGAATTGAAAAAAAACACTGCACTTTTTCAGAGATTGCATACTCTGTTGTCAAAGTTGACTAGCATTTTTAAATACTTTTTAGATATTTGCAGAACCCAGTGACAAACATAAAGGGGACTTATAATAATGTTTTGAAAATCATGAAATATGGAGATACAAGGTTTCAGAAGCACATGAAAATGTTTGGTGAGTAAATGATTACAGAACTTTTATTTTTGGATTAGTTGTCCCTTTAACATGCATGTGATCTGCTATCTGAAGAAAGTGTTTTGGTGCGAAAATGCAAAATGCATTACTATATAATTGTTGAATGATGCATTATTAATAGCATTTCACTTAAGTTTACAACATACTGGGCTTCCCCACAAAATACATTTCTTGGATAGTACATGTAGCTTTTTTAGGATAGTATAGAGCTTACTTTTTAATGTCGCCTTCTGTTGCTTGAATTCTAGTGGTGTACCCCTCACTGTTGGCCAAAACGTTACTTACTGTTTAAAGGGATAGTTCACCCATAAATAAAAATTCTGTCATTAGTATACACAAATCTGTATAGATTTTGTTCTGATGAACACAAAGATATTTGGAAGAATGCTTATAACCAAACAGTTCTTAGACCCCATTGACTTTATTTTTTGTTATGTTGAACACAAAAAAGATATTTTGAAGAATGTAGGAAAGCAAGCAGCTCTGTGGCACTTTTGAATACCATTGTCAAATTTCCTATTATGGTAGTCAATATACATAATAAGCATTCTTCCAAATATCTTTCTCTGTGTTCAACCAAACAAAGAGAGTGAGTAAATGATGACCGGATTTTCAGTTATGGGTTAACTATCCCTGACACTAGTGTCTGTGTTTATCTGTCTTTGTACATGTGCTGAAATGTTTGTTTATCTGTATGCACAGCAGCACATGCTCTTTTGTTGACTAAAAGGTGAATTAGTCTGTTGCCTGCAGCTCCTCGCAACTCCGTCACATCTTCACCACAGAAAATCCCTCATTGTGTGTTTGTGTTGTTGTGCACATGGTCTTAGTTAAAGACATGAGACAGTTAATGCATGTTTGTTTGTTGTTTTGTTTATTTGTGGGAACAAGCACTAACACAGACCAAACCACCGCTCTGTCGCTTTTTGGGTTTGGATGCAGATATAAAGCCTTTTACTTGACCAGAATATAAATTTGATTCATGTGATTCGCATGATAGAATGTCACTGTTATGTGGGTATCAATGACTTAGAAAAAATCATTACCTTTGTGTTGTCTTCTCTGCGTTTAACAGATTCCACATGGCCGATTCGTTATTCTTCTCTTTAATTAAGAAATTTTTTCAAAGCGTTTCTCTGCAGTGACCTTTATATGTGTGGTTCTGACCACCCTGAACGCTGCATCATTGGTTTCGTTGACTTTTATTGACTGATGTGGGTCAGAATCAAAGAACGTGTTAAATTCTGAATCTTTGCCCAAATCCTATAAATGTTGTTCAATGCATTTCTCCAGATGTACATCTTTGCCTTTGTCGCGATGCTGTACTGTAACTCTCACCAAACAGTTTGGTTCACCACGGATATTGTAATTTTGACAATAGCGGTGGGATTCTTCAGACATCACTCTGTGCATTTTGCATGCATCGGCTATTAGTTATGGTGGTTTAAAACTTCAATTCAAAGACGAGTTCTCTGTCATTTTGATCCATGTTCCGACTTTGTATGCTTTGTATTAGAAAGATGCTCAAATTATAAAATAGTTTGCACCTTCCGGATTGAGACCGTGATTGAGATCATGTTGGGTAGTCTCAAGCACGTCATGGGAAAAATGTTTATGGAGGTGAGTTCGTTCACAATTATATTTTTTTACATTTTGCACACCTAACATAAACGTTTGCTGCTTGCAGGACATAAAGGTTTGGGGGTGATAGACAGTACTTGAAGAGTCGAGATGATGAAAGATGAGGGGACTGGATGAGGAATGACAACACTGAAAACGGTTGCACACACACTGACTGATCACTCCCTCGGGGCCATCAGGGATGTCATTTGGCATTTGTAGTTTGTACCTCCATCATCAGAGGAAGCTAGAAATACGATCACAGGCCACAGAAGACGCTCACATAAACACTACTGCTGTTAACTAAACTAATACAAATACACTTTGGGTAAACAACCTGCCGTAAATAAACATGCCAAGCTGAGTGAAGAACTGACCCACAAACAAAAACAACTTGCAGGCGTCCAAAAGCATAAGCGTGCTACAAATAAACACATGGAGTGTATTTTCATGGCAGATAAGAATAAAAGAGCTCTCAAGAGAGGGGAAAGCATCTTTAGTGCTTTAGTGTAGTGCCATCTAGTAAACAACTCATTTGTTCCACCAAGCACCTCTCTCTCTCTCTCTCTCTCTCTCTCTCTCTCTCGCTCTCTCTCTCTCTCTCTCTCCCCTCTCTCTCTCTCCTCGCTCTCTCTCTCGCTCTCTCGCTCTCTCTCGCTCTCTCGCTCTCTCTCGCTCTCTCTCTCTCTCTCGCTCTCTCGCTCTCGCTCTCTCTCTCTCGCTCTCTCTCTCTCTCTCTCGCTCTCTCTCTCTCTCTCTCTCGCTCTCTCTCTCTCTCTCTCGTCGCTCTCTCTCTCTCTCAGCTCTCTCCTCTCTCTCTCGCTCTCTCTCTCTCTCGCTCATCGCTCTCTCTCTCTCTCTCCTCTCTCCTCTCTCTCTCTCCTCTCTCTCTCTCTCCTCTCTCTCTCTCTCTCTCTCTCTCTCTCTCTCTCGCTCTCTCTCTCTCTCTCGCTCTCTCTCTCTCTCTCTCTCTCTCTCTCTCTCACTCCTCTCGCTCCTCGCTCTCTCTCTCTCTCTCTCTCTCGCTCTCTCTCTCTCTCGCTCTCTCGCTCTCGCTCTCTCTCTCTCGCTCTCTCTCTCTCTCTCTCTCTCTCCGCTCTCTCTCTCTCTCTCTCGCTCCTCTCTCTCTCTCTCGCTCTCTCTCCTCGCTCTCTCTCTCTCGCGCTGTGAGTTATGCACATCAATACTGTAAGGGAAGCCTACAGTCCGTAAATGAGCTCTAGATAAGTTCAGTCAATAATAATGATGGATAAGCTCATTTAGAGGTGAATTTGTCACAAAGTTGTCATGAGAGTCTTCATAGATGTTGTGTCTGTTAAATGTGGGTGTGTAAATAATATGATACTCTTCATCATAGCTTAATATTACCAGGGTACCACACAACATGACATAATGTAAAAGTATTTTAAGACTCGGTGTGGGACGGATCAACAGAGAACACTATAAAACCACCTTGAATCAATTTGGGACTGCCTAACGTTAACTTTGGTGTTGTAGCTGTGGTTAACATGGCAAGTTTTTGTAATGAAATGTGAGAAATGAAGAAGTGACCCAGAGTTTATCAATTCAAAACTTTATTCCCGAACACCACCCGGTGCGCACCGACGTGTGCTGCTCGTCACATTCCATCCGCTCCATAAAATTAGACGTCAACAAATATAAACCCTTTTCTTAACTTCCGGATTGGTTCAACAGCCTCAGTGTCGACGAGGAAGTGATGATATATGATGATGATAATGTTCTGGAAAAATGGACAGACTCTTTAAATGGGCTGAGGGAAGAGGCGGGAGTGCACGAGGTAGAATATCTGAGCTCGCGCTGATCTTCAGTCAGTCCTGCGCGCTCTCGCTCACTGTCCGCGTATCTACAGCCGCAGAGAGATAACTTTCTTATTTATAAAGAGACAAAACGTCGCGACTTTACTTTCGTTTTGCGTTTTTGGGGTTTACATTGACCTCTCCAAAACAACATGTGGATTTACAAAATGTTGCTCTGTGTGGCTGTTTTGGTTTACTCAGGTAAGTTTTTTTAAGGGGACCCTGGGTGTCCCCGTTAAGAAATTTCCACGGAGTCCGTGGTTTTGCGAATGCATAGTGAATATAGTAATATAATAGCTACTAGAAAGATAGTTATATTTCATTATTTTTACCCTATAATATAAGAATAGAAAAATATTAGCTTTAAGTTATTCTTTCAATTACCTTTTTTTGAGACTCCCTGTGCAGAAGGAGCGCACTTTCTGTGCTCGAGCTTACAGACTGCTTGACTGCATGAGTACAATGACATAGTAAGCTACTTTTGGCATTTATTATCAGCAAGATGAACATCTTTAAATTATATTAAGCATTTAATGATAATCTAATTTAAGACTCGATTTCAAGCACTGTAAATGCGCTCTATAACTATTTGCGGTTTGGTAAAATAACGTTATGTTGCAATTAAACGTCATATTGACCAAACATTGCGTTACGGTTTACTAGGGAAAACCTCGCAGATGTTGACATGCATGTTGAGTGGGCCGTTTCTTCATGAAACATCTGGATATGTGAGTCATCGACGATGCGCATGGAGCTAAAGGAGAGTTAGATGAAGTGATGGAGTTCTGCGGTGTTTTTGTGGCCTGTAAAAATATACACAGAGAAACAAAAGCAGCTTTTGCGCAAAGCTTATTGATTTCAAATTGTCATTTTGAATTAGCAGTGGGACACGGGGACCTGGTTGGCATGTTGGTCCCTCTGGGTTCTGTTTTAGTTCAATTCATTCTTTATTATGGGGGAGTAAAACCTTGGATCGAAGAAAATAACCCCTGTGACAGTGTGAGCTTTACATATGCAATAATGCACCAGGATCTAAACTTGGGACTAGTTTTTATCATCTGTATTAAATAAGTCATTGTTGTGACACAGTGTCTATTGCATGCAAGGTAATGGAAAGTTTTGTGCCCTGTGAAACTGCTTACAGTGTCCTGTTGCTTAATCTGTTCTGTTC
This sequence comes from Barbatula barbatula, assembly GCF_947034865.1. Taxonomy (NCBI): domain Eukaryota; kingdom Metazoa; phylum Chordata; class Actinopteri; order Cypriniformes; family Nemacheilidae; genus Barbatula; species Barbatula barbatula. The sequence goes on along the minus strand of NC_136773.1, from coordinate 20,991,723 downwards.
AGATGGGTTCTCTATGGTAGATGCATACGTCTTGAGTTTTTTAATGGTTGTCTAGCATAAGAACTTGTCTACATAGAAATAGTTTCAGAGAGCACACTTGTATCTGGTTTTACAACATGGTCTGTGCGAGCATGAAATCAGTGCTCTCTAGCCATCTGCTGGACAGAAATCCCTTACCATTGTAGCGGACAGAACCCTTGGAGGATAGACAGAAGCGTTGGTCCTGCCAAGATCCTAAACAGACAATGATTGATGCATCTAGTTGCACGCACAGGATTAAACGTATCATACAACCATCTGAATGAGCTCCTTTTATGCATCACAGTGTAATTACTAGCCCTAATAAATCGCATCATTTTCTGACATATCCAGGTTAGTTTGTGATCTGAGATGCTTGTTATATGATTTACAATAAAATTACATTATTTTGGTTTCCTTTATGCTTTCATAGTCACTCCTGGGAGGCCTGTGAATTGAGTCTTTAATGAATTGAAGTAAAATTAAGAGCCACCTGTTATGAACCAGATGTTTGGATTTGTCTGTTAGCTCTCTCGATCTGACACGTGTGTTCTGTGGCAGAAACCAAGAGGCATGCCCTGCAAGACTACCAGAAGACGGATGGCGTGCGTCCGGTCACTCTACCTGATTTGTCCTTCATGTCCAAAGGCCGCAAGATGAGCGTGGGAAAGTGTGCGCGTCGCTGCAGTCGCAAAAGGAAGCTCCCATTCACCTGCAGGTACGGAGGTTTAAAAGGTCAACGCACAGACACCCATCTTATACACGCGATCACAAACACCAACTGCACAACTAAATAAAAGAAGCACACAACCAGTTTACTCCCTTACAAACATAATATGATTTGAAATGGGTAATTATGAAAAACGCTGTTTGTCAGGATGCAGCTGGAATTAATTTCATCAGTGGAAATTGAAGATCAGCAGTCCAACTATTTCCTATTTTGATGTTTCAGGTCGATGAACTCTCACTACTTCTGCATAATAATGAAATGCGCCCTTCATACACTGATATTGCATAATGTTGCCTGACTGTTGGCATTTAGCACTAGTAGCACTACTGCTTTCGTTTTTTTGAGGGTATCATGTGACACATGTACAAATCAGACAACAAATGCTATTCTGTGCTTTGAGTGTCATTCGCTGATGTCACAGTCATTTCTGTCATCCTGCCAGGTTCACATTCATCCTGTATTCATATGCATAATATTAATATGTCTGCCATATGTCTCTGCAGAGCATTCATCTTTGATCAGAAAAGCACCAAGTGTAATTTACTGTCCTATGACAGCCTCACCTTTGGAGTCCGCATAGAGAATGACTTCAACTTCGACCTCTATGAGAAAAAAGGTAAAAAGATGTCCTATGTACACACAGTAGTGTTTGTTGTTTTGGGGTTTATTGTCACCTAGCTTTCGTTCTGTTTAAAGTCTAAATGTCAGCTCCAGAAATGTTGATGATCCATCAGGGGTTTCGTAATATGATAAGCTGTTCTCAAGCCTTAGCCAAGCATTGACTTAAAGATTAATTAAATTGCAGTGTGAATAAATGTGAGATCGGAGACCGAACAAACATTCCCACAATCTGCCACCAGCATGACTTGAGGCAGCAAAATGAGATTGACTCTTAGTCACATCCAGTGACGCTGTGGAGAAAACGAGTGGGATTTTTACTTCCGGGACCCTATGCATGCTGTTGTCTTATGTACATCTTTGATTTTGATCGTGGTTTCATTGAATATCTATTTCTATAGCGCTTGTAGCAGACCAGTTTTACAGAAAAATAAAAAAATCTGTGTATATGAACAAGATTGCATAATAAGATAACATTGTACACTCGTCATCCTGTAGACTTTGTGAAAGAATGTATCATTGGCAATGGACTGAACTACAAAGGGAAGAGGTCGGTGACGAAGAATGGATTTCAGTGTCAGCATTGGAATGCACAAACTCCTCATGAACACAAGTAAGTGCTTTACTTACTCACTTTATGTTCTTCCTTTGGTCTTTCTCTACGGGCATCCATCCATCCATTTTCTTCCGCTTATCCGGGACCGGGTCGCGGGGGCAGCAGTCTAAGCAGAGATGCCCAGACATCCCTCACCCTAGACACTTCCTCCAGCTCTTCCGGGGGGACACCGAGGCGTTCCCAGGCCAGCCGGGAGACATAGTCCCACCAGCGTGTCCTAGGTCTTCCCCGGGGTCTCCTCCCGGTCGGACGGGCCCGGAACACCTTCCGAGGAAGGCGTCCAGTAGGCATCCGTAACAGATGCCCAAGCCACCTCAGCTGACCCCTCTCGATGTGGAGGAGCAGCGGCTCTACTCCGAGCTCCTCGCGGGTGACCGAGCTTCTCACCCTATCTCTAAGGGATCGCCCAGCCACCCTGCGGAGGAAGCTCATTTCAGCCGCCTGTATCCGGGATCTTGTCCTTTCGGTCATGACCCAAAGCTCATGACCATAGGTGAGAGTAGGAACGTAGATTGACCGGTAAATTGAGAGCTTCGCCTTGCGGCTCAGCTCTTTCTTCACCACGACGGACCGGTACATCGACCGCATTACTGCAGAAGCTGCACCGATCCGTCTGTCAATCTCCCGTTCCCTCCTCCCCTCACTCGTGAACAAGACCCCGAGATACTTAAACTCCTCCACTTGAGGAAGGAACTCTCCACCAACCTGAAGTGGGCAAGCCACCCTTTTCCGACTGAGGACCATGGCCTCGGATTTGGAGGTACTGATTTTCATTCCAGCCGCTTCACACTCTGCTGTAAACCGTCCCAGTGCATGCTGAAGGTCCTGGTTTGAAGGGGCCAACACGACGACATCATCCGCAAATAGCAGAGACGAGATCGTGTGGTCCCCAAACCTGACACCCTCCGGCCCTTGGCTGCGCCTAGAAATTCTGTCCATAAAAATTACGAACAGAACCGGTGACAAAGGGCAGCCCTGCCGGAGTCCGACATGCACTGGGAACAGGTCCGACTTACTGCCGGCAATGCGAACCAAGCTCCTGCTTCGGTCGTACAGGGACCTGACAGCCCTTAGCAAAGGACCACAGACCCCATACTCCCGAAGCACCCTCCACAGGATGCCGCGAGGGACACAGTCGAATGCTTTCTCCAAATCCACAAAACACATGTGGATTGGTTGAGCAAACTCCCATGCACCCTCCAGCACCCTGTAGAGGGTGTAGAGCTGGTCCAGCGTTCCACGGCCTGGACGAAAACCACACTGTTCCTCCTGAATCCGAGGTTCTACTATCGGCCGTATTCTCCTCTCCAGTACCCTGGCATAGACTTTCCCGGGAAGGCTGAGAAGTGTGATCCCCCTGTAGTTGGAACACACCCTCCGGTCCCCCTTCTTAAAAAGAGGGACCACCACCCCGGTCTGCCATCCCAGAGGCACTGTCCCCGACCGCCACGCGATGCTGCAGAGGCGTGTCAGCCAAGACAGCCCCACAACATCCAGAGACTTGAGGTACTCAGGGCGAATCTCATCCACCCCCGGTGCCCTGCCACTGAGGAGTTTCTTGACTACCTCAGTGACTTCGGCTTGGGTGATGGACGAGTCCACCTCTGAGCCCTCAGCCTCTGCTTCCTCAATGGAGGACGTGACGGTGGGATTGAGGAGATCCTCGAAGTACTCCTTCCACCGACCGACGACATCCCCAGTTGAGGTCAACAGCCTCCCACCTCCACTGTAAACAGCGTTGGTAGGGCACTGCTTCCCTCTCCTGAGGCGCCGGACGGTTTGCCAGAATCTCTTCGAGGCCAGTCGATAGTCCTTCTCCATGGCCTCACCAAACTCCTCCCAGGCCCGAGTTTTTGCCTCCACAACCACCCGGGCAGCAGTCCGCTTGGCCTGCCGGTACCTGTCAGCTGCCTCAGGAGTCCCACAAGCCAACCAGGCCCGATAAGACTCCTTCTTCAGCTTGACGGTTTCCCTTACTTCCGGTGTCCACCACCGGGTTCGGGGATTCCCGCCTCGACAGGCACCGGAGACCTTACGGCCACAGCTCCGAGTGGCCGCTTCGACAATGGAGGCGGAGAACATGGTCCACTCGGACTCAATGTCTCCAGCCTCCCTCGGGATCTGGTTGAAGCTCTGCCGGAGGTGGGAGTTAAAGATCTCTCTGACAGGAGACTCGGCAAGGCGTTCCCAGCAGACCCTTACGGTACGTTTGGGTCTGCCGAGTCTGTCCAGCTTCCTCTCCTGCCATCGGATCCAACTCACCACCAGGTGGTGATCAGTTGACAGCTCCGCCCCTCTCTTAACCCGAGTGTCCAAAACATATGGTCGCAGGTCAGATGAAACGACCACAAAGTCGATCATCGACCTGCGGCCTAGGGTGTCCTGGTGCCACGTGCACTGATGGACACCCTTATGCTTGAACATGGTGTTCGTTATAGACAAACTGTGACTAGCACAGAAGTCCAATAACTGAACACCGCTCGGGTTCAGATCAGGGGGGCCGTTCCTCCCAATCACGCCCCTCCAGGTGTCACTGTCGTTGCCGACATGGGCGTTGAAGTCCCCCAGTAGGACGACGGAGTCCCCAGTCGGAGCACTTTCCAGCACCCCTCCCAGAGACTCCAAGAAGGTCGGGTACTCTGCACTGCCGTTCGGCCCGTAGGCACAAACCACAGTGAGAGACCTAACCCCGACCCGTAGGCGCAGGGAAACGACCCTCTCGTTCACCGGGGTAAACTCCAACACATGGCGGGAGAGCTGGGGGGCTATAAGCAGACCCACACCAGCCCGCCGCCTCTCACCATGGGCAACTCCAGAGTGATGAAGTGTCCATCCTCTCTCGAGGAGTGTGGTTCCAGAGCCCAAGCCATGCGTAGAGGTGATCCCGACTATCTCTAGTCGGAACCTCTCAACCTCCCGCACCATCTCAGGCTCCTTCCCCGCCAGCGAGGTGACATTCCACGTCCCTAGAGCTAGCTTCCGTGTCCAGGGATCGGGCTGTCGAGGCACTCTCCTCCGACTGCCGCCCGATCCACAATGCACCGACCCCCTATGGTCCCTCCCGCACGTGGTGAGCCCACGGGAAGGTGGCCCCACGTCGCTCCTTCGGGCTGAGCCCGGCCGGACCCCGTGGGGAAAGGCCCGGCCACCAGGCGCTCGCATACGAGCACCGACCCCGGGCCTGGCTCCAGGGTGGTGCCCCGGTTGCGCCATACCGGGCGACGTCACGGTCCTTGTTTTTGTCAACATCATATGGGGTTTTTGAACCACTCTTAGTCTGACCCGTCGCCTAGGACCTGTTTGCCTTGGGAGACCCTACCAGGGGCATATAGCCCCCGACAACATAGCTCCTAGGGTCACTCGGGTGCTCAAACCCCTCCACCACGTTAAGGTGGCGGTTCAAGGAAGGGCGGCTCTACGGGCAATTGAACTCAATTTCCACTGTTTGTATTTTGTCTGGCTGCTCTCAAAATCTGCTATTACGGTCTTCTTGGAATGTTTTCGTTTATTTATTTATACACATTTCGCTATTAGACAACTAATGGCAAAACACACTTCATGGGTCGTAAAAATCCCCATTAATCTCTAATGATGATGAATGCACCAGATGATTGACTTGATGGAGCATTCTCACTTCTATTGAGTGTGACAGTGGAGTACTGTAGAGACAATGACAGGAACGCCAATGAGCGGTTGATAAATGAATAAACAATTGCTTCCGTACTCATGAACCCAAAAATAAACAGTTTTGTGTGATACCCCCATGCATAAACACTTCAATCCAAGTTTTTGCCAATACTGTAGATTTGTTGACACAGTGTTCTAAAAATAAACGTGCAGAAGCCGTATGCAACGCAGATGTCATGTTTGTAGGAATGGAGGGTAAGTGAACAAGCGGGAGTTGGACAGAAAGCAGAACAAAGCTGAGATAAGATGTTTAATGGGAAATTGGTGTTTGATAAGGGTTCATTATGGCTACAGGACTTCATTAAGGATGCCTGCAGTATTTATTTCTATTCACTGCTGTCAGTAAGATGGTGTAAGACTAAATATATTTGAATTATATAGAATTAAATTTTACCATTCAGAGACCTCAACTTCCCCGGTCTGGCTTTCTTTCTCTCTTTTTCCTTTTACCCGTTTTATCTCTGTAATGGACAGCGGTACTGTTTTAAAGCCAGCTTTTGATACGCTGGTCTCTGAAACATCACAGGCATGTTCTATCATCTGAAAAGCCAATGGACCTGAATGTCCCAAAATACCACACAGGCCTGTGTAGGTCACATAATTTGTCACAGATTGCTTTTTTATCTTTGTTCATCAATCATCATGAGCTTGGTTCAATTATGTTATGAATGCCAGAGGCAATTGCACGAAAGATAATTACTGTTTGGCTACAGGCAACCATTTATTAATGGATTAAAAACATTTGCATGGCAAGGATAAAAGATTTTTGTAAACTCTACATTAGAGTTTAAAGGTGCACATAGTCACCTTTTCCACTTCATCAACTTCATCTTGGTAACTGTCATTACTGGACACTTAGGTTGAATAAATTAATCTTTTGAGACATCTGAATAGTGTAATCTGTAACATGTCATTCCCAGAAAACGTTCATGATGTGAGTTTGAAATGGGGTGACCGGTTTGTTCCACCATCTCTCAAAGTTGAATATATCTGCTCTCCTCACTCCTTCAGTTTCTTACCCCAGAGGCACAAGCAAAGAGATCTGCGTGAAAATTTATGTCGTAACCCAGACAACACTACAACAGGGCCCTGGTGCTTCACCACAGACCCAAAAATACGCCATCAGGACTGCAGCATCCCACAATGCTCGGATGGTAAGTAACCTAGCATCTTTCTATTCCTTGTGGAAAATGTAATTGCTTGGATTATGCACTATCATAGCCTAGAAGACGTAATGGCATTTTCATGTATTATCTTTGTACTATGCAACATAAGTATCAACAGCTTAAAAAATAAACAGACATGAGTGAGAGTTGTTAATATTAAGATGTTGTGCGTGATTTTTCTTTCCTATGTGTTTTCAATTTAGCACTATACTTTGCGTTAATTTTCAGTCTGTTAGGAACTCCCTTTTCATGTGAATTGTATCAGTTTAAATTGGATTAAAGACTTAATCTTTTGCAGAAGAAAGTGTTTTGATAGTCGGGGTGGCCGGGGGATTTTTTTGGAGTGAGTCGCATGCATAAAGAGGGGTTTTCAGTTGTGATAACGATCAGGCCTACATAGTGAGTCTCTTGTCTCTCCCGAGAGTTGAGGGGTGAAATATCGTCTGGGAGGGTTTGTTAATAACCTAGTTTCCCATAATCAGAAACACACACATGAGGACGTAAAATCATGCTTTTGTGAAAGTGTCCGACATTAAACATCTCTTTCTAGTGCAGTAATCTGGTCCTTATACTGCTGTGTATACACGTAATAACAGGCCTTAGAGAGATCACTTTAGCTCTGGCGACCCCCATCTGCTGTGATGTTTGGTTCAGTCCTGCAGTGACTAAGCTCTTACTAAGCTCTTTAATAATTACACATTGATTTAACCTTTTAATATATAAAATCTGTTAGGCGATGAAATGTACCTTCGGGGATAAATGCGAGGCCTAATGGGTGGCACGCCGGCCCAATAAATTGAAGTGTCAGATTATTTATTTTTACACCATCATGTGTCTCATAATTGCACGTTCAGCAAATTGCATTTTTATTAATGCGATTACACTCCCAGCAATCATTAATCTTCAGCGATTCGCATATGCATAAGTAATGTGCACAAATGTAATATTAGTATTCAGAAATAGTTGCATTCTTAACATGAAAACCAGGGCTCATTTGAGTCATGCTCAACAAACTTTAATGCAGCTCAGCTGGTGTTTTTCAGACCTAGTCTAACTAGTTAGCATTCTTACGACGTATGTTCCTTATCCATAGTGGAATGTATGACGTGTAACGGAGAAAGTTACCGTGGACCCATGGACCACACGGAGAGCGGCCGGGAATGCCAACGCTGGGACCTTGAGGAACCACACAAACACCTTTTCCACCCTAAAAGGTAGGAGACCGATTAGAAAAAAGTAAATCCTAGGGGACAACATCAATGGGATAGACTTCAAGAGATTTCAAGTGGTCAGGCTGTATCAATTATTGTGGGAGGCCTTTTCAATTTAGCATGTTAAGAGTTTGTGTGCATGTTATGTTTCACAGAAGGGAGAAGCGTACCTGTGGAAAAAATGTGTGAGCAGAAGAAAGCTGGGTGTATAAGTGTAACGGTGAAAACATCAGTGCAATTCTTTAATCTGGATGAATCATAACGTGATGGCTGTCACAAAAAATTACGCTTCAATAACATTTTGTTTAGGAAAACATAATGACTTTCAGGTTTCGAAACAGTTTGGACTGTGTTCAACAGACACACATGATTTCCAACATTACTTGCACATTTTTACCTAATTATGCATCTGGTTTGTGTACCATAGCATAAAATAGAGTTGACATTAGCCGTATCTAGCATTTCCAACCAATAAATGGTATTTTCATTTTACACGGCCTTCTCAGTGCCCCAGTTGCATCTTTACAGTTCTGGGAAAAAACAATATTGTTAAACTTGAAATAAATGTCAGTTTGTTGAAATTATCCCTTAAGAGTCTCTAAACACACAAAGGCAAGTTGTTTTCGCATGTTCAGATTGCGTGCATTTACCTAATCCGGAATGGCATTCGTGAGCAACTTTCAGAAGTATTTGAAAAATCAGCAGTGTATTCCCAGTTGAACTCATGAGAACTGTGTCATGTCGCTGTTTGATATAAAGCAGTGAATCAAAGGACTGCTTTGTGCAAACCAACCAACGAAGCAAATAGTCTGTGATGCTTTTACTCGCGCCCACAGTACAAGACAGGATCTTGTCATGCCTTCAAGTTTGTGACCGGATTGTAGCCAACTCGCAATGTGTGCCTGCCACCTGCGGGCATCTCTGATCATAAGGATAACATGACAGAAAACAAGAAATTCGGACTTTGTGTCTTGCAGTGTGTGCTTGGTCTAAGAGATCCTGCTATACATTTTTTGCAGTTTCTTACAGTTTATCCTGACAGTAAATCTGATGTCTAACTGAGACATCTGATACTTAGCGTGCTGACTGTGTCCGTTCCTCTGACAGGTATCCTGATAAAGGTTTAAAGGACAACTACTGTAGGAACCCAGACGGGCGCCAGAGACCCTGGTGTTTCACCACCAACCCGAATACTCCATGGGAATACTGTAACATCAAACAGTGTGGTGAGTGTCCGCTTGTGTCTTATGTTTAAGATGAAGAGAGAGAAGCGAACGAGAGAAAGCGAATGAAAAGAGTCAGAGTTTGCCAAATTTACAACTTCCTCTTCCTGTAGCCTTGGCTCCCCTCGCTTTTGGGACCCTCACAGGAATGTTGTTTGTAACCGGGAGGAGAGGAGGGTCCACCTATAAAATTTTCTTCCTCTATCTCTCTCTCCTCGGCTCTTGCCCTGTCTTTTCAGTAATATGCCTCCGTGTTTATTTTTCCTCATCAGTGTAGTAATGCATGCCCTTATCTGCATGAGAGTAATGTGCTTGAGTTTCAAGTGCTATGTAAACCTTCGACGCTCAAGACAAAACACATGTGTGGGTTTCATCCCCTCAGCGTTCTCAAACAAGCTGTGCACGCAAGCGGCCGAAAACCTATTATTGTAATGACACCTCCCCCCCACCTGCCTCCGTTTATTTTCATTAGCGAGGCGACGGCGCGTTGGTTCAAGAGGGACGTGAGGCAGTAACGCAGGCGTCTGAAGCTCATGTTCTTTACTGTTGTAGACCGAGCCATGGGGGCCACTTTTATTTTTCAGAGCTATTTGGTGTAGTCGTACCTAAGGTTTGAGCAGAATACCATGACTTATTCTCTAAGACAGCACGGAGTACCATTCTGGGAGGAACTTTTCATCACGATTATTCCCATTTACCAAAACGGAGCATCTTTTCAAACCCATCAACTTTGTCTCAGTAAGCATCTTGATAGAGTTTGGAAACCATCATAGCCGCTTCTGCTTTTATAAGAAGTGGCTTTCGTCCACTTGCAATCAGAACAGCTTTCTTAACAAGACAATTTGATCGTCTATAAAGCTAAACATACTCTTAAAACGTATCGTAGACCTGGAGTAAAAACAGCAAGGCTGTAAGACACAAAGTGCCCCTTTGTTTCCCAGCTTCTTGGCCTTTGCTTACGTCTGGATGACGATATGCACCACTGTCTAAATAAAATGCTTAAACATTGCTGAACAGTGCTAACCTACTCAATATAATAGCAGCACTTACAGTGAGATCTACTGTAGGAAAGATTTTTATATCTCACAGCGTGTTGGACGAATTTGACATTAGACATCATTAGCCGGATTCTTGCGCATATTCTCGTGCTGTTAGCTACCCCAGCAGGAGATAAAACAATAACTGTCTCTAATAAACAAAATTTATTGCGGCGAGATGCACAGGCAAAAACAATATATCTCCATTGTTTTCTCGAAGACAGAATTCGGGTTTAGTCCAAAATAGCTCTGTTTCAGCATTTGTCACAGACAACTGCATTGACTCATTTTGCAAATTTGGACAAAAGGACAACGCTGGTGTTATTTCTCCCGGCCGTGCAGTCTTCCATGATTCACCCTTCATCATGCCCAAGGAGTGATAATATCCCTTTCACTCCCACTGTCTCCATGTTTATGTCTTTTGTTGTTTACTCAGACCAAGACAACGGCAGGGACATTGACAACACAACGACCTGCTTCCGTGGACGTGGGGAGGGTTATCGTGGGACGGTGGGTACCACCCCCGAGCGAGTAACCTGTCAAAGATGGGATGCCCAGTTTCCCCATCAACACTCCTACACGCCCCAGAACTACCGCTGCAAGTATGAGCGTACACATTTGTATTTTTTTAAATAAATCCTATTTAAATATGCTTGCAACACACCAGTGGTTTATGTGCATATGACAAAAATGTTTATTATGTACTACAGGGATCTCAGGGAGAACTACTGTAGGAATCCCGACGGCCGTCAGTTCCCATGGTGCTTCACTACTGACCCCAATGTACCCATTGCGCACTGTACTAACATCCCTCGCTGTGGAGTCACAGAACCTAAGTCTGAGGGTGAGTGACGCGACACCCATGGTTTACACAACACCATTCGTGGACTCATCACTGGTTAAACCGTGCAATACATGAATAAATCTAAATATATAATCCTAAAGACCAGTGTAATATAATATAAAACCACTTTGGAAGTTATATAAGTGTGCAGAGACAAAAGATAAATGTAAACTGTCAGGAAAGTTTGTCATTAGTGTGTGACACATTTAATTCGTGTTCAGGGTATTGAGAAGTACTGTCCGACTCAGAGCTACTGCATAAGTGCTTCTCTGTTTTGAACTCAGTGAACCACCGTGGAAAGGCATTGCCTTATTGGGTAACCCTAACGTTAAAGAGAGTTACATGTTGTCCTTAAATCCATTTGTCATGGAGATCACATTGTTGTCAGGTCTTGTTTCTTTTAGACTGTAATGTCTCCCGAAGGGACATATAGAGAAGTGTATGTAGAATGATAGAGTATATTATTCTTTATTTTGAGCAACGCAAAATATATTTTGAGAAATGTCTCAGTGGTTTTCTGTCCATACAATTGAAGTGGGGTCAACATAACCAGCGTTCTTCAAACGTTTGTCTTTTGTGTTCTACAGAAGAAAGTGCATCGATTTTAAGTGAACTACACTCTTAAAAATAAAGGTGCTTAAAAGGTTCTTCATAGCGTTGCTATGGAAAAACCATTCAGCCAAAGGTTCTTCAAAGAACCATCTCTTTCTTACTTTTTACCTTTTTTTCGCCACAAAGAACCCTTTTGTGAAACAAAAGGGTTCTTCAGGTATTAAAGGTTATTTATGGAACCAAAAGGTTCTTCTGTGGCATCGAAGAACCTTTTGATGCACCTAGTTGATGCTTTAAAATGAAATTGCAGTGGCTTACAGGTTTCACAGTTGTACTAGAGACTTGTGTGTTGTAAGAACAAAGGGGTCAGCACTAGGCATCTGTAATGTTTTAGATCCACATTGAGTTCATTCCTGATTCTGGTAGAGAGGATCTCCAATATCTCTGTTTCCTTGACCGGAGTCATTTATCCCTCAATTGCTCCTAAAGTATGAGGGCATGTCTGACCCTGGCTTTGCCTCCTCTCTGTGGAGATGTGTATTTCTGTACTTGCCACTCTGAATTATGCAAGAGAGTAAATTCCAGTACACCAGGCGACTTAACTGAAGACTTATTTTCTTTGCGGAAAGATGTTCATAATCTACTGCCTCAGTCTTGTTTTCCATGATGTTATGATTGGCATTCTTCCAACCGATTTTCACCGACCGAGAAATGCAATAAAAACGATGCCGCACCTTTTGAAGTCGTGCCTTCTTTGCATATCAAAACAACCCACAACAACTTCCAGGCTTTTGTTCCGATTAATTCTCGCTGCAGGAGTCTGTATGTTATTTATTTTCATAATGATTAAGAACGTTGCAACTTTTCCTCTGTATTCTGTCCTATCTGTGCTGTCTTGGCATTAGCATGCAGGGGTCCCTGTGGTTCCGATCTCTACAGCCACTAATTGGGGAATGCTTGAAACGTGCAGCGATCGGGAGCCACAGTGTGTGGGAATGAGACAGCTCGACTTTAGCATTAATCACTGCTGACAGCCTCGTGTGACTGGCAGGGCCCTTGAGACGGCTCATAGGACTCGTACAAGCGTTGATGTTAAGATCGATTTAGCTGCTGTTTCAATTGAGGCCGTAGGGACGATGGTTCGACTATTGTAGTGCGATGGGAACTGGCTGTCATACTAAAAGCACAAACACGCTGTGCTTCTTTAAGGACTACTACCTGAGGAGCTAAATAAGAATTTTAAGGTGTTCAGCTTGCATAGAATCTGATGGAAAGCCTTAAGGTTTTTAAATATGTAGATTTGTTTTAGAGACATGTTTAGAACCTCAGGTATTACATTTTAGCTATATTAACTTGTCCTACACAAACTGTTCTTAATGATACCTCAATCATGCAAATAATTGTATGAAGGTGTGCTAATACTTGATGCAATTGAAATGACCATTTTAAATTTGGAAGATTAAACCATAGTAAACAAAATGCCTTCAACTTGTATTGACGGACCCAAGCGATATCTAAGTATATCATTTTTATTATCAAATCTATCAAATCTATTGCTATTATTGCACAACCCTTTTAATTTTGTGCCATCTCTTGTTGATATGTTGATGGTATTTGCAATGTTTATCAGCAATGTTTTTCTTACAGAGTGCTACACAGGGATTGGTGAAACATACAACGGCAAACAGGCAAAAACTCGATCTGGCATCCCTTGTGCTCTTTGGAAAGACCACACTGAAAGGTACGACCTATGTAGAGTATACAATATACAGTATATTCATGTACAGAATGCAGTACTTCTGAAATTTGCACACAGAAATTACACACATCAACTTTAAATGTAGGCTTGAAAGGTTTTATATCACAACATTTGTATGATTTTGGATAATTGTTTGGGTTTTACTGTTCTTCAATATGGGCCAGAACACTTCGCTTTTAGTATATAGAAAACAAAAATATGTCTATGTGGTATCAACCATCAACCAGAACCATCATTTATATAGTACATCACATAGTCATAGACCTTCACTTAGTTTCCATGGAAACGAAACTAGTTCCATATCTTGCAATACAGGATTTCAAGGACAATCCCATGATGCCTTTGTGCTACTGTGCAAGGTGAACAACTCCATTTAGTGATTTGGTTCAAAGGTCACACCCAGCAAGTTGGCGTTAAACAAGGAAGCGTAATAAAATGGCACAGATGCTGTGTGGCATCTCATGTTTTTTAAATGCATTTGAACATTCAGTAACCAGCATATGGAGTAATCGAATATGCTTGTGCAACCTTTCTTAAAGGATTATTAAATCAAGCAAGGTCTGTTTCCTCAAATCCAGTTATTGTTTTGACTGTTAAACAGTGCTTTGGCACATTAACAGTGACTCACCACTGTGTGTGTGTCTGCGTGTGTGTAAATCTCAGAGGAGCCAAATTTCAGTTCCGCAACAGGTCTGTTGTTTTTCTGCCATCGGCACTCACCCTGACATGTGTGGCGTTAAACGACTTCCTAGTTTTATGAACAAGTTCCAGGTCAAAGGTCTCCCCTCCCTGAACTGGTAGACCCTGATTGTGCATTGATGTAAACCACAAGGGCCGCACAATTGTCAGGGTGTGTTTGTCTTTGTTGAGAAAGTAGGACCCTTGCAGTTTCCGAGGAAGAAAAACACATTTTAGTGGAGATTGACGGTAAATGGGTGGCAGTCGTAGTGACTCAATTCCCCAAAAACTGCAAGCAGGTCATCCCAGCCGGAGCAGGATTCTTTAGAGCCACCCTGTGACCCCCCAGTGCACCCCTCTCCTCGCTCTAACCTTATTCCACGAGCACATCAAAGCCAATCATCTCCTTTATTTGACCTACAGGCTGCGAGTCGCCACGGACAGGTTGCAGGGGTCACTGCCGGGCGAGCATTATGTATAGATCACTTACATAGTAGGAGACATGGGGAGAAAATCATTTGGTCAATCACTTAAGCGCTGGTCGTATAGTTTGTTAAATTTGCGTTTGAGGGTCGTAGAGTCTGTTAATCTTTCTGAATCTGATTTCTAAATGATAATGTGGAAAAGCTTAGACAGACATGAGTAATGCGAAAGCTAAATACTTCACCTCGTCTCCAGAGGGGAACTCCACACAGCTGGGGCTAGCTGTGGACTAAATGGTTTTAGATGGATTGTCCAAATACCGGATAGACTTTTAGATTTAGACTCCAGAGTTTATTTTTTTGAATGTTGCACCTGACTATGATGTTTGTAGATAGAAATCAAATACGCGTCAATTCGTTTATTTAAAGCTGCAAATGTTCTGCAAATTTGCTGGTATTACGCTGAGATTTGTTTTTGTTCCCAGTAAAGAGAGAAATGTGGACTTCTTGACGGCTGAACAAGCAGAGAACTTCTGCAGGAACCCAGACAAGGACAAGCATGGCCTGTGGTGTTTTACCAACAGTTCATCCATCCCGTGGGACTACTGCTCCCTTAAACCCTGTGAGTGACCTGTACTACACAACCCGTTTGAGTTCATAAAAATGCCTCTTGAAAATAAGTCCAACCTATAAGCTGACCCAAAGGAAAATGTGAACACTATAGGGTTTTTCACTACCCAAACAACCAAAAAATCTCATGGCAATCCGTAACTATTTTGTGCGTAATTTGTATACATTTGTACAAGCCATTCACATATTTACATTCACATTGCACAAATTCATACAGATTAGCCTCCTCAAAAAACAGTAATGGAATCCCTTGCACCTGAAACTCCACAATGGTCACTTCCCATAAAAATATATTTTCCTTTACTCAAGTATGACTTTTGAGTATGTTATATTATACTAACAATGACATTGTTTGACCGAGAAAACATCTGGATTGCATGAAGCTCTGACACAACAGGGATCCTGTACATAGACATTATGCCCTCATTTTGCAGTATCACATGCTGTACTGTTGACTTTTGATCTCATCGATGACAACCGCGGGCTTGTGTCGACCATGCAGACCATGTGTTACAAATCTACATACGGCGCATAAATCACTCACACAAAAAGACATGCGCTTTCTTCGGAGACTGTAGTTTAATTGAAGGGTGTAATGCCCAGGTGGCTCGGACTGTCAACACTCCCTTTGTCTCTGTCACACACCTACACACACGTACAGCCGTGTTTCACATTCATACCTTAAACTTTAGGATCATGCAGCCTAACTGATCCCACATGCTGGACCAAGACTAATCCTCATGTCATTGCTAAAGACCTCACACACACTTTTGCTCAAATTATACTCTAAACAACCATCACACTACTGGAGTTTTTTCTCCTCCATTTTTCATGCATACCCGTTGCGTATAGCAAAGCAACATTTATAGAATGATCCGTATTCTTTCCTGTTTCCTTTTTAGGTCAACCTTCCCAAAATAATCTGCCACCAAAAGGTAATCATGTCTTTCAAACACTTTTCGGTGGTCTTAAGTTTCAAATGATGGTGGAATGAGTTTTTCTCAAGCACGGAGCTTGTGTATATTTCGTCTGTTTGTGTTTATTGTGGTTTTGTCGTTGTTCTGTACAGATGAAGTTTCAAAGAACTCGTGTTTTGTTCATAAGCAAGTGAGAATTGTGGGTGGGGGTCCGGTCCCCATTAAAGAAGGCAGCTGGATGGTCAGCATACAAAGAGGGTGAGCAATGTTTTAAAACGTTAAGAAACAATAGTAGTATGTAGCTATGTTTAGAATGAAATAGTATGGTCATATTTTTTACATTTCTCAACGTACATTCATTGTTGCAGTCTTAAATGTATGCATTTGGCAGGCGCTCTTATCCACATTTTATGAGTGTGTGTGTTCCCTGAGATCAAACACATGACCTCGGCCTAATGCAAAGCTCTACCAAATGAGATAAAGAAACATGATTTACTGTTAGCATTGCAGGTTTAATGATGTATTTGAACTTTCTGTACATAAGCAGAAATTGACTTTTTGTGTTCCCTAAAAGCGACTTGAGGCCGATTGACGGTAAAATTCTGTCTAAATAAAGTGCAGTTGTTCATGATGTCATAGTGCAAGGCAGATCCTCTGTAGTAAAGCTCTGTGCTGTCATGTTTTATGATGTGAGAGAGTCGTGTTGGTGATGCTTCACTGTCTCCTGTCTCCCGGTCTCTTCAGGAGCACTCACTGGTGCGGAGGTTCTCTGGTCAGGGAGGAGTGGGTGCTGACAGACAGACATTGCTTCTCGTCATGGTAATTATCTCCAGCTTTACCGCACAGTCACCACCATGCCCTGCCCGTGACCTCTGGATTGTCAGGGTCACAGAGTCAACGATCAGGGGTGCGTGATTTGTTCAAGCGTGTAACCTAACAAATCAAAGCCACGGATGTTTTTGGAACATTTTGCGACCATCCATATATGTTCACGTCGACATTCGCAAAGGTTTTCATTAAAGGGGTCACATCATAAAGAATCAGGTTATCTTGTGAGACAAGAGTTCATTCAATTTCCTCATTTTTGTAACTTGTGTCTCACTGTAGATGTAACAAGAGTGTTTATAAAAACCACAGCAGCACAAAAACAGCCCATTTAGTTCTAAAGGTCAGAGAAAGGGGGAAAACGGTTAGAAAAATCTAATCACGACTGTTGTTCAGAGCAAAAAGCTAACATTATAAGTGGACCACAGGGAAGAATTAAATAAAAAGCATGTTAAAAAACAGATCATTTGTACGTGTATAATCAGCACACACAAACTTTTTGTTTTATGTTTTCTTTTTCAGTGTCCCTGACCTATCAGAGTACAGAGTTTTGCTCGGCGTAGCACATTTGAATGAATCGGCCGAGAATGACGTCCACAGACAGGAGAGAAGAATATCGCAAGTCATCTGTGGCCCGGAAGGCTCTAATCTCGCCCTACTCCGACTGACTCGGTAAGACCCGTCAAATAATCGAAACCTCTATTAATAATGTCTTCTGTCTGTGATCAGTGTAGGCGATGAAATATTCTGCCATTCTTACTCCTTGTTAATGAAATGACCTCTCTTCCTCTTGCACACAGACCGGCTCTCCCGAGGGAACGTGTCCGGATTATTCAGCTGCCCGTGGCTGACTGCAGCATTCAGGAGAACACCACATGCTCTGTGTATGGCTGGGGTGAGACCAAAGGTAAGTTCAGCTTCAGAGCAGACCATTAGAGAACCCCACCACCTCCAGCATGACTGTACACCCTCAAAACGTGCAGTTCATTGTGTAGAACAAACAACTGGTACAAATAACCTGCATCAAGTAACAGCACTTGTGATAGATGATAAACTGTATTTATTGGGGCTCATGTGAAAGTAAACTTTGTGGAAAAGTAAAATACATTACTGACCTTAAATATATTCTCTCTCAGGCACTGGCCATGAGGGTACACTCAAAAGGGTCTATCTACCCATAGTAAGCAACGAACGATGCCAACAGTTTCACAGAGAAAGTCTTCCGATCACCAGGTCTAAACTGTGTGCGGGGGGTCGGAAGGATGAAGGAGTGTGCGAGGTGAGCTTTTTTCTCAACATTGTCCCTCAATACTCAATACAGACATTAGAACATAGATCATAATAGGTATACACTTTTTTTAGAAAAGCTGTCACCACTATATGATGAAAGAGACAAAAATATTTCATGAGCATTAAAGCAATTTATTACCAATAGTAATCAGAATTTTTTAATATTATTTACAATATAAAATTATTTTAGCTGTAGGCTGTTGAGAATGAATTTAAAAGTATGCTATGCGCATAATTGTATAATTTCAAATTTGGTTAATCCAATCAGAATTCAGAGTCTGAACTAACAGGAAATTATTTTATTCTTTTAATTCTATTGACATACGTTATTCTTTAACATAACCCATGATATCATAATAATGTTTGCATGTTTGTGTTTCTTACACATACAGAAGGACTACGGCGGCCCGCTGGTATGTCAGGAGAGTCACAGTAAAGTCATTGTGGGTGTGAGCATAAACGGCAGAGGATGCGCCCGTCACAAGCGACCCGCCATCTTTGTGAACGTGGCCTTCTATACGGGATGGATTCATAAAGTGTTCAAGCATTATCCCAACTCCGAACTAAACTACTGATGCAGAGCTCTTCTAAAAGAATGTTGGCATGATCAAAAACAATTACAATGTGATATAAAAACTCGGAAGAAAAAATATCCGAACAGCTTTCCTCGATAAAGTTCTTGAAAGCTTTCCCAGCTTGGCTGTGAAACATGCATTTAGAAACTAGAATAAGCGGCTGAAACCGTTGCTCTGAATTCAAGCAATTTGTGCACCTAATAATGCCAGAACCGCAGAGCGTGGCACTGGGGAACAGATTCTCTAAAGGCTAAATTAGCAACTAGCCATACGGAAAGATGGAGAGTACTGGACCGAAACAAGAACAAGCCGCCAGAATTTGTTTCTAGAATCAATAGTAACTCCAGGCCACCAACCAAAAACCTCAAGTCCTTGAAGAGAAGTCCTGCTTCAGTGTACCGCGAAGCTTTCCTATGTACATGTATCCTGCACGCTATCCCTTCAGCAAAGGTCTGGACTTCAGTCGGGATCTTTGAAACAAATAGTGGAGTCTGGATTCCGACCAGGACTTGATATATGGATAAGAACCCTGAGATCTCCCCGGAATTCCAATGGGGATCTACCCTTCCCTCCTTTGAAATCGCTCAGAGCTGACTTACGTACCCTCAGCATATTTCGGACGCTCCTCGTATAGCAAGAGGACTGTTATGATTATAAGTACATGTTGATATAAAAATCTCATTAACGGTGTCGTTCAGAAAGCCCCTTTGTAAAGTATTAGCTGTTAGCGTTGTGTGTGCGGAGACTAAATGTAGAATGTCTTATTGATAATAGTATACACAGAAGGCTTTTGCTTTTACGCTCCTGATAATACTTGAAAACACACTTGATAGATCACTGTGTCGCGCCATTTCCAATTTTAGGCGTTTATGTACTCATAGGGGTTCCATCGGTTTCCAGTGTTGATATTTCGTCCACGAGGCCGAATGCAGATGACAGGACCTGAAGCTTGTAATGACATACACTAAAAATCCTAGTTGTCATAACATATCAGCATATGAGGTTCCCATACGCCATGTTTCCTTAGAGAGGAATTCAGAGGAGGATTCTGAAATGTGTGTTGTGTAAATACTGTGGTCATGGGAGTGTGTTAATCACTCCCATTTCTTCTGTAGGTCTCATAGACCTTTATAAGACGTTAGGGCATGGTGGCCTCCTCCATTCCAATGTCGTTTTCTCTCATTGCGTGGTTCTATATATTTGTAAATAAAGCTGCGTTCATTCCAAATGCACATGTTATGTCAGCGTTACGATAAATGAGCGGATAAAAACCATACCAAAAATCATCAGCCATTTATTCTCGTTTTTGGATTCATGCGTGTGCCATGCTGCATAGCTCGGATGCTTTTTGCA
Source organism: Barbatula barbatula (assembly GCF_947034865.1). Lineage (NCBI taxonomy): Eukaryota > Metazoa > Chordata > Actinopteri > Cypriniformes > Nemacheilidae > Barbatula > Barbatula barbatula. The sequence continues at coordinate 20,971,572 of NC_136773.1, read as the reverse complement.
GCAGTGCTAGAACTCGAAGCGTGCACCTCTGCAGGACAGAGAAGACCTTGCAGACATCGGACATAGGGAAATGGTCGGATGAATTCCTCTGTTTTTCCGATCAGAGCAGTTGTAAGATAAATCCGAGAGATTTTCTCTCATGTGTGGTCTTGGATCGCTGGAACCACGAGCTGCTTATTCTCTGGCCTGCATCCAAAAACAATCAGATTGGGAAATTACCTCCAAAAATCATGTTGGCTTAAACAAATAGCTGTCTGAGTGATAGCTTGTAAGTGTTTGTATTCCAGCCACTCCCGATGCTAATTATGTTGGTTAAAATGAAGAATGAGTTTAATTTGTGAGAGTCCTAGGCACAAGTCTTTATGTGAGGACGTTGTTAAACACATGGAGATTAGTGTTACTAAAGCACAAAACAAGGCGAAGAAGCCCTTCAGTGTTACCTCATTTGGCTTTGCTCTTTGTCCAGAAAAGTTTCAGAATTGTGTGTTGTTTTATTTTTGACTATTTTGCTCTAAAACAAAAGTTCGAGGAAACTGATGGATAATGAAATGGCTTCTCTTCTTTTTAAAACATCTGGTGCATCAACATTCATGCATATTCACCGGATGGAAGTCCAGTTTTTGAATGTACAGTGAGCTGCTATGGACAATGTTAAGCTGTAAAATGTTGTCTTTGTACAGTGTGTAATGTTTCACTTATTACAAGTACAGTATGGTCATATTCATACTCAAGTGTATTATTCACCTCTTATTCTGGTATTTATCAACTTTGCTTGTGTTTGTGTTTATAAAAATATAGGTGATGTGTGCCTTTAACATATGCCGCGAGTATCTCTCAAACAGCAATAATAAAGATTGAGGGAAATAAAAGAGAAGGACGCTTAATTTAGGGAAATTATTCATCTGTGAAATTGCTCTGTTCGTTTTTAGCATACTATCATCGCTGACGTCCTTCTGAAACCTTGTATGTCTAAATTAGATCTTTGCAAAACCCAGTGACAAACATACAGGGTGACTAATAATAATGATTTATGGCAACACATTTTTATTTTACGAAAATGGAGATGTGAGTTTTTTAGAAGGACTGTGCCGCTAAATGCAGGTAATTCTCAGAGCTGAATGCACTCACACTAAAATAAGAGCTGCTAAATCTGCATTATAGTTTACAGGTAAAACTGCATTCAAGTCTGTTTTACCCTCGAGTTCTTGGATGGATCTGCTATATTGTCAAATATTTATACTTCATCAGCATCGTATTAAAATAATTTGATCGTCTGCAGGGTCCGATAGTCTAGAAGAGGGAACATATCATACAAATAGAAAGGTTCAAATATTTCTTCTGAAAAGTGAAAAGAAAAACAAACTCTCTCTCAAATAGTGCAAGTATGTATAGATGAAAAGAAATATAATAATAATAGTAATAAAATAAAAAACAATGAAATTGTAAAAGTGTTTTGTAAGTAGTGCAGCTTAAAGTGGTTCATCATATAATTAAATGTGTAAAAACAGAAATTAAGTTCAGTTTAAACAAAGATTTACAAAAGCAACATATAGATCTAAGTAGCAGAATAAAAGAATGAAGTAATATACAGTAATACATATATAGGAAGCATCAGGGCTGTATTCCAGAAAGCTGGGTTAATTTACCTTCAACTAATCCCTGAACTTTCCCAAACCTTGCTTACTCCGGGTTTGTGGGTCCCAGAACACATTTGAAGGGTAAGTTTAATCAATCGAGTTATCGTTCGCTCACAGGAACAACATGAAGATATTGCCAATGGATCACAGATTTCAGGAGTCACCATGGTAACGGTTAAGAAGCTTAAAGGTTTTGACCGTGAAACAACGTTATAAATCAGGCTTTTTGCTCAACACATTTCTCCTTTTAGCTAAAAGGTCGTGGCTTTTCAAATGTTGAAAGAGATGGAAACGGCCTATTCTGAAAGGCTAATTGTAATTTGGAGGAAGGCCTTTCAATACTAAACTGTAAGAGGAGCCCGGGGATCAGAAATTCATTTTGCCATTAATACAGACAGTACGAAAAACCTTAAATCTAAGTTTTGTATGTATGTATATATTGGGATCACCTAGCCTTTCTGTGAAAGGCTTGGAAACCTGCCAGCCTGGGAATCTAACTTGCAACCTTTGAGTTTTAAGTCTGGCTCTCTAACCATAAGGCCACAACTGTTAGTAAGGTGTCCATATTTGGAAATGTCATAATAAACCTAATTCAAAGTATATACAATATTCAACATGAATACATAAAGATTAACAATAACAGCTTATATTATTTTATTAAAAGGTTGAATAATAAAGTTAATAATAAAATGTGTTGTGAATGCTGGAGATGGGTGGGATTGTAAATGTAATTGTAATTTTTATTTAGTTAAAATGTAAATATATTATACGTAATCCACTTGACGCTCATTAAAAGCGCACACATGCGCAGAAAACCCCTAAGGTTAGTAACATTTCCTTAAAATGAACCTGGAACATAACCTGCACCGGAACAGGTCATCTTCAGAGAGTTGCTATGGTTACTTGCATACCCTGAAAGTCATTTCCGTTTTTGGATCCGAAAGTTGAGGTTATTACGTGCGGTGTATGGACTTCTCCGTATATCTTCGGTGCATTCTTACTATAATTTGATATTTGAGTCCCCTTTTGCGGTGGAACGACAAGAAAGGCCTCTGAATGTTTTGTATATTTCCACGCAGACATGAAATAACTCGGAACTGTTTCACTCTCTGTGTTCATCAAGATTTTTGCAGAGAAATACGTTCCTCGCCAGCAGAGGGCAGTGTTGCTAGAACTTGACCGAAAGCGAAGCATTATTGATTACTTAGATTTACCGTGTCCATCATATCATTTCGTGTCATTAAAACGTCCTGGTTATGGCATAAAACACAGTAAAACCATTATCCCTCCTTATAAGCATCATTAACTTTACTCCATACGATAAAACGAAGCCATAATTGCAAGACGTCGAAGGCATAAATTTGACCGATGGCGCGTGTAAAACATTTACTGGTGACGTCATTCGCATTCCGTTTAGTGTACATCAGCGTAAAGCGCGTAAACAAACGAGCCACGTGACGCATCGTGATGAACGTTTTCATTTGTTTTGTTTATCAGTTCCTTTTAACGACTCGAGAAAATGAGTCCGCGGTCATAGACGCTACAGGATTTCAGCGAACTTCAGCTAGATGTTGTTGACATTTCAGGGGTTTTATTTTGGGGTGCTGAATGTACTATTTCGCGAGTTTTACGCCGATGGCACCCGGGGGTCGAATAAAAACACTTTTAAAAGCGCTGACCTGTTTCCTCCGCTCGTTTGCTCATAAAGCGAAGGTGTAAAGCGCTGTTTTTATGGAGACGTGTGGGCTGGTTTGGCTGGAAAAGGGCTTTCGGGAAGATATTCTCAGTGCCATATCGGAGATTGGTGTTCGGCACGTCAGGGTAACCCGTAGCTTTACGTGAATGCCGGGACACTTGTGTAGCGAGATGCATGGAAGACGGTCTGGTGTCATGGCGTCTGATGGTGTAGTAACAGCTCCCGACCGCTGGGTGGTGTTGATGCTACATCAATGCGGCAAAACGTTCAGTCAATGTAATGAGGTTTTCTCTCTCTCTGTCTCTCTCTCTCTCTGTCTCTCTCTCTGTCTCTCTCTCTCTCTTTCTCTGTCTCTCTCTTTCTCTGTGTCTCTCTGTCTCTCTCTCTCTCTCTGTGTCTCTCTGTCTCTCTCTTTCTCTGTGTCTCTCTCTCTCTCTCTGTCTCTCTGTCTCTCTGTGTCTCTCTGTCTCTCTCTCTCTGTCTCTCTCTCTCTCTCTCTCTCTCTCTCTCTCTCTCTCTCTCTCTCTCTCTCTCTCTCTCTCTCTCTCTCTCTCTCTCTCTCTCTCTGTCTCTCTCTGTCTCTCTCTCTCTCTCTCTCTCTGTCTCTCTCTCTCTCTCTCTCTCTCTCTCTCTCTCTCTCTCTCTCTCTCTCTCTCTCTCTCTGTCTCTGTCTCTGTCTCTGTCTCTCTCTCTGTCTCTCTCTCTGTCTCTCTCTCTGTCTCTCTCTCTGTCTCTCTCTCTGTCTCTCTCTCTCTCTCTCTCTCTCTCTCTCTCTCTCTCTCTCTCTCTCTCTCTCTCTCTCTCTAAGCAATGTATGTATCCAACTAGCAGCGGATGGAAGTGATGTACTTTGATCTCTGTCACTCTCCGTGCAGTGCTAAGGTTGACATTGGTGTCGTGTGGCTTTTAATCATTGAACTGTGATGAAGGAATGCAGGCAGGTAAATACGAGCTATAGCTCTGCAGGATCATATACAACACGAGCTCTTCACACAAGGACGAGAGGCGCTCCTCGAGAGCAGATCCACGTGGCTGCCATCTGGGACTACGAAAGTCCTGTTTACATCTATCACACTGTTTTCACTGCTAAAGTCAACGTTGCTTCTGTGAAACATTCACATTGTCAGTTTGATCAAAGCATGTACAATGTTGTCATCAGATTTGTATATTTAGTACATCAATGTTTCTATGGTCTTGTCCTTTCATTTAATTGACACTAAACCAGAGTTTACTCAACTCAAAACTGAAACTTAAGACTCACTTATGTGTCTTAAATGTGCCTTTGTTTGATGTAGTGACAGTTTTCACCGAAACAGGAAGTTAGGGTGGGACAGACATAGTGGCTCCTCCCTCTTTTAGTTTTTCCAGGATTATTCGCAATATGTGTCTTAGTTAACAGGTAAACATAAACTGTCAATTTTAATAATAGGATTTAGGAATGGAATTTGATGGAGTGCAGGATGATGTCATAAAAATGTATTATTGGTATTTGTGATAATGAGAGAAAAAAGTGAGAGCAAAGAAAATTATACAGATTAGAAACTCGAGGGTGAGTAAATAATGACAACATATGTGTTTTTTGGGTGAACTATCCCTTCATGCTATTTAATTTTGTAAATTGTATTTTAGAGCACCTGTTAATGAGTATCCATAAGGCTCACAAAAGCAACAAAAATGAATAATAATTGTAATAAAGAGAATAAATACTAAACAATAATAAATAATTGAAATCAAATAATTTCAAATAAAAAAAAATCTATTTTTTTATTTCATAGGCACTTTAAACGCAATTCATGCATTGGTACATTTTTTTTTTTTACTAACGCAAATTCCCATTTTTGCAAGAAGACTAATTCGCATGACTAGGAATGTGTTACTGATAAACAGTAAAAGTCATGATGACTTTTAATGCCCCCAGATTAGCCAAATGCGAAAACCAGTGTCATCATTATATTCATAATGATCATCAACATGCACTTTCATAGTCGCATTATGTATCATAATTCTCATTTTATTAACGGAAGCAATCATCATTATTGCCATTTTTGCTGTGACCCTATTGTGCGTTTTTCAGCGTATGAAGTCCCATCAGTCCTAATGGAAATGGAGGATGGCAGTCACAATGAGATATGGTATGGATAATGAATCAGTGTTTGTTGTGCAGATTGTGCTTTGTACTTTAATATTCTCCTGACGCTGGTTGTAGAGCGAACATATATTATCTGATTAATCTTGAATTGTGTCATTGTTAGCCCTCGAAGATTGTAAATTGTGCTCTGCTGCATGTAAACATCTAATGGCATCTGACTCGTCTTAACTGACTAAAACATTCATGCTACACAGCTAAAGTCAACAGTTCTGTCGCCCACAGCCGAATGGATCGACAAACAGGTTCGCAATTATAAATTTCGTTTTAGTTTCGGTGTTGTCCCATACCCTCCATGTTGCCCATTTTCTTATCATCCCCTTGTGAATGTTGACAGGCTCTGCTTTTAGAGAATTCCCCCTGTTTGTTGTCTTCGATGCTCTGATGTTTAAAATAATAACAGATATGTGCTGTCTAAGGATGAAAACATCCACTTTGCTATCGACCACCAAAAAATGGTTTACGCTTACAGGGCGAGCATCTTCACCCGAGACCCCGGGCGTACTTTTGAAGGTGTTGTGGGCACCAAGCACGGGTGATGACTGTCAGTCAGCTATTGGTTGTCATGGAGACTCGTGGGCCAGGTGGCAGGTGTCCTGGGGTCATCATGCAGCCAATCAGAGCTTAATGAGGTGTGAATGAGACTGACCCAGTCATCATTCTGTTAGCGGAGAGAAAAAGAGAGATTCACTTATCAACATTTGGAGGATCGCAGTGAACTGTGTAAATGAATGTTTTAAACAAATGTAGACATCTGTACGGGCACTTTATGAATACACAATGGGACCGATAAAGCGGCAATTCATCTGTCAGACATGTTGAAAAGCCAGCTGTTTATGACATCCTGTGGCCTGAATTTTAATTTAGGACCTGTCAGGCTGGGATGCTAAGTGGAATGTATTGCCATCAGGACACAAAACCCAAAATGGCGTTCAAAAATCTGAAATTTCAATATGAACATTTTACATTAAGCATATTACAGTTTATCATTAATACAAATTTATGTTTTTTAAATGTAACTATTGCATACTGTAAATACTGTACTGCTGGTGTTGGCAACTAGCTGAATTCATTACCATAAAATATAGTCATTTTTCCACTTCTAATGTTATACTTTAAAGTCTCTGTCTTGCATTCGTCAGCATTTTAAGGTTTTTGGAGAACCACTGCAAACCCTTGCTCTTGTACTGCATGATGGGTTGTGCTGTTATTAGTGTTAAACATGATAGATACTCGAATGTGTAAATTTGAAAGTTTACGAGCAATTGGATGCCATTATGCTTTGCTATTTTCAACAGTTTAGATGAAGATGCAAAAATGCAGGATGTGAGGGAATGCATTTGGATGTGCCGATTTGGTAAAAATATGAGCGTCACTAAGACTACCCATCCTTAGTCATCTGCAATCCTGGATGAGACTTAAACATGAACATGTTGTTTATACAACCCAATATAACAAAATCTTTATGAACTTTAACATGCTGAATACGAAAATCAATTTTGTTTACCTTTGATGGTACTCACAAAAAATACATTCCCATCCTTAGTCATGGATGGGTAAGGAAGGATTGTACTGTACATACATCAAAAATTTCACACATTCATACATTTCAGAATTATTACTCGTACGCAGAAATTACAAGGTACTGGCATTACACTGAGCTCAAATCAACAGTATAACATAATAGTTACTAAAAATGTGTCATCCTAAACTGTATAAAGTACATTTGATTTATCTTTTGTGACTAATACTGTTCTCACGAACCAAGTTCCAGACGTAGTCACCCATCATCGCTTCATCCCAACTTCTCTGTTCTAGAGAAATTTGTAGAATTCTACTGACAGTGACAATTGAAAATTTAAAAAATATATATGTACAGTTTTTGTTTATTTGCAATAAACGACATATTGTAATTAGTAATGTAAACTCAAAATGTACATGAACTTAATATACATTAAAACATTGACGCTACATGAAAATAAATATTACCACAATAATTAGCACCACAGCATTGTACAAGAACTATTGGCGAAGCAAAATTCTGCATGCACATCATCTCTTTGCATCATTGTTGCATTTTCTGTGATCTGATTCTGTGAAGCAACAGTATTAGTCTAAAATAAAATATATGATCACTGCTAAAAAATACAAAGTTGTTATCAACATTCTTCAAAATATCTTCTTTTATGTTCTAAAGAAGAAAGAAAGTCAAACAGGTTTAAAATGACACGAGGGTGAGTATATGATGAAAAATAAATTGTGTAAACTATCCCTTTACAGGTCCAGTGTATGAAATTTTGCCATTTGCAACCAACAGCTCATTCCACCCCCCCTCCCTCCCTTCAGAAGCACTACGGCACTATGTCGTCACGTTTTCACTTATTTGCCGAAGGTAGAGCGCTTTTTCTATTTAGGGCTACTGTAGAAACAACACGGTCAATTCATGTAAGGGGACCCGCGGTGTGTGTAGATGGAAATAACTTATTCCAAGGTAATAAAAACACATCGCTTCATTATGAAAGGTCTTTAGAAGACATAGTAATGTTTATTATGCTGCATTTCTGTCAATAGATCCTCCAAAAAATTACATACTGGACCTTTACGTGCATTATTACTCATTATCTTCACCATTATTATCCACAAGGTTAGATCAATCGATATTTTGAAGAAAGTTATAAAAAACAATGATTTGTATTCACACTAAACACGTGTATTTGAGTAGATACTGTAGAATATTTGATAATTTGCCATCTCTCAAAGTTTTAATATCTTTAAATTCTTGACCTTTTCTGCTCTGTACTTTAAAACATTCTCATTCGCCGCAAACAGAAATGCAGTCTATCTTTAGATGAAGTCAATGGTCCCAAGTTATAATACATTTAGTGAATGTACTGAGGAGCAATTTACAAAATGATTTAATCCGCCATTCATTTCTGTAACGAAAGAAAGTCAATTGTTATTCTGAACGAAGACGTTAATGAAACATCAAGGACAGGTGCAACAGTGATTGACTAAACTTAATGTGTGACTCAAACAGCTTGAGATCTAATCACACATCTTCAAACACCTGTAGATCTTCTAGATGCAGGCAAATGAAGGTTTTACTGACAAGTAACAGACAATAAATAAATATTAAGTGTCCTTGCGGTAAAGCTGGAAGCAATCCAAAGCATTTACTGACAATAAAGTGGGTGAAACATGACATTATAGCACTTATTGATGCAGGACGCACAAAGATAACACGTGCACGCTTGATAAAATGCTGCACGTGTATATGCAGTGTAAGTTCTTTTTACATGCCACGAGTCTCACTTTAATGCTGTTATGAATCAATGTTATAATTCACTGCCTGGTTTGCTAGTGCATGGCCTGGAGTGCAGTGTGTATGTGTCCGCTGAAGCGTGACCAACTAAACTGGTTGAGTCAATCACCCTATGGTTTAATAACACCTCATCAGATGCATGCAAAAATAACACCATAGCACAAACATCGTTTTCAACACAAATGGTCTGCCATGACAACATGCTGACTCGCACGACATGAGTTGATTTGTGAAGCCGTAGAATTAGTCATGGCTTAATTTTGGGATAAAAAATTAAACTTCAACAAAAAATATGAAATTCTGTAAATGCAGTTAAAGGGACAGTTCGCCCAAAAATGCAATTTCTTTCATCATATACCTGTCATCATTTAAATCCAAACCGGTATGACTTAGGCCTACTTTCTTCTGTAGAACACAAAAGAAGAGATTTCGAAGAATGTTGGTAACCAAACAACATTGACCCACATTGACTTCCATTGAATGGAAACAAAACCTACGAGACATTTCTCTAATATCTTCTTTTTTGAAAAAAAGTGTCACATGCTAGTTTTGGAATGACATGATGGTGTAAAATACTGGCAGAATTTGTGTTTTCAGGGTGAACTATCCATTTAAGACTGCTCAGTCTATTATACACTGTATTTGTTCAATGCATTATGTATTGGACATGAATTATATCACAGGGCGATTCGTCCTTTCGTGCCATGCAATTTTCAACTTTTGTATGCAGTTAACTTATAATTTATGTCAGATGGAATTGACGCCTAATTGTGAGGAGCTGACAGAAAAATATGTCTTGGCTCATTAAGACTAGAGAATATTTTGGTGTTATGGAAAGAGCTCCATCTCATTAAACGGTTTTATGAGATTGTTAGACCGCACCGGTTCTCTCTGTGCTGCGCTTGACTCCATGCGGCTCCAGTGTGAGCTCTAATCACCTTCAGCTGCTAAACCCAACTGTCCTGATGCCACCCTATATAGTCTCATGCTCTGAAGAGACCACCTGCTCCACTGTGTTTATGGTAAGGGTACTAAAAGTGAATGTATTTATATTTACTTATTGTTCATTAGTGTGAATAATGCATCATTTTATATATTTATTTTTAGATTTTGTGCAATCTATTAAATTCAATTAAAGGGACAGTTCACCCAATGATTAAATTGCGTTCGTCATTTACTCACCCTCAAGTTCAAATCTGTATAAAGTATCTGCTTGTAACCGTGGCCGAGAAGTGCAAAACAACAAGTTGCAAAACTAAAAGCAAATCTAGAAGCAAAATAAAAAATCCAAATGACAAATCTGAAAACGTGATATCAAATCTAAAAACACAACAACAATTTGGAAAACAAAATAAGTCCGAAACTACATCGTAACAAATCAATCCAACCGGAAAATGTAGGTACTCTGTTGGAATGGTACAGCTACTGCTGATTGGATGAAACTGCTGTCAATCAAGATATCCAGGCTTATGTTTTATATTTATAAGCGAAAACAAACGATCGCGTCAGTAACTCTCTCACCATAACCACAGATTAAAGTACATATCATATTATATTGTATGTATCTTCTGAGGGGAAGACGATCACGGATGGTACACAGGCAGTCGCCTTTCAGCTGCACTATGCGTGCTGCTCAGGGCTCACGCCACACATGCATGCAGTGTGAAACAAACACACATCTACTCCTAATGCAAGATGAGCCCGTTTCAACTTTGTTAACAAAATGTGGCTTTTTAACCTTAATCAATGAATATGCGCTGTATCATATATGCATGTCCTTTCTCATAGCAACATTGAGCGTCCTGGATATCTTGATTGAAAGCAGTTTCATCCAATCAGCAGTAGCTATTCCATTCCAACAAAATTCCTACATTTTCCGGTTATACTGATTTGTTGTTGTGATTTTTGACTTGTCGATTTGGTTTCTGACTTGTTAATATTTTTCCCGAATTGTTGTTGTGTTTTATGATTTGACATTTTGTTTTTAGCTTTGATTTTGTGTTTTCAGATTTGTCATTTTGATTTTGGGGTTTTTATTTTGCTTTTAGATTTGTTTTTAGTTTTCAATTTGTTTGTTTTGTTTTGCACTTTCCGGCCACCATAATATCGTCATCTCTGTTATTAACATAAAATTGCAGTATACTTGACATGGGTTTAAATCAAATGATGTGGATTTTTTCATGACATGTGAGCTCGGTGTCTTAATGCTTAATTTTTGCAAAAATGGAGGAAAGTAGGAGATTTGATGACTATTTTTTATGTGACTTAATCACACATTTGGGCCCAAAAGATGAATTGACAGTAATACATTTCTTGATGTTTTTTGTTTATACATATTTAAATGAGATTTATATTGTTTTTATTAATTATATATTTTTTTCAGAAATATTGTCAAGAATTTTTCTTTGTGCCATATATACGTAGTTGCAAGGAAACAAGAATTTTCATTTTTGGTATGCATTTGACTATTGTGAGATGTGATTGCTAGTTTAACATGTCATTCACATGACACCTTCATATTGTGTCTGAATGGACAGTTCTTGGGCAGATTAATTAATAATATGGACCAAATTAAGGTAATAGTCCCTTTGACTCATGTGACAAACATTGGTCCTGTGAGAGTAAGAGAGAAAACTATCTGCACACATGCGGTGATGGTCCTAAAGCATCACTCTTCCATTCTCTGCCTCTCCAGAAGGTGCCTCCAGGCGCAACGGCCTGCGGTTGTTTGGAAAGAGTGAGGATTCGCCAGCGAGAGGCTAACCAGCTCTGACAGTGATGGGGTCATCTCTGAGGCCTGGCCTTCAGCTGCTGCCACACCTAACGCAACGTGATGACTGTGGGAATTGGAGAATAGACCTCTCTTTCTCTCATCAATATGCATAGATGAGTGCAGGATAGTTCATGCATAAAAGTGAGGTTGGTGACCATACATTGAGCACATTTGACTGGGTGTGTGCATTATGCTTATCGTCTGTTTCATAATATGTCATCGCTAACTATACTGTATAAACAATGCAAAAGCTTAATTGTCTTTCAGTTTTTTTTTTCACCCACATGCATCCGTTCTTACTGGTAAACGCATGTTGTTCTGCCAGAAACAGATGCGTTGAGCCTCATTCAAAAAACTCATTACACTCAAGAGCACTTTATGTAATATCATCTCATTACAACCAGTTTTGTTGAAGCAGATTTTCCCAAGCAAGGTTTACAAACACATGCATTTATCATTTTGATATGAAGAGCTGAGTCACGAGCTGCACCACTGACCCGTTACAAGCATCTCTTTCAGCCTTCTTTTCTGAATGATTCTTACATCATCAGCCATACATCTGCAGCATACAGTAGTTCTGGCATCAGCAGAGACCGTGATCATTGCACAAGACCATTGCTTAACACACACAGAGACATGTAATGCGCTTATTGAGAGGGATTAGTCCACCTCTTCCTCAGCATCCTTGATGACTGCATGCCAATATGCATTGTCATAAGTTTGAAGTGGTGTGTGCGATTTTCAAGAGATGAATTTGTGGCGGTTGATAACTAGGGATTTAAATAGTTGAGAATTTAAACATGTGCCATATGTAATTTTATTATTTATTATATACAGCTCAAAATATTAAAATGTATGAACAATTTTGTCTTTCATTAAAACCTCTTGAGACGCACCAGTTCATCGGCGGTATTGACGTCACTACCTTAAGATATTACAGTCTAAAAAAAGATTCACAAACTGTGCATTGTTTGAAAGGTATACAGGTTTACTGTTAGTATATTTTGTGTACAATAAATGATGCAAGTAAAGGTTCAGATTTCTTACTTGAATGTTTTGTTCGGAGAGATCTAATACTGTTGGAGATGTAAGTGTTCACTTTATTTTTTTTGCAGCTGTGTAATGTTTTTCTATTAACTTTTGAAATGTACAAAAAATCGATGACCAATTAGTTATATATTTGCAGTCCTCAATAGGAAAATACATTTTAATGGTTGAATGTTATAATTCATTCATATCTGACTTCTGAGAGAAGTTGAATGTGCCGGCTCAGATTTGGGAATATAAACATTAATTAGGATTATTTCGTTGTTTTTTTGTTTTATTTTCCTAGCTTTTTGTTTGAAACTATTTTTTGACAGATTGATTTGACAGGTGGCCAAATACATATTAAAGCAACATTTCACACTTTTATTTTTATAATATGAAAGGTTGCTAGGATGTCCCAGGTGGGTTAAAGGCTCTAGTGAGATGTCTGCAGATGTTGGTGGTGACAATAATATTTTTAGAAAATAACATTTATACAGAGGTTATAATACATTTAAATGTATCATCTTATTCATCCGATATATTGTTTTTGGTCAAGTGAGTTTATCATATGTGTCTCAGTTACAAAAAAACGGACTTGTTTTAAATTACACCTGCATCACACCTGTAATTTCTGAAGAGAGAGAGAGCCTTCCTGCGACTTCTAGTGCCAGTTCTGTGAACACGAAAAAGTATTGTGACTTGGCAGAATGTGTTTTTGGCATTTACAAACTGTGTGTCAAAAATGACTCGACTCTCCAATTCAAACAAAAATGCAAAGTTATGTATCAAAACAAAAATAATAATATCCTGTAGGCTGTAATATATTGTGAAAAATATTGTATATTAATAGTGCACTTTGTGTGACTGTAGTTTGAGTCTTTGGTAGGCTTCACGGGGTTGTTTATTTAAGGCATACGTTAGGGAAACACTGATCTTTGAGATTATTATGTCTGTTTTATGGCTGCAAGAAGTAAATCATATATCCAATAATTCAGCTTAGAAATAAAAACACCTGTGCTGAACAAACTACACAATTTGAGGCAGTGAAAGACAAGGTGTGTTTTTGGTGATTTTAGTATATGTGGCTCTATGTTTAGTAATACAACTGCTTGACTTTCTGATAAATAGCTGATAGCCCTCCAATTGATTTTTTATTGTGTTTCAGAAGGGAAGTTTCCTGTTTCTCATGATGAAGGTTTAACTACATCTGGCAGGACTGGGAGTTTATGGAGTCTCTAAAGTGTTCCTGGAAGATTAGAAGCCAGCAAATCTAAATTACTCCTTTCTTCATTTCTCCACCCATCTGTCACACATCTCGAGTGATTTGGGAAGCGATGGCTCCAAATCGCAGCAGCCATGCGTCAGGTTTCAAGCACACCTGCAGCAGCTTACGGTATTACGTTTCATATTAATCACATTTGTCATCTATTCCCAAGCACTTTTGTGACTCATCACCGGATGTGAAATATAAGTGTGGTCTTAGAGACAGACAGACACTGTGGATGCTCGTGTTGTTTTGTGGTCACTGTTACTTTTGTGAGTTTAAGCAGGAGGTCTTGAGTAAGGCTAATGGTGGCTAACAAACACTTAAGTGTATAACTGCAGTAAGACTATACTCCTGCACTGCTTGGAAATGCTCTTAGAGATATTGAGCGATTAATAAAGAGCTTTCATAAAAACAGTCAGGTGGAATGTGTGAATTGAAACAATATTATACAGCATTAGTCTTCTTATCCCTGAATCTTTCTTAAATGACCATTTTGTGAGCAAGTACAGAACAAATCTCTGGTATACGTGTAAATTATTGCATATATAATGAATATTGTGTGAAACTTAGTCTGCATCAGAGACACTGTAAAAGACTGCTATATTTTCATCATAATTGGTTCATTTATTTTAGCATTTTTCCCAATTGTGTCCCAATTTGGTTAAATACTTAAATCAGGTGACTTAACTCTCGTTGATTTGCATTTATTATTATATTTGGTGTAATTAATAATATAATACTATTTGGTGTAAATTTATGCCGAATAAATATATATTGGTTTTATCAAATATATTATAAGCAAAATATGTTTAAAATGCAATTTCCCCTTAAATAACCCCAATGTGGTTATTGAACTTGAATGTATGGGCTTGCTTATAGCTTGGGAAGTTTTCATAACTTTCTGCCTAATATGCATAAAATTGTACACTGCAAAATAAAGATTCTGTAAAAAACGATAATATTAAAGAAATTCAAAATAAAAGTGACTTTTTTGCCTTTATTTTACACCAAACTAGTAATATTTAAAATTCTGTAAAATAAAACTGTCATTTTATTTTACTGTGTTATCATATATTTTCATAAATAACAATAGTTTGTATTTTTGTATTTTCTTTTTCTACCAGATACTATACATTTTGTTTCTGTGTCTCCTGCCATTCATTTTTTATTTTGTGAATGGCTTAATTCAATTTATGTTACGTGTTTTGTGATGGAAATAATAAAATTATGGTAAGTCATCCAACTTTTTCACTCTTAAAAAATTTATATTCTTAGAAAAGAAGTTGTTGTTTATAATTATCCGAGAAGCATGTTAATTGGACATTATTTATATAAAATTCAGTTCATATAACTAGCGTGTATGTGTCAGTCTCTTTGATTGACAGTTGGATGTTTACAGTACATAAGGCCTTTTCTTTGATCTCCAGCTTTGTAAAATTATGTTTTTCATTCCTCTGCTCGACGGCACGGGCAGCACGTCTATCAGCCAATGATTGAGAAGCGTGTATTTGTGTAATCAAATCTGTCGAGTATCTCAGCATCCATCTTGGTGAATCGCACGACAACAACATCACAAAAATGAGAGAGCAATCAAGACCTGAGAAAGCAGATGAGCTAATTCTCCAGTGAATGGCTGTCTTGAATCACCCTGTTCACAATATCAAAGCATCAAATGAGCGGTTATATGGCAACATTATGCATTCAGTGGCCTTTAAATCCACTCATTCCTTTACTTGAAAGCCGTTGGTTTGCATTGGATTATAGTTTACATTTGCAGACGTTCTAATGTTTCCTTTCTGCATTTAAAGGGACATTTCACCCAAAAATGAAAGGTATGTCATCATTTAATCATACCCCGGTTGTTGCTAACCTGTATAAATTTGTTCTGCTGAAAACAAAGGAAGATTTTTGGAAGAATGACAGTAATCAAACAGATCTCATCCCCATATACGGCACTTGTAGGGAAAATAAAACTATGGGAGTCAACGAAGGATGAGATCTGTTTGGTTACAGACATTCTTCCAAATATCTTCCTTGATTTTTGGTGAACTATCCCATTCAATTGTTTTCCTTATCACAAGTCATTGATAAATTTCAGTTTACCCTTAAAGATTTTATAAGATTTCTTGAAAGGTCCTTGATCCTATTGCTTTTGTTTTAATTGTATCATATAATCTTAAAATGAATTCTGCAAGAAAATCTTTTTTAAATAAACATGTGCATATTTGACCCACTTATGGGTTAAAACTGCATTTTTGTATTCCTACTCCACATATTTCCTTCTTTATTTTATTTCCATTTGTTCTTAGTCACTGCTGCTAAATCAGTAATCTCATATCATTAAATAATCGCAAGTACAAAGCAAAAGGGTTTCATCCCTCTTGTAAGCGCAGGACCTTTCATGTCACCAAGCTCTTAAATGCACATCAGTAATGCCAGAACCATCACTCTTACAATCACTCTCTCTCTCAAATCAATTTCTCACACACAAAAACACACAGCCAGAACAAACGCACCAGGTCCCGCACCTCGGCCGTGTGCCCAGACTTTAGATGCCGCTCGAGATTACTCGAGCTGCAGATCTTCTTCTCCAGGTTCAGGGTCCGGGGACTTGATGCATGACGATGCGAGCTGCCACGCTACTTCTTTTTCATCACGTCCCTCATGGCCCCAGATCGATGCTGCACTAAGTCATTGCGGCGATTGCTGGGAGGATATTGATCATTTATTATTTAATTTAAACCTCATGCAGAGGACAGAGAGAGAGAGAGAGAGAGAGAGAGGGAGAGTGGTTGTGGAATGAGACATTGCTGAAGTTCTAAAACATCTTCCAGTGCAAACAGCATCTTTTTCTCACTAGCATGTTGTTGCGAACAAATTTGAACATTAGAAAACTTTTGTCCTTGTGTTAATGAATAAATCTTATAATTTCCATCATTCATTCGCCCTCATGTCATTTCAAACCTGTATCACTTGCTTGCTTGTACCACAGCCAGCAAAGACACATATGGGTTTGATCTGAGCTGTCTTCTCGGTCTCAGCTGGTTTTGTCCACAGGTTCCATGAAGGCCTCACAGGGGTCGCCCAGATTAAATGAACACTGCTTAATGTGCATACTACAGGCTGCTAAATGTAACACTGAACGTTGTAGTTAATGAGATAATGAAGTGATAACAAACATAATCACTGATGAACACAGAAACAACAAGAACAGAAAGAAATAAGACCCAATGACTTCAGCCACAATCCCACAAACACCATTAACATCATAACTTATTTATATTATTGAGAATAAACTGTTTTTCTGTGAATATTTGACTGAAAATAACTGGTTTGATGTCACCATTACGGGGATCAGTGTTTGTTTAAGTGGGCAGTTTTAATGTTTCTGTCTGACTGCTATATTTGAGTTTGTTATGGTGAGAAAATCAGGAGAAAATATTCTTATTTTTGAAGCTGAATGCTGTATTAGTACACAATCATCATTTAGTGAGTTAAATTATTGATCTTTTGAGTGATCTATAAGTCCGTAATGCAAACAACAGCACATCTTGGTTAGAGAAAATTGAACACGTTTTGAAGTAGACCGAGCACATTGAAATCCTGTCATACTTGCCCACACACAGACATCAAGAATACACATATGAACCTCAACGACGGTGAAATGCTTCATGCTGCAATGCATTCTGGGAGTCATGAATGAGTCTTGTATGATGCATTATAGCATGAAACATGTTACCATTGTTGAGATTTATTTGCTGATTCCTGATGTTTGTGTCTGAAAATATTTCGCAGAAGTTGAGAGTGTTCAAAGTTTTTTTCAACTCACATTTTGTTATTGAAGTCGTGCTGGCTCTCATCTACGACAATAAATCAAAATAGTACACATTCACTCTCACGCAAAACTCTGCCATAAGTTTAGTAAATGTACCGCGACATTATAATTATGAACTTGGCACAAAACTGCCCAAAGCATCAGATCATGTTCTCTCGTGACTTTCATGCCATAACAATATGCCAAAACTAAAACAAACACTGATAACTGATCAAACCAGTTATTTTCAATAAAACATTATCAGAAAAAACTGCTTATTTTCAATAATATAAATAAGTAATGATGTTAACGGTGTTTGTGGTCAGTTGTAGTTGTTGTGTTTTATTTGATTTCTTCCTGTTCTTGTTGTTTCTGTGTCCATCAGCGATTCTGCTTGTTTTCACTTCATTATCCATTCACTACAACATTCAATGTCATATTTAGCATCTGGGCTAACCTACATGCAACCCGCGAACAAAACCGGCTGAGACCCAGATACACAGCGCACATCAAACCCATCTGGGCCCCGTGTGTCTTTGCTGGCTGGTACAGAACACAAAAGAAGATATTTTGAAGAATGTAACCAAACAACACTGGCCTCCATTGACTTCCATTGACACAAAACCACTGAGACATTTCTCAAAATATCTTCATTTGTGTTCCACAGAAGAAAGAGTCATATACATGTTCTGAATAACATGAGAGTGAATTATTCTGGGGTGAACTATCCTTTTAAATAAACCCAAAATGCATCAGTTTGTCAATCAATATCAGTCATAGAGATGTTTAGATTTTTATTCAGTGATTTAATAGAACAGGCTTGGATGCTGCTATTTTCAGCGACTATGAAGTAAAATCATAACTACAGAGTTGTAAGGAGCTGACAGCTTAATCTTAGATCTCAAGTAGGACTATAAATGCAATTCGACGCAATGCACGCAGAGAAAATTCATCCATTTGCAGGGGCCTTCATTAAAACATCTCTCAATCTGTACGTAGATTTGAATCAGTAGTGAAATACAGCATCGATTCGAGTGCAAGATCTTGTAAGGAAGAACGATGAGGCGAGACTAATGATCTCACATGATCATTGACTTCATCATTGTAACTTCTGTAAATGCGTTTGGGCTGTCTTCATCTCGCCGTGTGCGTGCATGCCTGCGTGAGAGAGACTGTCAGGCCCTTGTTGTTGATCGGGTTCCAGTACTCCTGCAGGGACGAGCGTGTTTAGTACGTCACCTTGTCTCCAGTCTCCCTAAGGGCCCAGAGTGATGGCGCATATGGCCGTCCTGCTCTCCCTGCTGTCAGACTGGAGCAGTGCTCCTCTATCATCACCTCTACCATCTTCTTTACCCTCTAATCCGCTGTCAAAACCTTCCGTCCCCTTTCCGCACGGGTGCCTGGGGCTATCAAACATTCATACTGTACTTTAGGAGGCAATCTAGTGACCTTTTCTTGTCAGACTTACTGATGCTTGCGCAACAAAACACGGGAAACATTGGATTTGTTTTTCTGTTTGTTTTCACCGTTTTTCTGGAAATAAGACAGCTTTGAAGGGAATGTCAGCATCAGAAAATGAAACTGTATGGTCCTTGTATACCCAACATATTAATTATAAATTAAATTAAATTAAATTAAATTAAATTAAATTAAATTAAATTAAATTAAATTAAATTAAATTAAATTAAATTAAATTAAATTAAATTAAATTAAATTAAATTAAATTAAATTAAATTAAATTAAATTAAATTAAATTAAATTAAATTAAATTAAATTATTAAATTATTGAATTATTAAATTATTATTATTATTATTATTATTATATTATATGTAGATGGACTGTATACAATTTAACTTTAAAACTTTAGTTCAAAAGCTGCCTTACATTTTAAAGTTAAATCGAATTGTCAACTTGAAAGTATATATAACTTAAATTATATTTAATTGACTTGAAAAAATGAAAATGTAGTAGAGTTTGTATTTTTAAGCCAATTTTATTTAACTTCGACTAAATTAATGTCAGCTTTTGAGCTAAAGGTTTTCAAATATAGCAAGTTAAGTTTTGTTGTTTGTATATTGTTTTTAATTACATCAATGAAGTGTTCACAATAAGACAAGAAAGTGAATAAGGAAAGTACAATAATAGTACAATATTCATAAATATTTTTTGTCCAACTTCAAAAGCATTTAATTTAGGGCTGTCAAACCATTAATTACGATTTATCGCACCCAGAATAAACATTTGTGTTTACACAATATAGGTCTGTGTTCTGTGAATACTAATTTTGCATTTATAAACATATACATGTATACATATTTAGGAAATATTTACATTTATTTATTAATATTTATCAATTGTTTAAATTATATATACATGTTTTTTAATTTTTATGTTTTATATTTTTTATATTTATATCAAATAAATGCATGCATGTGTATGTGTTAATAAATACAAAATTAAAATGCATAATACACAGACATATATTATGTAAACATAAACTTTTATTTTGGATGCAATTTTC
Source organism: Barbatula barbatula (assembly GCF_947034865.1). Classification (NCBI taxonomy): domain Eukaryota; kingdom Metazoa; phylum Chordata; class Actinopteri; order Cypriniformes; family Nemacheilidae; genus Barbatula; species Barbatula barbatula. The sequence goes on along the minus strand of NC_136773.1, from coordinate 20,951,366 downwards.
ACAGTGAATGGTTTGACAGCCCTAATTAAATTTAAAATTTTGAATTTAATTTTAAAAAACATGATCTACTCCACACTATAACACATGAGCTTTTCTATTTTATAAAGTCTGTTTTCCATTTTCTCATACTCTCTTCGTATTTTGTTTCGTCTGTGTAATCTCGAATAACAGCTTATATGTTCCGCATCTTTATCTTATTCAAGCTGAACTCTCTTTCTCATTCTCTCTCTCGCTCTTGTTTCTTTTTTTGACTAGGGGGGCTGTCTCCTACTCTGTAAATATTTATCTATGGGATCTGGAGCTTTTGGAGCCCCTCTTTCCCTCCTGCAGTGGAGCTCCTGTGTAAGCTGTGCATATGAATGTTTCCTCCTCCGGCACTGCTGTATCTCTCTCCATCTTCCACGCGCCACTCAGAGGGATTTACCCACCCAGTTCTTTCTTCTTTCCCATCCTCTCCCCACAGAGAATGGGCCAACTCCAGGCCCTGTCGAATTCAAAGTACATCAATTGGGCCTTTAGGGGGGTGGACCACCCTGCGCTGTTTTCCTACCTCAATATTTTCATCTTGAGGTGTCCCAGTGGGGAGGGCGTCCTCTCTGCTTGGCTCGGTGCTGAACAATTCCTCGCAAAACCTCACCAACCACAGGGACTTGTCATTTACTAGAGGGGGCCCGGCATCCCGCGGTGCACACAACGGTGTGTGTCATTCGTTTGGTGGTGTAGTACACAGCTTTGTTGCCTCTCCGTCTCCGTGCAGTTACCTCGCTTTGTTTGGAGTGTTGTCGCTATTTATAGTGAGGGTGTCTGTTGGGGCTGCTGAGGGTTGTTGATTGACTTGTGCAGTAATTTGAGGAGTATTTGTAGGGCAGGAGATATGCTCTCCTGATCTTTCCTGAGAGAGAGAGAGAGAGAGAGAGAGAGAGAGAGAGAGAGAGAGAGAGAGAGAGAGAGAGAGAGAGAGAGAAAGAGTTTGGAAAAAAAGAGTCATGCAGAATGCAATGCAGAATGAGATATGCATTCAATTAAATGTGGGAAGATTTTTTTAACATTGGTCTATTTGCATATGACTCTTTGGTTCAATATTCAATATTATTTTAATATATTAAATACTTAAAAATATATCTTAAATACTTACAAATATATCTTCATTCCTGCTTATTTGTTATTTAATATATGTACTGTATTGTTACCTCTTTGAACTTACAAAGCATCTGTAAATTCACACAATATATGAATCCTATACAATTGTCTTTTTATGTGTATAGGTATTGGATTTACTTTTATATATTTAAATATTCACTTCAAATATCATTCTAAGACATTAAGGGGATAGTTCACACACACACACACACACAAAAATTATGTCATCATTCACATTCATGTTATTCAAAATCTATATGACTTTCCTCTGTGGAACATAAAATAAGATATTTTGAGAACTCTCTCAGTGGTTCATACAAGGGTTCTCAATGGGGTCAATGTTGTCTGGTTCTGTGTTCTGCGTTCTGCAGAAGAAAGGTTTTTTATTTATTAAATTTTTGGTCGAACTACCTCTTTAATGCCAAAATCTGTTAACTTGTTCCTCCTATAAAGTGCTTATTCTATAATCCACGTACCTTGTAAACACAACATAGTTTCCAGATGGACAGGATCCCGCATATTTCTGGATGCTGTTTAAAGCCAGGGAATAAGATTGCAAACTGTGAATATTTAGCCAGATTTTGTCATTGTTGCGTGCAGTATTCCTCTGACGGTCCAAGAGTGGGCTATATATGGTCCGTCAGTGTTTTGGCAAGCAGAGATTATGAATATCCTTTGTTGCACAGATCTTAATATGACAGCCTGCAGTGTTTGCTGTTTTTCCATGTTTGTATGTGCATGTCCCCCTTTATCAGGTTATTATGCTAGATTAGGAATTAATACCATCCTCCAAGGCAAACTTTACACAGGTGCAGTCCTTCATTAGTAAATCCATTTATGATTCCACTGCGGAAAGACGAGAGAGTAGCCCAGGGGAGAATGTTATCGAGCCTATGCATGCATTTCTCTAGCTCACAGCGGGCTTGCCTTTAGTTAATTCAAACTTCAATAGAAAATTTCCCCAAAACCTGTCGGTGTAGGTTTTTGTCTTGCACATGGTTGCATATGTGTAAAAGTGTAGTATGAGTTTTGCATAGTAGCCACAGCTCGCTCTCTTCAGAGAATATACATCACTTGTTTTCACGTATAATATATATTTTTTATTAATAACAGAGGACTGAGAAATCATGTTGCCTATATTCCTTGGAGTGTCTGAAGTACAGCCGCAGAAACATTTAAAGGAGCAATGTGGGATTTTTAGGAGGATCCATTGACAGAAATGAAATATAATATACAAAACTATTTCTTCAGAGGTGTATAAAGACCTTACATAATGAACAGTTATGTTTGTATTACCTTAGAATAAGCTATTTGTATCTACATACAGAGAGGGGCTACATACATTGAATTCGCTATGTTCCGCCACCATTTGTTATACAGTAGCCCTAAACGGACAAACAGGTCTACATAGCGCATTTCCTCTCCCTCTACCCTGTGGTATGTAGCCGGGTTGTCCCTGACTTTACAAAGGGGGAAAGACGTCTACTAACTTACTCCCAACTGCTATCTTGTCGTCAGATCAAACGCCTTTTATCCTTCTTTTTATCCTTAAAGTCCACAGACCATTTATTTTACGTAATAAATAAGACATCGCTCTTTCTACAGTCTTTTTGATGCCCGCATAATCTCTTCTCTGCATCAACATTAGAAGACACGCTGTCTCAGCCGCTGACATCTCTTTGTACTGTGGTTGCCACCGTCGTGTTTCGAAAGGGAGGGGTGAGCAGAGGACTGAGACATTGGTTCCAATTCTCAAACTCTCCGCTAGTGGTCGCTATAAATCCCACTCTAGAACTTTTTAAGTAATAGTTCAACTAAAAATGAAAATTCTGTCATCATTTACTCACCCTCTTGAACTTTTAACCTGTAAGGCTTTTTTTTCTGTATATCTTGAAGAATGTTGGTTACAGAAAACCGTTGGTTTTGTCAACGGGGACCAATGGTTTTTGATTACCAAAATTCTTAAAAAGATGCAATGTTTGCAGAGAAGCTCATTTTCAAATTGAAACAACACAGAACTAACGTTTTACATGTATTTTAGGATCTGTTAAAAATTAATATGTTAAGCCTGATGTCTTTCAATAATTTCATGCTTCTTAGCATTATGTCTTTCACATTGCTGTTGGATGACTTTTCTGTTCCAATTCAACAAAAACTGGTCTGGAATGTCCACAAGGCTACATGCAGAGATGTTGAATTAAGACTAGAATGGTCATTTATTTTTTATCCAAAATCTAGCATGACTGTCCTTACACGAATTCCCAGCGAATAAGTTCTCCAGACCTGAGATCAAACTATTTCTCCCTTTCATTCTCTCCCTATCTTTCGCCTCCTTTCCTCTCTCTTTGTGTTCTCCTCTGGGCCTCCGTAAACACAGGCACAGGATGTCATATGCTAATTTGAGATTTAATGATTAATTAGTTGCTGGCCTCCTTTCTGCAAGGACAGCCACTGCTAAAACGCTTACTTTGTTTTTGGAGCGCGAGTAGTGTCTGCTTGAAATCACACATGCAAAGTGAGTTTCACACACACAAGAGAAAACAGTAGCACAAATGTGTATGTCCCACGGGATACAAAAAACTCAGATGAAGGCATCTGTGTGTGTGTGTGTGTGTGTGTGTGTGTGTGTGTTATGTAACCAATTCAAATGGCCCTGGCATCTCTACGAGAGTCTGAACCTGAAGTGGAGATGTCCTCTTCAAGCCAATAAGTCAAGCACTCTTTTGAGAGCGTTTGGAGTCGACACTACTTCCCGCCTTTCCTCCTCTTACATCGGCGGAGCTAACTAGCACACATCAAAACTGAAAGCCCGGTCATGCACGGTGAACCCACTAGCAAGATGTCCCATCTGCTGACATCTGATAAGAATGAGGATTAAAGTGGTCAGTGGGTCAGCTCTTTGCAGTGAACTGCTTTCACTTACAGTCTAATGCTATGCTTTTTTATACGATTCACAATATTTTATTTGCAGGCTTGAAATACGTCACATTCAGATATACATCAGGCCTTGATCATTTTCAGGAATAACTTTGCATTGGCGCTCTTGCATCTATTTGGAGTAACATTCTAGCAGTTCATTATCATCAAGACATCTTCTGCAAACGAATTGTGGAAGATAAATGATGTCTGTGTTTGACTGATGTAAATTGTCAAAATAAATACTATTGACGTGGTGAACACACTATCTGCAAATAGATTTAAGGAATAGCATCAGCCATGCCAACGATATGGGTTTTTATTCCAGGGAACACACATTTGATGTAAAGTTGATGAGCAAATGTATACTTGAATATGTAAAGTGTGTAAACATTGGATAAAAGCGTTTGTCAAATACAGTATGTAAATAGCAACTTTAAATAAAAAACCCAGAAATATAGCCTATGTATTAAAGTGCCTCATAGTTTTCAGTTTGCACTAAATCCATATGATCTAGAATATTTTAGTATACTCAATGCCTAGCACAGAACCAAATCACACTGCATGAACTACATTTCCCAATCCCACAATGCATTGTATTGAACTCGAACTTCAGTGACAAGAATGATCTGGAAGTGGTGTCAGTCGTGATTTTTAACAACCCTTCAACTAATTTGATCAGTTCAGTGAAAGACCAAACGTTACACTGTTTATATGTGCAGAGATCCCGTAGCATCCTACAAGTAACGCACTACACAGGCCAGCAGCATCACTCATTCAAAATGACACGTGACCTGTTCACCTGAGGGGAAGTTTTTCTCGTTTGTGCGCGAGTGTAATTGTAAATTAAATGTATAACGTTACAGCTAGTTTTGTTCTGCAGGATTTGGCATGACAGCTTATAGCTTTCCTTGGTAAGTTAGTGTTTTATAACTTGCTTGTTTGCTTTGCGGGTTTTCAGAAATAGGACAAGTTTCCCGATATGATTACGCGCGGTTTGTTTACCTTTTTACTTGATATATGCCTAGGCAATATAGTTAGCAAAAAAGTTAGCAAAATACATTATGTATTATTTTGATTTGTATATTTCGGTTAAATTGTGTTTTGTGGTGAGAGAAAGGACTATACGAGTATGCCAGCTTAAAAACTGTGCGATATCAAGATCGTGCAATCGCTTTAATTTCTCCAATTTTCTGCATCACGGGTCTTATTTAGGTAACGTTAGCAGTCCGTTTGGTTATTTTAGTCGAGCAGAAACATTTTGGTTGTGTCTTTGATTATTACATTTTGTGTCAATGTCCATATCGGGCAAGTTCCGTTTAACAAATGTAACTTTACAGTAGGACTATGTGCTTTTCCCACCAAACTACAAGTTGCTTGCAAGAGATGCGTAAACATTTCACACAAAACATCCCCGTTTTTGTTTTAGTATTGATTCGGCAGTCCGCTTAAATGTGACGTTACAATACTAGTTTGTTTGACTTCATGCTGCGCAATCTGATCGCCCCATGACGTCAAAGTATTGCGAGAGTAATTCAAAAGCTCAGCGCGCAGTCTGCTCTCGCGGTATTACGCCGATCAATCTGCGTAGCGCTGCATGAAGTCACAAATACATTCATTACATTTCAATTTAGTTAAGTTGTTTTTTAATTCAAGTCAAATATTTTTGTTAACGTCACTTTAAATTCCTATTCATCTTCATGACAAGTTAACAGAACTTAATAAAATGAGTTTGATCGGCTGTTGTTTATAAAATTATATGTTAACGGGGTCATAGGTCCTCTTGTTAATATCTGTAGTCTTTGATGTAGTGCAGTATGGCGGAGGATGCAGGTGCATGCAGGCGGACGCTGTATCTGTCTTTCTGCGTTTTTCTGTTTTAGAATGCAGTGGTTGCAAAACAGCATAAATGCACGAGAAAGCAGCAGATGGAAACAATGTTTACATTTAGCTTCCTTGAAACGTTCAAGGACGTATAGTCTTGCTTTGAAACAACATCACTGTCTTTGCACACGTGTTTTGAAGAACAGGCATGGTTTCAGCAGAAAAATATGGGACATGCTGTTTGTGATATATTTTTAATAATTTTCAATTAAACCATTGATATGTTGAGTGAATAATCCAGTTTGTGATATGTTTTAAATAAAATTCAACTTTTTGCAAGTAATTAAGAAAATATTGGGTAAATAATCATGTTTATGATATATGTCATACACTAAATATAATATCATTCATATTTATTAATAATTTAAATGATATTTTCTTTATGCCTGTCAGAATACTGGGAATATGTTAATGCAAAACTCAGTTCAAAAAGCTATTTGTGTAATGTGTACTGTACAGTATGGAAAGCGAACTTGAGATATTTAAGTAACATTTATAATATTTCTAGTGTGTGGGAGCAGCGAATGGAGGAAAGTGTTTTAGTTTGAGTTACTGCTTAATTCAGATATGCATCCATCCCTTCAACTACCCACTGTTTCTCTGTGTGCATGAATCTGCTTCAACAGTCTTTGTGTCCTTGAGGAAACATTCTTTTACCTTTTCTTTTCAATTAAAAAACCAGGCATAGAAGCCATTATTATAATATTTTCATTCATCGACTCGGCTTTCAGTGCATCTCTGCTGAGATGGCAAACTTCGGTCAGACATGTAAGCAATTTATTATTTAGGCAAAAAATAAATGATTATGAATGCTTTCACTGCACGGTTTCAAAGATCTGAACCTTAAAGGTGGGTTATTATAGAGGTATTTTGAGACATCTAAAAACATAGTATTGAGATATTTGAGATTAAGTTTTTGGTTTACCCCTGTTTCTTTCATAGATCGAAAACAGAATGAGAGGATGATAGCTGTGCTATACTTTATACAATACAAGTAAATAATGGATGACAACCACCGAAAAACAACATTGTTTGTACATAACGTCGCCAGTACGATTAAAATGAGATCTTATAGCACTAAATTTTTCTTTAACATTTTCTTTAATACTGTTGAAACAATATACAAACTTGAATTTATGTTAAATAGTTTCTTTAAGGACTTCTTTAAGTATGATATTTACAGAATCTCATGTACTGAAATGCTTGCGTAAATAGTATGACATTAGTGGATGAGATCATGTGTCCTTATGTGATGTGTTGAGGGTTGATGGGTAATTATGGCTCTGCTGAGTGAGGGACCCCCACTCCTAAAATCTGACGCGCTCTCAATCTTCCGTAATCCTGAATGCCATGATTTCATAAATTGCGGTTTTCATAATGTTCTTCAACCCCACATAGTGAGATTGAGAAATATCGTAATAATCCATTTATCAGGAAAGAGCATATTCCGATAATCCTTCGTGCCAAAATGGGCCACTGTTCTGTTTCCCGGCTCTTTTCTGCGATGCCTCGTGATGGAGCTGCGTGTGCAAAAAGCAAGACGTTGAGGTGCCTGTTAGACAGCGATCTGCTCCACGGCTGATACGGTTTCATGGTTTAGAGATCAGAAGATTACTTTCACGAAGGCAGTCTGAAATATATTTTTCTTTTGACTCTTGGGAGGTGTGTGTTGCTATAAGCGATGTGCTGTAGTTTCCTGCTCTGAATCAATTCTGTGTTTGTGTGTGTATCGTGGTGAACGAAGGAGGTTTATTTTATTAGCAATACTCTTGGGTTTGAAGTTCATGTAAGCGATTGCTCGTGCAGCAACCCTCTTTCTCTGCAGGCCATCCATGATATCGTGCAGACAGAATAATCTTTGCAGCCTGAATTAAGGTCATTAATGTTCTCAGTTTAGCTGGTTTTGTTGCATGGATTACCGGCTTGGTGTGCCGTGCCATAAATTGCTCGATAGGGAAGCCAGTGAATGTGTACAGAAATTGTTTAATGTACTTATAATGGCAGGTTGGTGGTTTTAGCTTTGGTTGGTGAGGTCAGCAGCAGTTCTATATCACAAGAATGGACCTTTTGTCTTCACAACATGGAAGACCAAGACATCTTGATCAATATGGCAATTTGACTTCAGAAAGAGACATTATAAGCCTTTTCAGTTTCTTTATACTACACTGTTAAAATAACTGTATCATTTTACTGTTTTATATCTCAGAATTTTCACATATTTTTGAAACACGTATTTCAGAAATAATCGGCAAATTTACAAGTTTGGTGTAAAAAATATTTTACGTTTGATTCTGGCGGCCCAGCTGCTGAAATATTTACTTAAGGGCATTTTTTACAGTGTTAAGACAGTCCAAAAGTTTTGCATAACTTTTGTTTAAATTTATATCTGATTTTTTATTGCTAATGTATGATCATATTTTTTTGCACTTTATTTAGCTTTAAAAAGTTTGGAGACCAATTTTGTGCTATAGACCTGTACAAGATGCCAGGACTGAAAAATGTGCCAATCCTGCCTCAATTTTCCGGAAGAAATTATTGGTTTGAAAAGCAAAACTTTCAGATATTGATTACATTTATAATGAGAACAGACTTGTGTATATATTGACTAGTTCTCGGCATGAATATAGCCTAAAAGGATTGAATGGCGTTAAGAATGAAACAATAAATAGATTACATTTAAATTAAAGTTATTTTTTAATTCAAGTCAAATGTTTTAGTTAACGTCACTTAAAATTCCTATTCATCTTCATGACATTAAGTTAACAGAACTTAAAAAAATGAGTAAACAAAGATTTAATGTTAATTAAACTCAATATTTCAATATTTTTATTTATAATCGTACGATGTCAAGCGTACAAAAATATATGATAAGTACACAAAAGCAACACTGAGAGGTGTGACTTGCTTAAAATGACCTTTGCTTGTATTTCTGAGTCTGTGTGTGTTTCATGGAGTGATTTGATTTACCGGTCATGACCTTGTAAAATAGCAAATAGTCAAAAGAACAGACTTCCTGTACTCTATTTTCTTTAATTCCTATTATCAGCTCCATTTCAGCAGGTCAATAATTGTGATTAAGTACCGCTTATTTGTGTCTGTCTGTCTCTCTTTATATTTCTGCCGCTGCAGTGAGAGGATACAGAATCTAATTGGGAGTGGTTACATATTGAGGCTTCAATTGATGTTTACTGGAAACGGCCTCGAGCCAGTCAGAGGCAAAGAGAGAGTCATGAAAGGGGGTCGCGCTGCACAACAATCGGCACACACGTATGCAAAGTTCAGACTGAAATGAAAGCTGTTGAGCACGATAGAGAATTAATGGATATAAAAGTTTTTTGTTAACTCTGTGAGGGAGTCCTCGGGTAGCGTGTAGTTATGATGGGCAGGATAGAAAAAAGTTAGTATGTGCTTTGATGTTTAGAAAGAATGTGAATTGTGTATAGATTCAAAGCGAAGGGGTAGAATGCTGTGAATAAACTCGGATGATGTTTGATCTCTCTGTGTGGTTTGTTAGTTATGCATGTAAAAGAATAAACGTACAAATGAAAGTTGCGTGTAATGCACTGTGACACATCTCTGTCCCGCTGACCCAATGAGTCCTTCGAGCTCAAACCGAGTCCCTGGGGAAGACCATGTATATTTATATGTACCATATCCTTCCCAGCAGGCAGTTGGTCGGGTGGACATGGTCTCTGCGAGGTCACATGACCTGATGTCACCTTCCCCTTTGTCTCTCACACGTCTTGCTTCTCAGATTAAATCTTTCTTGTTTGTCTTCCAAAGGTCAGTAGGTTTGTCTCAATGGTTCTGGGGATAGTGGGTCGCCTAGGCAACAGAGAGACTCATCTCCAATGTCTCATTCCACAACGGAGAACTCTATTTCCTGTCACTGGGATGGTGACACTCTTTTTCAGTGTAAGAGAATTGTACAGCCATCATTCGTTATATTGATTTATTAGATGTCAGACATCCATTGAACAACAAAGGCCACTATAATTTTTTTATGTCCCACTGACCAGGCCGTGAGCAACCTTAAGAGCTTTTTTGATCGACTATCTTACACGCCCCAGCTGGACTTTTATGCTTATACACTCAGATCCCAGTGAAAACCGCAGGCTGTTCTACACAAAATGTCCTCCATGTACTTAGAAGGAGAAACCGGGGATATCAAAGCTGTGAGGAAAGAAAATATCTATTATTTAAAAAATGAAATTTGATAGTGTGAAATATTTAAATCAAACTAAACCAAGTGGTTTACCAACAAAATTGATGCCTCCTTGGGCTGTTAAATTAGCTTGTTTTGCTTCTGAGCAAATGGCTTCATGTTCACCTCGTTGTGATTTTTAGCAGCTTTTTTCTTCAGTAGATAAAAGGGAGAGAAACATGAGTTTTATTAATATTCATCGATGGAATATCTTAAAGAGATTAACATCTTTCTGTGCACGCTTTTGCACCGTAGTTCAGTGAAAATATGCTAATTCTCTCCAATAAAGTAAACCTGTATGAGAGGGTTAGTATGTGTTTTTAGCTCATATTAAAATGCATGCCATTATCTCTTGAACACGCAGAAACATATAGATGTTTTTATACATTTCATTATCTTCATAGAAAGTATGTAGATTAAGTGTCTTGAAGGTAAGGCAATGTTTTGTTTTTAAGGCTTTTGACAATGCAAAAACCAAAGTGTATTTATGTTTGTTAAAATGGGCGAAATTAGATTTATTTTGAACACACAGTTTACTACACTATATGTCTGGATACTCAAGTTTAACTTGAGGCCTGACATTCAATCTGCCTACCTTGCGTTGCACGGAGACATTATAACTGTGCCGTCACAGACCCCCTAATCGAAAATGATATTCGATGGCAATTATTTTTAATAATAGATTTCCTCATTCTAAAAAAGATTCTGTAAACAATGTCTCAAGAAATATCTCCGTACACACGACCACACTGAAGCCGACTCAAAACAATGTACATGCCAGACCAATATGTGGCGCTGTTATTCTGCCACAGAGATACACTAAAAACAGAGAAGACGACTTGCAAGATGGGGATGATGGGGTGATGACATCATCGTTTCAGAAATATACAGATTGGCAATACACGCGAAAACGCATGGGTTTCGGTTTCAGATTCATCCACTTTAAAAATAACCGTTTGGTCGAAAAACACAGATATGATACGTGTCTCCTCGTAGATGGGCTCTCAGACAGTTTCCAACTGAAGTGCGAATCCATTCAGTGCTATGGATTATATAGGAGGCACAGTTATCGAAGCTTTGTCTCTGTGTCACTTTGGTATCTGAATTATGGTAAAGTCTAATTTATGGATTAGATTTAGCAGTCCTAAAAAACAACGCTCTATCCACGCAGACAGATGGCAAATAAAAGTTGATTTGACTATACAGCATTTCACAAGATTCATCTTTGAAGGCTGAGTTCGTCTCATAAATGATGAAACTACTCTAACGCTGCCACTTCTCACTATTGGTACTCTTACACAACAAAATATCAAACACGCTTTGTTTTTGTCGTCGCTATAAAAACATTTTTAGCAATGGACTCCCACACACAGATGTTTCTAACAGTTGGAGATTCCCGGAGGGAGTTGAAAATATAATTATTATAAAACACTGAATAATGGACACGTGTTGATTTCTTTTAATAATTAGCGACTCTTAAGATGGCGACTGTGGCGTGCAGGGACGAGAGCCGTGAGGGAACGCCGGCTTCTGGGGAAACGAGCGGAATCGATAGGCCAGTCCTCTCGGAACGCCATGACTTTCCCCTGGAACAGTCCCGGGTTTTGACACCAATCCGGGTAGCAAGATTCAATAAAAGTAAAGAAGGAGGTAGGAACGGGCGAACATAAAACCACTTTTAATCTAATAAAGAAAAAATTAAATCAAAGTGAAATGCTAGCAGTTCCCTCACAGCTCTCGTCCCGCCCTGCTCGGGACAGCGACCATCGCTTGTATTACTGTTCAGAGATCTGACACCTGTTTCCTGCCATTTTCAGTGATATCTCGGAGTGTGCACGTTAAATATATCTTTTAAAAAATTATATATGAAAAAGATGTAGAAAGTGAGTACAGACGTATCTGTGAGTAACACGGTCATGTCGGTGGTAATTAGCACACTTTGAGTAATGGGCTGATTCAGCCTGGAGGTGTTGTGCCAAATCAGCACTCAAAGTTTCAGCTTCTTCAGTAACGTCTGTTTCAGAAAGCTTGCCAACCAATATACACACACACACACACACACACACACACACACACACACACACACACAAACACAGGCACAAGCCCAAGTGTTGAAGGGTCTGTTGTAGAGCAAAGTGTATGTGGGGGTATTTATAAAACAGACACTCAGGGTACTGCATAATATATATTCGTTTCAGAATGTAAAAATCTGCTCACTTTGAACTGTCACTAAAATCCCCATGCTTTTGAATTTACTAGAGTTATAAACTGTAAATCTGCTGTTTAATCCTGATTAAATATATATTTAGATTTGCAGAGGAAAGCTCATGAAGGGAATTCTAGGGATAGTTCACCCAAAACCAAAAAATACAGTATATATGAATTCACCCTTTTTTATTTCTGTGGAACTCATATTTTGAGAAATGTCTCTGTGGTTTCAAACAATGGAAATCAATGCGGGGCACATCTGGTTACTAGTGTTCTTAAAAATATGTTTTTTGTTTTGTTTACATTTAGTCATTTAGCAGACGCTTTTATCCAAAGCGACTTACAAAGAGTTCGCGGAGCAATAAGCGATATGTCATAAAAGAACAATAATATGATAGGTGCTAATACAAAGTAACTGGTTTTAATAAAAGCTAGACCACCACCTGTTGAGAGAAGGGTTAGTGTACTTTTTTTCATTTGTCTGTCAAGTTTTCACAGAAGAGGTGTGTTTTAAGTAGTTTTTTGAAGGTTGTGAGAGATGTGGTTGACCGGACTGCGTTAGGAAGAAATAAATGAAGAAAGTCATAAGCGGTCTATTCAGTCATTGTGTAAAATGCAAACTTTTACTTTTTGCATTGTGACATCTTGCAGCGACTGTTTTAACATAAGAACGTGTAGTGTGAAGGGCTTTGCTCCTTTATTTTATGGTGCTAAATACAGAATTATTATGGGAGTCTGGAGGCATGATTATTTTTGTTACTATTCATTAACTTAGTTAAGGCAAATAATTGAATTAGGTTCACTTATAAGAACCTAACGAAAATGCTAGGGGGTGTGTGCAGGTGTGTGTCTCATTCTTTATAATTGTGTTTGTGCGTCAGTGCCGTGTCCTTCACATGCAGGATTGGCAGATTCGTCCTTGTGAGTGTAAGGAAACGTTAATCCTTTACATATTATGAGAAATGGAGATTCTTCCCCGCTGTTTGTTTTTTGGTGTTCTCCGTGGTCCAGCTTATTTACAATGTTTGAGAAATCATCATCTTTATTGACAGTCCCACTGGAGTCAGAGGACGAGTAAGATAAACAAGGCAATATTTGTATAACTGCATAGATGCTGAATGTTATGCATTCTTTCAGTTTTCTGTTTGTTTTTCATTCAAGAATCCTGAAGAATGAATCAAGGACGAATAAGTAATGACTTTAATGTGTAGTACCTGAAGGAAATATCACCGCTTGCAAGGCACTTTATAAATTTAAGGGCCAGATTTACTGACAGCTTTCAACCGCGCAAACGGCAAAATAGTGGCATGAAAAAAATACTGTCGGTAAACCGCGCTATTTTGCGAGGTCTTTGTGTATTAAAAAGTTGTTTTTAAGTGCTTGTGGTTACGATGCCAACGAGGGTCTGGGCATAGTCAAAGCCAAGGTCACGGTGCCTGAAGGAATGGTAGATTGTGCAGTGGTCAGCTCTTAAATTCAATGAATGTGGAATGGATGGATGTATGTATGCTTGTGTATGACGATGGATGGGACGTGAGGTTATGGGGGCACGAAGCAGGGCTGGATGGGTACATACTTTTGACCCCAGATCCCATGACCTACTCTCAGACAAACGGGCCATAATTTGAAAAACCCTGTGAGCTTGTTGAATGTCTCTGTCTGTCTGTCTCTCTGTCTCTCTCTCTCTCTCTCTCTCTCTTTCTTCTCTTCCTTGCCTTTCCCTCCCCCTCCCTCACCTCTCTTTTGTTCATTAATTTGTTTTCACTTTATTTTTTTTATAGTTCTTTCTGTCTGTCTGACTCTGTCGGTCTCTGTTTGTATGCATGCTCATTTCTCATCTCACTCTTATTTTGTCCTATGAGACCAGCATCAGCTTGAATGCGGTTATACAGTAAGATTCTGCATTCATCAGACTGCTTTAGTTTAAGAGAAAGCCACTTGGTGAGTGTCACATACAGACACGTTAATTCTGAAGAACGACTCTGGAGCAACATTACCGCTATATTATTTAATGAGATTTGTTGCATTTCCTAAGCTGTTTTTCCATTTCAACTGTTTTAGAGGACTCGCAGGCACTTTAGGGGCTCATCATAAAACAGAATGTCATAACTTCTTGTTTTATTACTCATTTTGTTAAATAAAAGGCGAGATATTTACCTCATTAAATCCGACAGGAGACATTTGCTTTGATAAGTAAAACTCATTTGCGACGGGCCTTTCGAGGGGAGTTCAATGAGAATATGCGTATTCATTTTCGACTCCTCATTCTGACGCAACCGCGGACAGGATTGCTTCATTCGAAACCGGTTTAATCTTTCCTCTCGCATTACCGTCAGATTCGCCTGATAACGTTTATTCATTGTCGATTTGGACACGGCCCCCGTAAATTTGGTCATACCTTGTTTGCTGCACGTCTTTCTGCCTAGCTGACAAATTGATTTATTTCCTGTTGAAGCTGACGTGGGCTGCCAGATGGCTCGTAGCAAACAGGTGACCTGAACAGAGGTTTCTCATAGCCGGTGTGGAATAGAGCTGTGGCATATGTATCGGAGTGGGGCTGGACCCTGGTCAAGGCCCTCGAATAGATGCATTAGAATTGAATGTAATGTTGATGGAGGTAAGGTTGAGTGACAGCCACTGACCGGTCATGCCGCCTCTCTGGTGAAGTACCAGCACTGTCAAGTGGAAAATAGAAGGCTCACTCGAGGGCCTCTGGTTTTAGGCAGAACAGCCAAACCACCGGTTTGAGCAAAGCAGAGGTGTGAAAAATAATGTGCCTGAGCAATATGTGCCTTTTTACATGACTTTACGTATACATTAAGGCTGATGCTTTTATCCAAAGCAACTTGCAAAAACAAGGGTAACAAAGCGATTCTTCCTCTGAGGCATTAAGATGAGAAGTGCTACGATACAAAATATGTTTCAACAAATGAAAGAAGAGGAAGAGAGAAAGAAAGAAACAGTACAAATAACTGCTTAATAGAAACAGGAAGTGGTCAAACCTTTGTGTCTTAACCAGGAGGACGGGCAAAATGACTTAAATTTATTTAAAATAAGACAACACAAGCATTAAGCTAAAACAAAACAAAAATCTAGACAAATCAGAATACTTACAATATAATTATGGCAAGTTTTAGACTTTTTTTGTAAATGTATATACATTTTTTAACGATATAAATCAAAACGTCACTGGCGCGAACGCAAATCTTACTGAAATGTACAAATGTGCAAAATTATCTAAAGTAGCCACATCCTAAATTAGTTTTTGCCATGAAATTGTGTTTGACTAGAACGAACTATTGTCGTTTTATGGCTTCTCCAAATGACACCAGGTTTAAAAAAAACTATTGTTGTATTGTTTAATTGGCAGTTGGCATGTAATATACGTTTTGGATGTGTACAGAGATTAATATTACAGGTACATCTTTTCTGAACCCTGAAGAAAAGTACCTTGTTTGTTACATTGACTGGTTGTCAGGTGTCCTGTGTTATGCCGTACAACTGAAGGTGAACAATCAAGGCTCTTCATTACAGTGTCTCAGGTTCTGATTGTTTTAAAGGTCAGGTGAAGAGGAAAGCCTCACAGCATTGCTTGATCTCTCGTTTCCTTGCTGTCTGATCTGAGGTGTTGCCATGGAAAAATCTTCTGCCAGACACTTCTGGCCAAAGGTCAGACCTGAATCATCAACTGTTATCATACATAAGACAAGCTTTCTAATAAAATAAACCTCTGCAGAGGCCGAGCGAGAGATGCCGGTGTTGCTCAAATTAGAATTTCCTCCTTCACATTAGTGGTGGGCGAAAATATACCAACAAGAGTCTGATTTTCATATTCCTTTTCAAAAACTTTGTTTAAAAACATCCTCTTCCAAAAATTGGAAAATTTGGTCAAAGTTTTTGCCATATAAATGTCAGCTTATGTGAAAATGTCATCATCTTAATATTTTCCCAAATATTTTTTTAATGGAGAAAATAAGTCTATATTAAATTAACTTTTTCCAAATAACACAGTATCTGTTAAAAATAACCTTTAAATTTTTTTATAACAATAAATAGAAACAAAATGGGCACAGAAAATCTTTCTTATTTTCTCTGAACACCTCTGGCATTTTGTTTTATTGCTCGTTGCATCATCATGTCCCTATGAGAATGTTTATCAATGTTTGTTAGTCAAGGACAAGACGTTAACGTTCGTCTCTAGTGTTTTACACGATCACCCTGAATGTGACCTTGTGTTTTTTGTTGGGACCTGCTCTTTTTCTCTAGATCTTGATTTAAAGGCGTTAAATATCCAGCTGATGTGATTTGCCTTGAGGCACGTGCTCTTGCCCCATTCAGAGGCGTGTTGCTTACTGCAGTGCAGAGGACCCTCCGTCAATTACGCACAACCTTAAACCCGTTTCCCAGGCAACCAACATGCCTGCAAATCGACTGCAACTTCCCTCGCAGGTCCCTTGGTTAGTGCAGTCACGATTGAAGAGAAGGGGGTTAGGAAAGGCAATACAAAAACAAATAAAAAAAATTATATAGGATTGGGTTCATAGGTCCGGGTGTCATTCTTCATAGATGACAGTATGTGTGAATCATCTCACAGAGCGCTTTTTCACCATCTCGCCGAATCGTTCTCATTGCTTAATCGTTCCACCCCATTTCGATACATGCCAGCCCGTTCGTAAATGGTTTAATTTTCCATCTCAGGGCTGATAACGGACATTTTTTGGAATGTAAACACAAACGCGTCACAAGCTGTTTTGGTAACACAAGAGACTGAGCTATAACGCCTCTGCGTGCATTCATTAGCATGATTCAGAACAGTTTGGTAAGACACACCAGACGAAAACTTTGAGCCAAGAACAGTTTGAATAGTGCTGTGGCGAAACAGACTCACGTGGAAACATAACTGTAACCGTTTCAGACTGTGCTTAGAACTAGGGATGCTCCGATCCGATATTCGTATCGGGTATCGGCGTCGATACGTAATAAAATTCTAGATCGGGTATCGGTGCAATTTGTCACCGATACCCGATCTGACATAAAATTTGTGCTAGACGATGTAAAAGTTCATGGAGACACCGGCGCTTAAACTCTCTCGTGGGCGGCTGCGCATTGCGCAACGTGCGACATCATACGCTAGCAACGTGCGACATCATACGCTAGCAACGTGCTCTGTACGTAGTGCACGTGAACAAGTGAACATATAGCAGCGAACAGCATGGAGCGAGCCAAAATATCTGTCATTTGGAGTTATTTTACAACAGCTACGCCAATAAGTTCCACCGCTTTCATTGTTATGGATGGGCAACCGCTGTCCGTCGTTGCGAATAATGGCTTCAGACTCCTTATAAACCACCTGGAGCCGCAGTATGACACGCCGAAGCGTAAATATTTATCTGATATTTATCTCTACCTTGAACTGTACCGAAAAGTCTGCAAACACACATCCGAAAAAATTAAAGATGTCAATGCGGTGAGTTTTACAACAGATATCTGGAGCTGCGACGTGTCCACCGTGTCGCTTTTAAGTTTAACCGCACACTGGTTGGATGAGAATTTTGTGCCACAAAATGCCACGTTAAATGCAACAAACGTGCAGTTTTACTAAGCTATGGAAGCTAGCGTTTTATTCATCTGTTTCTGCGTTGGATGTTAAATTTGATTTTCACTAAACTTTAGTTTAGTTAAGTGGACTTTGCTTTAGTGACTAAAGCATTAAAAAGATCTGATTCATGTTATTTTGAATATCTAAAGCAGTAAAGCTATTACTTTTTTGCTCAATTTCAGCAGCTTTTTTTTGCGAATTGATTTTTTAATTATTTTTGCACTTTCTTAAAAATTATTAAGAGATTTTGTTTCCATTTATTTATACCCGTTTATCAAGCTAGTGAAGCTGTTGTTATATTCAGCTGCTTAATTTGCACTTTAATTTTGAATGTCTTTTGTCCAAAGATAGTGAACACTTTTGTTTTATTTTTCATTTGTTTTGCACCGGTGCTGGTTTAATAAACTATTTACTAAATTTGTGAATCATTAGTTTGTTATTTTGTTTTTTGTGAAATTTATGTTAAGTCGAGCCTGATGTCTTGCACAGCAATGCACATAGTTTATTAAGTAATTGTGCACTTTAAAATTTTTACCTTAGTATCGGATCGGTACTAGGTATCGGCCGATACTGAATCTCAGGTATCGGAATCGGTATCGGAAGCAAAAAAGGTGGATCGGAGCATCCCTACTTAGAACGGTTCAGTGCTATGGTGAAAAAGCACTCAAAGACTCTGTCCTGGTGGATTCAGACATAGCATTAAATTTAGACATAACTCTGGAATAATTCACCCCAAATTAACATTCTGTCATTTACTAATATCAATCCCATATGCTGTTGTTGTTTCTGTACACAAAAGCAGAAATGTTTGAGTGTTGTTTTGAGTGACAGAGTTACATTTGAGTTACATTTTTCCTTTATGTTCCACAGAATAAATTCACATACAATCTTGGAATGACATGAAGGTAAATAAATGAAAGGTTTTTTCATCAAACATCAAAACCAGCCCGTAACATTAATATAAGGATTATGATAACACTTTACAATAAGTTTCCTTTTATTGAAAACAGTAATCAACATTTCTTAAATTGAAAATACATTTTGAGATTTTGTTCTACAGAGTCATTTACAGGTGTGGAACGACATAAGGGACAGAAAATTACATTTTAATGAAGATATTTTGAGAAAAGTTGCTAACCAAACAACATTGGTCCCTTTCACCATTATATGGACAAAAAATATATATTTTGAGTTTTTATTCTACAGAGTCATTTACAGGTGTGGATCGACATAAGTGCGAATAAATAATGACAGAATTTTAATTTTAGGTGGACTATCCCTGAACTGACATAAATAGAAAATCTGAAGTTGTACTTGTATATTGCATAACACCAATAAAAAGCTAGAAATTACAATAGAGGTAAGTAGAAACATATAGTCCATTGTTCGTTCATTTGAATGAATAAGACCTTATTATATTAAAGTTTTACCTTTACTTTAAAAAAATAGATAAATTAAATAAATAATGGCACACATGCTTATTCACAACAGACCCGGTGCAAGTTTTGGCCTGTTATTGTCGTACAGTGTTCTGCAATAAGCGATGACTCACTAGTTGCTTGTTCAGTGGGCGTCCTTGCTTCTGTGTGGGAGAAGGCCAGAGATCGGGTCTCCGAGGGGGAGGCGGACAATGTTGGCTTATGCAATCAAACGCCGCCTCTCACCACCTTTTGTAAATATTACCAACATCATCCGCAGATAGCCGCCGGCAAGTCTTGTTTGCAGGCTAATGTTATCTGGATGGGCTTGTTCAGACACAGTATTAATTTCCAATGCCCACAGTGTCTCCCTTCACAGTACTTTTCCATAATGTTTTTTTTAAGATTGGGCTAGAGGACAGGTGTACACAAAATGCTGCACGTTTAGTAGTATGTAACACATTTTGTATCATTGTCTTAAAATTATTAGATCGTCTGAAGATCAATGGACAATGCTTACAATGTTATTTTATCCTTGGCACACCACTGAGCTCAATGCAACATTTTCTAAACTTTTGCTATAGAGCAATACATCTTTAAAGCAATTTTCATGGGTGATGTAGGCTACTATGTCTAAACTAAGTTGTGGTTCCCTTTCGAGGACGGTCTCTCAATGTTGCGTTATGACTCTCAGGGAGACCCCATAGCTTCGTAACGCAATGTTTAGTTCCCGTCTCTCAGGGATCCGAGGATAAGCCAGTAACCGTAAAGATTTTTTGTGAAGCTCATCTCTAACCTGGGTTTGGATTCAGAAGAAAAAAACTTGCTTTCGATCACCATACCGTACATGGGCGAATCAGGGCATTGATAACGTACACACTCCATTTAAATGTCTGTAGGTGGCGATAATCAGTAAATAATTACTTTTATTATCCAAATGATGACTGAATTTTTATTTTAAGAAGAACTATTACTTTAATATGATCCTTTAATATTCTAACCCATCTTCTTCGAAACGAACCGTAAACTCTATGAGGAGTTCTGCTCACACTGTAACGGATTTGACCTCATTTCGTGGCGTTTAATTAAATAATTGTAATTTCGCAATCTGGTTTCTATTTTCTCTTTCTTTTCCTTTTTTTCGCAGTCATAGGGTGACACGCTGCTCTAGGACATGCAGTGATGCAAGAAATCTGTAAAGTTGACTTGAAGATCTGACTTTACGCATTTTTGTGGCTCCCAGCCAGGATCGGTAGGGGACGTTTCCGTTCCAGGGGTCCCTGTTGCTTCAATATCCCTGATAGTGACACGTCTGGACAGAGACAGACGGAAATGCACTTCAGATGTCTTATGCCTCTGATGTTTACCCCGGTGTAATGCTCTCTCTGTCCTTATGTAACCCTTTTCCCTAGACAGTTGCGTTCTGACAGAATCTACTAGCTTTCATAAGGGACTATGATAGTACAGATATACAGACATGATAGTCTCCCTTTGGTTCTTGCATTGCTTGTTTAAAAGAGATTTCAAAATCGGGACTCGTTTTAATCCAAAGCCAGGGAGGGAATGTTTAACTGCTCCCTTCTTGCTTCTTATTGTGACTCCAGTGTTTCGGATTCCCTCTCTTAACACTCCTCAGTGCTGATTACGTTTTCTTTCAGGGCTAAAGTCTTTCCATTTTAATGTTAAGTTTCGTCTTTGTGTGCTCATTTGTCAGCCAGTTCGACTTCTTACCACCTGCACGCTGTGAAATGCATTGCCTTGAGAAATGCGGATGAATTTACAATGAGATTTGTTTTTCAGTCCGTGACAATGAAGGTATTAGCCTTTTAGCTGTGTGCCATTTATACGTGACCTACTAAACTTACTAAATCTCAGGTTTAGGCAATTCAAGGCAGCGCCATGCACGTGTGTAAATTAATGTGCAGCTGTATTTAGAGCGGAAATGATGATGGTCAGAATGAGAACAAGAGGCCCGTGTGTGGCATTATACATGTGTTTCAACCTACTCATCCCTTATGAAATCGCACTGGGACGCTTTTACCGGGCTGCTTTTATCGGGACAAATTTACTCATCTTCGAAAGCCTGGTCTGATTTCACATGCCTTTTTTCTAGCCAAATCAAAATGGATGCATGAAGCTAAATGTATAACCACACTGGGTCTGTTCCCACATGTTTCATTTCGTTAAGCGCTCGTTTTTTAGTGGATTAGCTCCATGTATGTACTCGAATCCTATAAGACATGAATTCAGTATTTCACACCAGAACACCCATTGAGAAGCGTAGGTTAATGCTAACAAGATCATTTACAAATGACATGTCTTTTATTTAAAACCTTGAGGTCAGTGATACAAAAGCAATTTAGCTTTTGTCTAATTTTTTAAGTTGACGTTCATGTATATTAATACACTTATTTTACTTGCCGCTTCAATATATAGATTTTTATTATGTCCTTAGTGCCACATTTAGATTTTTAGTCCCAGATTTTAATATTTTGAGATTGTAACAATTTGCAAATCATAATCCTTCACCAAAAATTTGACTTCAAAGACAAACATTAAGTCTTATTGTGCATGCAGTCAACGTGTTTCACTTTTGCATAAATGCATACATTCCTACTGTACTTCTTTCTGGGTTTTGTAATACATTGAAAAAAATGCAACAATATTTATTTTAGTATTGTCCTAAATACCGAAATATAACTTTGAACAGTAATATGAGATAATGAGCCCAGAAAAATATGTTTGAAAAAGTAATTGATATTTTTCATGGGTCATTTGTCACTTTCAAAACAGAATTCAAGCTCACTGTGCGCTCTGTTGTTTACTGCACATTTTTGGCAAATGTGCTCGTTCATCCGTCTCTTTTATTGCAATCGGAAATTGTACAGACTGTTCTCAGTAGAGTTTACACACATTAAAACACATATTTTTGCAATTTGTAATGTATGTGAACATAAGTTTAATACAAAAGTGGCTGTATTACGTACTAGTTAGTTCACTATGTCCTTTGTAATGGGGTTGTTTCCCGTGAAGCTGGATAAAACCTATAAAATATCGACAAAAATGTATAAACTTTTACTTTTAAAATAAATAAAAAATCGACAAATCTACCCTGCCATAAATTACTCACCCTCAAATTGTTTAACATCTATGACCTCCAGCTTTGTAAGCTTTCTGACTCCACACGTTCATTACACAAAATAAGGAGAATATATTTATAAAGCATCGTGTGACAAATTTATTCTTAAATCTAAAATTTCACAGCTGGGACTTAAAAGTGCCTGAAGTTGCAGAAACACCCAAATATACATTATCTCTGTCGGCAAAGAAGTGAAAAAACAACAAAAGTTTTGTCCTGTGAGAGACACCGTAGTGCTTCGGTGGAGTGAGCCATTGGTTGCAATTTGCATCCTCACTGCTAGATGTCGCTAAAAACTCCACATTGCTTCTTCAAGTCAGTTCCTGTCATGAAAATCCAACATGACAGAATCGCTTCTCATTCACCGTTTTTTCAACTTTTTTGTGAAGCAGTTAAATGAATTTCGAACAGGTTTATGTTTTTGACACATTCAATGAACTGTTTTCTCAAAGGCTCCTGTAAGACATGATGTGATTTTTAGGTAGGTTCACTGAAACGAACAGGTTGGTTGAAGCAAACAGTTTGCGGACATGAGTCGGGTTTCCCATCATTAATGTCTCAGAGGGAATTCAGAAATGCCTGGTTCAATTTGGTGCACTTTTTTTCGTTCTCTGTTCCGCTTTCCCTCGAGATTGGTAGACGTTGTCTCAAGTCTGTTAAGTGTCCTGCATTTGTGAAGGAAATAAGCTTTCCCAGCAAGAATACTGGTTTGCAGATGTTTATCATTTAAATGCTAATTTGCTGGTGTGCGAGAATGCTGACGGAGTGTAGAGGAGTCTGAGTGACTTGTTTTGGATTGATGGCAGGTCTGATGGTGCTGTTGTCTGATTCACATTCAGGTTAATGGAATTTTTTTTCTTTCTTGACTATTCATGTTAATATTCACTTTATTATCAATCATACACAAAATCGAACTGAAAATTGCATCTGAATGAGTATTCATCATTTGTATGAAAATTTGCAATGTAACTTCGCCTTCTCACATGTATTTGACTTCCTTTTCTTACTTAAACACATACAAATAATTTATTGAAATAAAGTTTATTTTGTGTTCCTGGACATGAAATGTTGAAGCTTCGAAATGTACACAGTTATGCATCACGTAGATACACCTAACTTGATTTTGAGTCCCATAAAGAAAACACCAAATGTTGAGATTTTAATTTAAAATTATATATTAGTGTTGAACTGAAGAAAGGAAGCAATGCCTTTGTGAGTGTAAATAAATTATAAATATTAAGTTGTTTTTGTTAGGAGAACTTTAACTTTGAGTCTTCAACCCTATACATCAGATTCTGCACAGATTCTGCAATAAAGAAGGCGAGGGGCTGTTATGCAACCGATGCATATCCACGCAGGCATCCTTTGACCAAAGATAAACTGAGGCGGATGCTGTTTTCTTTTCTTGAATCTAATTTCCTCCATTCCTGCTTGATTTTAAACTGACCCTTTAAACTTTGCGTGGACGTTTCTCCAGGCACCCTAAATCATTTATTTTTGTGATTGTGCTTACATAAATGCATTATGCATCATGGCTCCAACAAACATTTAAGTCGTGTTTTGTTTTTTTAGGAGAACCTTCACAGTTTTTTTGTAATTGAACCCAAGGAGTTAGTTTATAGTTTATCTGACATGCATATGCACTGACGCGCTGAAGGATTTTTTTTCTTTTTGTCCTATTTTAAATCAGAGAGGAAAGAATCCACATCCCCCTTGACTGATTAGGGAATAATGTTGGAGCCAACTGTTTGCGGCAGGTTTTATTGGAGCTGGTTATTGGATGTGTTTTATTGATGGCTCTGTTCAGGGAATCCCAGATAATGAAAGATTTATGTGCGCTTACATAATTCAGTGCTTCACACACTCCAAGAAACTTTACATCACATGCGGCGTGTCTGTGTATTCAATATGGATGGGGCTTCGGCTATGGTCTTATTTTTTATTCTATATCAGAAGCTGATGATAAAGGATGCCACATGCCATAGAGAGACTTAATCAAAACGACCCTGGATTCCATTTTTATGTCTCTCTCTCATTCTGTCACTGGAGTTAAAGTAATAATTCACACAAAAATGAAAAATCATTATTTAGTAATCCTGATCTCGTTCTTAATCAATTTGATTTTCATTCTCTGTGCAACGAGAACATGTGACTGTCAGGTTAAAAACATAATACAGTAGACATGACAGGACACTAAGGGGATAGTTCACCTAAAGATGAAAATTATGTCATCATTTACTCACCCCCTAGTCATTTCAAACCTGTATGACTTTCTTTCTTCCGCAGATCACAAAAGAAGATATTGTTGGTATCAGAATGATAAGTTGGTAACCGAACAGCACCCGTTCACTTCTATTGTACGGACACAAAACCAATACAACAAAAGTGAATGGGTGGGGTTGATGCTTGGTTACAAACTTTCTTCAAAATGTTGATAAGAGGGTGAGTAAATTATGAAATTATATTTTTGGGTGAACTATTACTATTAGGAAAAGATACAAACAGTTGGCTGTCCTACATTCTTCAAAATGTCGTCTTTTGTGTTAAACAGACCAAAATAAAATGATTAAGTAATTTTTCCTACTATGTGGAGGGCAAAATCTGTCTGGTTGGTACTAAGCATTCATCAGAACAAAGAAATGTATACAGATTTGGAACAACTTGAAGGTGAGTAAATGATGACAGAATTTTCATTTTTGGGGGAAGTATCTCTTTAAGGTTGAAATTCTAGATAAAATGTTTAAAATCTGCTTAGATTTTTAGAGCCTGTCTATTTTTTTTTCATTTATAGTCTAATAGTTTTTTACACTAGCTATTTAAATCCTTTATCCGGTGGTTTAAGTCTCCGTTTCTATCATTACATCTCTTCATTAGACGAGAGTGTTTTTCTTTTATACTTTTCTCTTACGCCTCATATTTCCACTGTATTTTCCCCACCAGAGGAAGAATAGCTTTGCCAGGAGACTAGTTATCGCAGCATGTTTGATTTGTGTGTCTCTTATCTGAGCGTGCCGATAAGGAAAAGCAGAATGCGGTGTATATCAGGACAGTCTGAGAGACCTGCTTTTTATGATTCGAGCCCTCTCGAGAAACGTTGTGAATACAAATGGCCTGTGTTGTAATGAACCGTGAGCATTGCATTAGTTTGCTTCACCTAAATCAGCATACATGTTATTTTTGTGATTAGTCCGCGCGGAGACGTTTCACATTGTGTCATGCTGGTCATCGCTGTTACGCTCCTGTAGCATTTGAGAAGAGTGTCCTGAGAATATCACTGCATGTTCCACTCGCTAAGCAGGCAATTGTGCATTAATGCATCCGCCTCGGTCTCTGTAAGTGAACGGGACATTTTGCCCTTGACCTTTCCGCATCTGGAAACGTCTGTGAGCGTGTAAGATAGTGAAAGAGTCTTAATTTATTCAAATGGCACCCGAGGTGTCAGATTAAGAGGGCCATTTGCATGAACTGGAGTACACTACACTGATCATGTGACGTTGATTTAGGACCGTTCGCCAGGAGGCATCTCAGGTTTTATTGACTGTGGAGCGGATAGTGTTTTGCATACGTGATGGGAGTTTTACATTCTTTTATCAGGGCTTTCATACAACATAAACTCAGGGATTATATTTCGATAATTCAGGCTGGTCGTTGTATTTGTGAACGGTTATGATTGAGTCCATAACATCAGAGCAGCATTGCTGGTTCACATAGTGGCACAAACAGTTGTGCTCAAAAGTGATGCCAAGGGGGCTTTTTTATTTAATTTATGCTTTAATACCCATCGGGTTAGAACATTCACAATATGAGATGTATGGTTAAAAACCGTAAACTCCTATGGTATTTATTGGAAAGAAATATTTATTTTAGAAAAACAAAAAAGCTTACAGTAAAAAAAGCATAAAATAAATAGAGCTATAGCGGTTTATACTCCAATGATCACAACAATGAAACGTGTATACAACATTTTAAGACCTTTTATTTATTAATATATTTATATAAGCGAAGATGCCAATTGGACATCACTTTTAGGCACTGCTGTATTTGAGAGCATCAATTTTCTATAGTTGTCTTTTGATTTTGTGCCAACAAATCATATCTTGAAAATATATATTTTATATGTATAATATCACTGTTGTGGGGGAACCACTTTTAGTGCTATATAGCACCATATCTAGGTGCTTCAGTGGTTCTTTAGAGGTTCTTTGGGTAGACCGAGGTGCTATATAGCACCGTTTCCAAATAAAGAACCTGTAAGCGGTTCTATATAGCACCTCAGTCATCCCAAAGAACCTCTGAAGAACCACTGAAGCACCAAGATATGGTGCTATATAGCCTCAAAAGTTGTTCCACTATGATAACGAGCCAAGAACTACTTTTAGTGCTATATAACAAAATAGTTTTTAGAGTATATAAAATAATAAAAAATGTTAGTTAATTATGTACAGGGTTCATTCTGGAATATTGTGATACAGTATGACCGTAAATTCTCAATGTCAGTTTAGCAAGTTGGTAAATATTGGGTGCCAGCCGGTGGGCATCCCTGTCAAAATCTCTCTCTCTCTCTCTGGGTTCGACACATCTCACCTATGAGCTTCAGTACCATACATTAAGCCTGTGACGGCCCACAGATGGCTCCTTATTACAAGCGAAATTAAAAGCAGCTGATAGAGGATGCAGAAAAGGTCCGTGGACGCAATGAAAGGGTTATACCGGGGATCCAGGGATTGGTTAATTCGGCTGATACATAATTTATGAGCAGGATGCAGTAGGTTCTCTGATGTCTCAAAGGAAATGATCTGCCAGTTTTACATCCTGATGTACTGACTTGAGCCCTATTTACTTACTTTTATGTACAGTAACTAGAAAGAGAAGTTCAGCAGTCCTCTTTCTTCGTTGGTTCAAAGATGTGTTGCTTTGCAACAATGCAATTTGTGAATCGAATGGAATTAAATAGTGTATGGCATTGTGTTAATAACATCTTTAC
Source organism: Barbatula barbatula (assembly GCF_947034865.1). Classification (NCBI taxonomy): domain Eukaryota; kingdom Metazoa; phylum Chordata; class Actinopteri; order Cypriniformes; family Nemacheilidae; genus Barbatula; species Barbatula barbatula. The sequence continues at coordinate 20,923,874 of NC_136773.1, read as the reverse complement.
AATGGTTAAGCAGATTTATTTAATAGTTTACACCTACTGAGATCAGTGTTTACGTCGCCATGGTAATGAGCCCATCACGTTATCAGAATCTTGACATTTTGACAACGGTTCATCGGCGTGACCTTGATGGTGTCGCAAAGACCGGACAACTGCTATAAATCGATCAGAGGTGATGTATTCATCTATTACACCTGTCTGCATCTCGACGTGCAAGAAAAAGCGGGGGTGAGTTATGTCACTGCAGTTTAGGGAAGCGTAGATCAAGAGGGATGGCACTGGTGACACCAAGCGAGTCTACTTTGGGGTTAAAAAAGGCATATGTGCATTGTCATGCCGGTGCTTGTTTGGGCTTTATATTTTTCTGTGGTTTTGGAAGAATAGTTAAAGGTTATTGCACGCATTGTGGGTGTCGTTTGTTTTAAGAGGTTGAAATGAGGCTGCATGGGTGTACATTTCTTCTTTTTCTTTTCCAGATTGATTTAGTCTCGGTCTAAGTGTTTTTTGGGCTCCTGTCTGGGGGGCTTCTGATTACAGGACAGACTGCATACTGGTATAACAGATGCATTTTTCTGGCACTTGTAAAGGACCCATAACTGCAGGGTGGAGTAAAGAGAGCTTTCTTTTCTTTGAAAGGATTTTGAGCACTTTGGCTCAGAAATCAATTTGAATGGTTCATTTAAAATAATTTGTTTGGGAAATTAACAACTTGTGCTGTATTTTCATTTTCCCAGCCAAGGACGACAACACCATATAAAGTTGTTTGTGTTGTCCACGGGCATACAGTTCACAAACATATGACATGCTATAGAGATGATGCAGTACCAATCAAAAAGTATGGGTCACTTACTCATTCTTTATTAGTTCTATGTTTTTATAATATATAAACTATTATTATTATTATTATTAAACAGTGTTATAAAACAATATTTATATGAATATTATACTAATATTTTCCCACATTTTAGAGTAATCAAAGTCATCAAAGCTATTGAATGACACAAAAATAACTAAATATGTTGTTGCTAGTAATAAATCAAATTGTTAAATTTTAGTATATTCAATCACCTAGAACTGACCAAATGTTTTATTTTATTTTATCAAGCCGCTTCTTGAGCTCCTTGAGATTGTTTTAAACAGTATTGGAGAAGTTCCCATCTATTCTGGACTTTTATTGGCAGTGTCTTACTTCATTATTACGTACAAATATAGATTTTTTTATCAATTGAGACAATTATATTTTTGTCTGTACTCTCATGTTAAAAGGTATTTAAGATCATGAGAAACATTTCAGTCAAGTAACCCTAAACTCTTTGAACTATATGTTTGTAGTAGCCGAGTAGATATATAGATCTTCAGTATGTAGATGTTTATTTATAGACGGTTTCAGCGGCAACAACAACATAAAGAAACGTTACGGTCCAAACTTAACTTCCGGTAGACCTCCGCAAAGAAACTGTTCAGTAGTTTTGATATCATTCAAAATAACTTTTATACAAAATATTTTTATATAATTTAAAATTAATATGAATAAATTGTAATTTGTAACCAAATACCAGGCGCGTGCATCTGATGATACGTCTATGGAGCTGTCTGTCTGTCTGTCTGTCTGTCTACATACGTGCATGGATACATAATACCTGGATATATATGACCGTTTTCCCCACAACATCTACTCCGTTCCTGCTGAAGTATGTTACCTTGATATTTTAGATATTGAGAGTATGCACATGTAATGAATTACTAGGATTCGTGAGGTAGCTCTGATAACTATTTTTAAATCATTTCATTCGTTTGAGGTTGATGTGACTGAAATTCTTTGCAGGGTTGCATGAATGTTCTTTAATGAAGAAAATGAATGACAGTCCTTCACAGGTTGTATTTGAGCCTGTCTGGCATTTAAACACGCTGGTCTGATGTGTCGGACCTGCAAACTCTGACTGTTCTTGCATGTGATTCTTCATGTTTCCCTTAGAACCCTCGGAGGTGATGCACAGATCTCTTCCCATTTACAAAGTGAAGCGATTACATTTCTTGCTAAAATTAAGCTTTAATACTGTGCTTTGTGTAAAAGCATGAGAATCTGTGCACTGCAGAATAGAAAACAATCGAGAAGAACAGATGGATTGTAAAATTAGTGCCTTGAGCTAAGGAAACAAAAAATACAAACACATTTTGAACAGAGTCAGCAAAACTATGCAGCTGGCCATTTGATCAGTTTATTTTGTAACCAAAACCCCCATTTTTTAGGATGTGTGTGCGCTTTTTTGAAAAGGTTTTACATTGAGTATATCAAGTATTGTAGAGCCTTGTGTACTATTGCATAGTATTTTATTTAGCTTAAAGGGACGGTTCACCCAATTCTGTCATCATTTACTCGCCCTCAAGTTGTTCCAAATGTGTATATATTTCTGTGTTCTGAATCTGACGAACATAAAAATATTTGGAATATTCTAGGCCACTGTTTATTATCATAGAAGGAACATTTGCTTTATACATTTCTTTTTCCGTTGAACACAAAAGAAGATCATTTGAAGAATGGAGGAAGACAAACAGTTCTGGGGCACTTTTAACAACCATTGTATTTTTTCCTACTATATGGTAGTCAATGGTGTCCAAGAACTGTTTGGTTTCAAGCATTTTTTCAAAATATCTTTCTCTGTGTTCCTCAGAACAAATAAATGTATACAGCTTTGGAACAACTCAAGGGTGAATAAATGATGACAGAATTATTCTTTTTCAGTGAACTGTCCCTTTAATTCCTCAAATAACAGGTGTGAGGTACAACAACCTTGAGGCTTTTAACAGATACATAAACAATCCTTATATGTTAATATTTTGCCTTGTAGATATAAAGCAAATGCTGAAAGGCATGCAGTATAGACAGCTGAGGATATTGGCTGACTGTTTTATAGGTCCGGGATCGGTTTCTTGATGGCTGCTAAAAAGCCTTTTTATATGGGGGGAGAAAGGAAAGAAAATGCTAAGCCACAGCTGTGTAATTATCTAAAATGTCGGTTTAAAGACATTTCTGAGAGAGTGTTCAGAATCGATTTAAAAATCTCATCCGGCCGAGAGAAAGGAAGAGAGTCACAGCACATTACCGGGCTTTTATGTGTTTTTTGATGTAGCTTTGCGTATGCTTAATTCTGTGTCACGCTGGAGAAGGGCGACTCCCGACTGTGACCTAAACCATAAGCGCTCCTAAGGGAAAGGGCTGTGAGGGGAAGGCTTATTCGCTCGGGATGCTGTCTATACTGTACCTTCATTTCGTCTTTCCTTCTGCGGAAGAGCCCTCTAACTTATCCTGGTTTTGCATTCCCATTCCAGCAGTCTGCTGTTAGTTACACGAGAACCTCAGGATGCAGAGGTTTGGAAGTCAGGCTGTGACTTCGTGTTTTGGATAAGAGTATGAAAGAGGCATGGGCATGATGACACTGTATAGAAATAGGGGATGGAAAAAGAGAATGCTGACAAAGAAAAATAATTTTACATGCATGGAAATAAAACGAATAAGAGATGAAGAGCGAGGAAAAGAATGATAAAAGAAATAATGGGCAGAGCTTCGTGCTTTTGAAGATCCATGACACAGACAGAATGTCTACATGGTCTTTGTTGAATAAACGGAATAATGCACTATTCATTGTGGATAATGAATTCCTGTGGCAAGCCTTGTTGCCTCACTTGAAAGAAACATAACTCCTTTGCTTCTTTAGACACACGGCTCGAGTCGTATTATCATGTTTTATAATAGCCTTTAAAGAATCAGATTTCTTAACTCCCTATTCTGTGGTAACGCATCTTTTATGTAATAATTCAGTGTGAAGTATTTTTGTACTGTTTCTTTTAGAAGAATCATAGAATTAGCTTTAAGGAACTAGCACATTTACATTATATATTATGCATAAGCCCAGTTAGAAGGAGGAACCTTACAGACAACTAGTTAGGTTTGTTTGTGCATTCACTTGCGTGTTTCCTAATGGCCTTTATTTCTGGACTTTAGTGTGAAAACTAAATAATATCAAGGAAACTACTTTTTTCAACTTTACTTCTCAACTATATTGGTACAGAATGTAGAATAAATGTAAAATAAAAAGACATCCAGTGTGCACACAATGTTAGAATTATTATGGGTAGTAATTGGTGTATTTTGTCATGTTTGATAAATATACATTAATGAAAATAATAATATTCTATACCTTAAAGTATTTTGCTGTAGCTAATATAAAATGATACAGAGATTTGTCTGTAATTTGTAAGGTTTTTTGAAAAAGAATATTAAAGCACGATCGCTAACTTATTTGAAGATTTTATTTGCAAAAACAAAAAACGCACAATAAAATTCATTACGAATATGAAAAAAAAACCGAGTTAGCTGTTTCTGCAAACTTTTATTCTATAAAATATAACATTAATAGAAGTCTTGTTTTTTTTAGTAGCATTGTTTTTTCAAATCTTTTTATCTCAGTAACCCCAACACAATCTCATGGCAATTTTTTATTATTATGTACACATTCTACAATCTACGATCTGTTTTAGTACGACGCTAGGTTTAGGGGAGGGGCTTCGGTATGTCGTTTTCTAATAATTGTATTTTCATATGATTTCATAGGAATTCATACCAATTTGCCACCTCGTAACATAGTAACAAATGTCCACACGATCGGGAAATCCCAAGGCTCAGTCTTCAACAATGTGCTGCAGAGTGATGGACAGGTGTCTGTGAGAGCCGAGCTGGATCAGAGCCTGAAAGAGCTGTACTGAGCTGGACTTGAGCTGGGCCGGTTCTAAATAGAGTGTGTGTGTGTGTGTGTGTGTGTGTGTGTGTGTTGCGGGCCAAGGCTGTGTCTCTGCATCTTGCCGGGTGCCAGCACCCCATAATGCACTTTTTATAGGCGACTTCTGATTTCCTGGATGGAGTGAGTATCTCTGTGGAATATCAATGACTGTGAAACAGTGCAGTCAGTGGACACGGGTCGCTTCGGCTCACAGAGTATGTGTGTGCGTCTACAAAGTGCAGGAGTCTATGCCACTCTTGCACTTTTGAAGCATCTGATATACTTATGTATGTGTTTGTCTTATGAGTTGTTCTAGGACTTATGAAAAGCTTTGCATACAGTCCCTACAAACAGCATGATATTGCGTCTCTAACTTTATTGACGCTGCTCTGAGAGCTTTTGCAAATCTGACGTATCTACAGAGACGGAATGGACACTTTTGATGTAGGAATATATATGCAGCTAAGTGAATGAGAAGGCTTAGCACCAAAATATTCCATCAAGTCTGTGTGTGAGCTATACCCAGCAGGGATGACACCATGAATAGCAATATGTTTAGCGGGCCAGAGGTTCTTCTCAAACAGGATACCTTCCCACAGATATGAAGGCTTTGCTCTTTAAGTTTGTTCTTTTTCTCCCTCCCCTTCTCACTCCAACTCACCACGACTTATATTTTATTATTTGTTTGATCGTTTATTTTCATATCAGATTTTACAGATTCTTTGTGTGAGTGTTTGAGAGTGGAACCATGCCCGTGCTGGGAGGAAAGTGGGCACTTGTAATTCAATGATGTGTTGGTGTGCTGGGGGACTCGGGCCGGCCAAGACTGCAGGAAGTGAATTATAACCTCTCAATTAAATCTGGGCATCTATGAAATATTGAATTGGAAACTCTTAAAGATTCCAGTCACGCCAAGGTGCCGCATAAAAGCTGACTGACTGCTTCCCCCGGCCTGTCAGTAGCAAGGCTGGGGCCGATCGGCTTTGCTTTTAAACCAGCGCACACACACGCACAGTAATTTACTCACTGTTTACTCAACCTCACTCATGAAAATCTCACTCTCAAGCTCTTTCATTTCAATAGTAATGTTTCTCTGCACATATTTAGATTTGATCCTTAGCTTTGAATTGATGTCGATTTTAGTGTACTGTAGGTGTATTTTTTATATCATGCAGTAACTTTACTTTTGTCCAGTGTTGGGTGTAACCAGTTACTAAGTTTTTCCTTGGAAAACGTAAATAAAGGGATTACTCTTCATTTTAAATATCTTACAGTTATTTTTGATGTAATTAAACTAAATACTGTGTAATATATGTGTGTGCAATAGTGGTTGTCATGATTCTGCTCATTATGTCAGGTATTTCTTGATCTTGGGGCAGAATTCCTTGTTTTGTGTGGGAAGAGGCATTTTGGCCCAATTGGCCTTCCACATGCTCTCCCCGATCTCGTCTTTGTTCTTGCCGTGTCGTCTCATTATTGATTGTTAATTGTTTCATGCCCTGCACCTGTTCCCTCTTGATTTCGGTCCCTTTATATAGTCCTCATGTTTCATTGTCATGTGTTCGGGCATTGTGTTTGCTGTGTTTAGACCGCTGTATCACTGTGCTTCATGGTGCCCTGAGTCTCCCCAAGTCTTGTAGTTTGTTGTAGTTTGTTGTAGTTTGTTGTAGTTTGTTGTAGTTTGTTGTAGTTTGTTGTAGTTTGTTGTAGTTTGTTGTAGTTTGTTGTAGTTTGTTGTAGTTTGTTGTAGTTTGTTGTAGTTTGTTGTAGTTTGTTGTAGTTTGTTGTAGTTGTAGTTTGTTGTAGTTGTAGTTTGTTGTAGTTGTAGTTTGTTGTAGTTGTAGTTTGTTGTAGTTGTAGTTTGTTGTAGTTGTAGTTTAGTTTGTTGTAGTTTAGTTTGTTGTAGTTTGATTTACTTTGTTAGTCCAGCATTAGTTAGTCTTGTTCGTGTTTGCCTGTTGCTGTTATTGTTTTCGTGTCTTGTTTTCCATCATCATGTTTTTTTGTTTTGTTCGTATTTTGTTACTAAAGTCTGTGTTAACCCCTTCATCACTGCTGCCTGCACTTGGGTTCTTCCACCACGACAGTTCATGACAAGTTGTATTGACAACAAAATCCAAAGTTTAAATTTGAATTACATTTGAATTACAAGGGAGGTTTGAATGCCTTCACAATGCAGCACATGTCAGATTTTTGTACATTTAGAGAATTTTTAGTTTTCAGTATTCAAAACACACATTACAATATACATCGAAGCTTTATTAGCTTGGATTCCCATCTGTTTTTGCACTGCACTGACAGATATAGGCGCCATGAGAAACTTATTTCTCACATTATGTGAGTAGGCATTTTAATGTGTGTAAAGTTTGCATTGTCTTGCATCTGCTGAATGGATGCGACACATCTTTCTTTCTTCTGAAATTACAGCCGATAAAATGGAGGATCATGAAAACTGCACAGCTTCCTGTCATATTCTAATAGAGTGAGTTTATATTGGCGATACAGCGGCTGGGGTGAATTTGAGAGAGTGGTTTGGCTGTTGATTCATTGTTATTAAAGGTTTTAGAATCTCACTCCATCTGTGAAGGGTATGAATTATTTATCCGCTGATGTAAATGTGGAACAGCACAATGTACGCCAGGGACCGATTGTATGGATACTGCCACGTCAAACTACTTTAAAAAGACTCACGGACATGTTACCAAACACATTCATGGTACCTGCAAAAGATCATTCTTGTTGTGATAATGTGACAGTTGTTGATATCTCTTGAGATTCCCTTATCTCCAGTGCACTTCTTATAAAGGGTATAGTCCTGTTAAAGACTCTCCAAACAGCCATTCATGACTCCACCATGCATCCACGGCAGATTTTATGATAAAACGTGTAGTGCAAATAATCTCGCCCTTCTCACACACACCTGCAATTTGCATCTTTTTGTGATCTTCATTAGCCTGCTGTTGTGAAAGCAGAGCTGTAAAAATTCAGAGCAGCTTGTTGTTCAATCACATTTCGTTCCCCAATCTGTTTCACATTTGCCGTTCATTTTTTCTCATCCTTTTTTATTCTTTCTTTCCTTTATTCCTTAATTATCCTGTTTTTTTCTCTCTCCTCGTTTGTCTCTCGCTAAAGAGTGTGGTGATGTGGAGAGCAGTTTCAGGTCATTTGATGATGGAAGGATCAGGCTGAATAATTCAGATCGCAGTTAGAGAAACCTCCAGCTGAAGGAGACGTTGACATTGAGGAAACTGGCAAACGTTCATGCTTATGTGTACACGCATATGAAGCCTGGGCTAGTTTACTGGTTGATCCACTCCAAGTAAACCTTTTGTTAACCATGGTTAGCGTACAGGGTTTGGTTCGGCATTCCGGGTTGTCTGTGAGGTGTTTAAAGGATATTTCACCCAAAAATGAAAATTCTGTCACACATTTCCATCAACCTGTAAGACTTTCTTTCTTGTGCAGAACACAAAAGAGGATATTTTGAAAAAAGTTGGTAACCGAACCGCAACAGTACAAATCACTTCTTTTCTATGGACACAAAAACAGTGCAAGTCATTGGGTACCACTAAGGTTCGGTTACCAACATTCTTCAAAATATCTTCTTTTGTGTTCTGCAGAAGAAAGGAAGACATACAGGTTTGAAACTGACATGAGGGTGAGTAAACGAGGGAAGAATTTTCATCCCTTTTAAAGTGTGTTCTGGTTATAATATAAATGTTCCAAATGTTTCATTTTTCATTATGGATTATTTGTCATCCTAATTTTTTTTATTTTGGAATCATCGATGTAGTGTCTAAGAGATAACAACATTTGAAAGAACCTAAAGATTTTTCTTGGACATCATTATTTTTCCTTGACCCTCTTGCTTTTAATAAAATAAATTGTAAGCGGTACTGCCAAAATGAAACCGTATTTCTCACTGGCGACACATTACTCTTGTGTGCCTTGTCAAATAAACAATCCCATATTTGCATTTGCTCAACTTTGTGTCCTTTTCACACCTGGCCGCTCTGTTGTAATGTGTGTGTGGGTATACACAGAAATCTGGCCATATGTAAATTCAACACTCACGATTATGAACTCAAGGTCGAGGGACTGACTTTGCCACTTGGCCTCGCTGCATTACTCAAAGTTTCCAGTCTTTATAATGTTGAATTATTAGCTTTTTTTGACAGTGTGTTAAATCAGTTTCATTAATACCGGCCATCTGTGGAATTTAATGGCGATTCGTGCATTTGTGTGGTTCTCTTGACAGGCTTTTGTGTAATAAAGAACTTCTCGAGTGAATCAACCTTTCCTTATCCATCTCTATTACCAGCTGCGGGCGCCTTGGGCCGTGCAGATCTCTGTACCCCATTGAAAACACACACCTGTCACACTAATTTGGATAAAGAATAGGGTGTAGACCGCAGGCCGCTGCGAAAAACCAGCTGTTATTACAGAGGATCAAGGTCCGCTTAGAATGGACACATTATTCAGTTCCGCTTTACAGTACGACCCTAGAGGAAAAAGTGAGAGAAAGCCAGACATCATGAGGTTTGGCAGCATGTTTTTCTTAGCATCAACCCCTTCTGAGTCGCTAAATTGGGTTGCGTGTTCGTGCTGATGCCATTCTCTTGATGTCGAAAATAAGCCTGAATCTCATTACGCAGAGGAAATACCTTGGGAACACTTAAAGCTTGTTTCGAATAACAAGTGAGAAATTGCGGTAGCTTGAAAGGATAGCAGATTCATAATTTCAGTCCGCTCAGAAAGCCCTAAAATCATAGCACTCGAGGGCGGAATGGAAATGTAAGGGCAGATGCAACCTTTTCTGTAAGGTGTTGCCAAGAGATGGGAGACCATGAACCGTCTCTATTAAAATATAGCACAACTCTGACTCAACGTGGATCTGTGCTTGCAGGATGCGTCAGTCTAACTTGGGAAGCTAGGAATAGTTTACACAAAATCGTGTCATCATTTAGTCAGAATGAAGTTTATTTTATTCTGAAGAATGCATTTTCAGTTGTTTTATTACAGTCTCAGAATATATTCCAAGGCTTTTAAAGCTATATGATACATTTTGGGATGTTTGTTACTATTTGATTGTCTTTAATAAACAATTGGTTTAAAAATAAAAATTATTAGCACAATATATCACAATACAAACAATCCACAATATGTATTGTAGAGCGATGTTTTTTATAAGGTGACATCTGTTCAATACTATTTGTTATGCTGCCAACACGGCAACATTTATGTAGCGTTTTTAAAGTGATTTGGTACGAATGATCGAGTACATGATTTACACGTGATTTCCTTCATTTAAATTGGAATTTTTTTTTGTTTTTATGCATTTGTTTATTTTCTCTTACTCAAGACATAAAGCCCTTCCAAACGATCTTTATTTAGTCATGTAGATCAAAAATCCTTTAGAAGAGCTCTGTGCGGTCGTCGTGCACAAATATATATTTTTCTTTTGCTGAGATTCTTCATTTTGGATGTACACACATTGAACTATAAAACCTGTTTTTAGGAATAAAATAATAATACTAAATAAATAAATACAAGTCTGTAGAGGTTAACACAGTGATATTCTTGAGAATGAGAGCTTTCATTTGATATAAGACTCGGCTATGGTTTGCAATGTCAATTTGGAATTGAATATCATTCACATGATTTTAAAAGTTGAAGAGGTCAACTCTTCTAGAATTCTGAAAAAAACTTTAGGAATAGAAAGACCAACGTCTCGGTCTACATGATTTCTTCCATGTTGTCAATGCTTCATCGCTGGGCCAACAAAGAGCTTTAACATGTTGAGGCGCTGATGAGAGCATGTAAGCATTAGGTTTGCTTGCCCCGGTTGCCCACAGACGGCACGCAAACACGCGTTTGCTATCGAACAAGTAATGTAGACATAGGTGGCATTTCCCCAATTTCACACTGAGCTGCCTGTAAGAGGTAGAGTGTGGATATGCCAAAAAAACAGAGTAGGAGCAGGGTCAGGTACAAGCGAAATGTCATTAGAAGCGGGTGAGTTTGTGTGAAAGAAGCAGACAAGCCATCAAGTGTGTGAGCGCAGAAAGCCATGTTATTCCTCAGAGCTAATCACCTTGCGCTTCTAGCCTGACTGCAGCCATGTCCATTCCCCTGTAATTCAGTCAATGTGAAATTGGCTGACTCCCCTGGTGTGTGTGTCGGTGTGTGCGTGCATTAAAAAGATGGGCTTGGACATCGGGTACTCTAACCGGCTTTGGCCAGCAGGCTGGTGTTCTCTTGGAGACTTTTTCAGAACCTCTGCCCTTGAGCCGACTCAGAATTCACGCTACACGAGGCCTTAAGCAAATCCACACAGGTCTGTTCGCTCAAGACTTCAGTGTCTGTGAATGAGCAGGGAATGGACTCTGTGAGAGAGATTAGCTTTAGTGTGAATTGAGAAGGGTCAATGGGGATTACATAAACACAGAATGGCTGAATAATATCTGGGACTTACTTTACTGGATACTATAAAAAGTCTCCAACTATTTCATCATTATGACATACAGTACACTGACCCCAAAGTTTCTGCGTGCTTATATTTTTTCATAGATGACAAAATAAATAAATGGAAACTAACTCAGAAGTAACTCTGGTAGTTTAAAACTGATGGAAGTAGGGTTGCACAGTGTGCTTCGGTGCTTCGGTAGAATCGCAATGCTAAAGCTTCATAAGGCCTGTGATGCCGCTCTATTTTTTAAACGTCCATTTAAACGCTTACATTTGCGTTTTTGGTGTTTCTCTCCTATATGAATCCGTGTTTTAAACGACTCTGATAATGATTCAGTGAGTCATTCATTAAGACACTTGCTTTGTTCTTTAATAAATCGGTTTCAACGGATTGGTTTAATTATTCACTGACGGAGTAAAAATGACCGGCACCTACTGGCCTTTTTAGTTTCACATTTAAAGTAAGCCTAACATTTCCCTTTACAAACATTGCTGTATGCATGAAATGTTTCGCACATTTAAATTAGTTTACATGCGAAACATTTTCTTTTGCACTATAGTAAATTAAGCATTGTGATACTACTTGGTATCGTGATACTTTAGCGGGTATGGTACCGTGACAACCCTAAATTGAAGTATGTTTTTTCTGATTGTACGTTTTAGACATTGTACGAAGTTTACTTATACCCTCACGCTATTTTCTTTGTAAAATCTTGAGAAAATATATTTTTATTGATATATGGCATGGGATGGCATGAGGATGAGAAAATTATCCTTTTTTTCAGGGTGAAGTGTTCCTTTACTACAGGCTGCATATGGATCATTGTCAAACTTTGTCGCTTTTCTTCGTGTTGCTTTGATAATCGAGACATAAGTGGAACACACCCCTAATTAAAACTATTCAGACATGACCTTGTACAGGTTTCGCCTTCTCTCTTTCCTCCAGATTCTTTGTTAGTTTTCACCTCATTTGGTTTTAACAAGATGATAATCACGCCTTTGGCCCGCACACAGACTGTGAAAAACCACCCTGGTATTATGAGCAGAGGGGCTTTAGACATGGTAAGCATATGTGGAACATCTGCGGAAGGTGCTGAGTCGACGCTGCTGTCATACCAGTTGCATACGTGAAGTGTAATCTAGTGGAAAGCCTCTCGCCCAGAACCCCCTGCTGTCTGTCAAGCCCACGTCTTGTTCAGACTGACTTTCATATCCCATGCGCCTCTTCTCCCCGATGTGAGTTCAGCCCTCAACAAATGAGCACATTCTTGATAATAACACCATTGGGAATTCCATTAAAAGTTTTAAATGAGCCTCTTTTGGGGATTTTTATGATTAAATGAAAATGATGCAACAGAAGTACACATTAGCATTTCCGTCTAAATGAATGCAACAACTGCTTTAGATAATCTTGCAAATGTGATCTTTTTAAACTCAACAGGGATAGTTCATTCGGAAAAAAAACGTAATTTACAGCCTAGTGTTGTTTGAAACTTAATTTATATTTTACAGGTTGTATGTGTTTGTGTGGTTTAACAGTATTTGTTTTAAAGTTTCACTTTGACCAATTTTTTTGTTAAAGACAGCATCATCGGACACACGCGCCTTTATATATTTTATATATATATAGAGTCTCTATAACTATATATTTTAGATGTAATTTATATAAATATCCTTTTAAATTAATATTTTATTGTATATTAATAGTTTTAGATTCTTTGGGGAGGTCTATCGGAAGTTAAGACCACATAACATTTGTTTATCATGTTACCGACTATGCAAATATAATTAATTGAAAACATTTGAATGACTTTGGATTTTTGGCCTTCGATCCCTGTCGCCAAATGAGCTTCTTGTTGCCGATTAGTATTCGTTCTTTTTCACAGAAATTCCCCACAGTGGGGAAAAAACAACCTTGTGCTTCATACACATATAATGAATATTTCATAAGGTAATCGTATGAGGAGGGATTTTGAGCAATTTGATGGACAATAAACAAAAAAGCCGGTTCACCTTTAAAAAGATAAACATGTTGACCCGTGGTTCAATCTAATACTGAACAAGGACGACACGACGGTACACATCAAGTCTATTAAGAACTTGTAATACTTGTTGACTAATACAGCCGAGCTTATACTAAACATCCAATCGGCTCATTTAAGCTGCTTTTTCCAAGCAAACACGCATGCCATGTAATATAACGGGCTACCTTATGTTCCCTTTGTAGCCACGGGCAACGGAGCCATCCGCCGAAGCGTGTGGCTCGACAGGGCTGCGTGTTGCAAGGGTTTGTAGTCATAGACTCTGATGTTATGGGCTTTTTAATGAGAGGAGAATTGAAGACAGGGAGGCCATGAGTGAGATGCAGTAATCCACTTTTGAATTATTCATAGCAACATGTGAAATGAAACATGGCTGAGATTAGCGTTTTTCTGCTCATCACTCCCATCCCCCTGTGGACTATACGAACCGCCACCTCGGAGAAAATGTAACTCTGTGTATCTGAAACCGCATCGTGTCGCGTGGATGAGAAGTCGTCAGCAGAACGCGGTCACTACTTTCTTTTTATTTAGACATGGCATGCAAGCTGCAGTCATTTTTTGTAGCTTAAGAAATAATTGACAGCATCCAAACATGATATTTTAATCCCAAAGTTTGTACATCGTGTGCAAGTGAATATGTGCAAGGTCTTTGCCAATGCGATAAATGATTTTCTAGCTGAAAGAGTCACACCAAATGTCATCGAATTCAAGCCCTGTAAATTGCAGCACATTCCTGAAACGCGGAGCCTGGCAGATTTTGTTTACATCTATTAAGATGATGGTTATCTAATGGCATATGAACAGCTGGGGGTTAATAGCTGGAGGGGAATTGACTGAATAAGCAGGGCACATCTCAGTGGTCCGGGGAATTAGCAACATGAACAACGACACTTCTACAAACTCATGATCTATGCCGAAATCTGCCTCGAAATGGTGTACAGATGTAGGACGCCTTGTCTCGTCTTGGCTTCGGATGTCACGCTGGCAAAGTTTTTCGTTACACAGGCTTGTGCCATCCTCACGGTTGTTTTGGAGTAAATCATAATTCCGGCCGCTTTCAGAGGGTTTGAATTGATTGTTTGGAGCCAGAGGCGATTCTGGAGGGCAGCACTCACAACACTTCACCATCGAGCAAGAGAGATGCCTGGAGAGAGGCTTCAAATGAATAACTCTGGCTTATCAAACCTGCTTTTGTGTCATATTCACCCCATGGTATGGGCTAAAATCACAAGCACATAGCAAAGACACAACAGAGAATCTGGCAGTCTCTTTCAATCTCCACTTCTCTTTTAAATCTTACTTTTCCTGATGGAATTCCTCAGATGTTTTAGTTTGCACCTTCAGGCTATTGCGACACACAACTCATGGTGATAACCTGACGTTTTCAAATCAACATGAAATCTGAATTAACTTACCTAATAGATATTCCTGTGAACAGTTTCCTAAGGAATTAAAAGTTTTTATTCGAAGGCCCCCCTCCCGCTCACAAAAACTATTTTAGAGCTTGATATTAACTGGAAAAGTTTGCCAATATGAAAATTGCCATGTTTTAAAATTGTATTTCAATGCTCATTTTGTCGAATTTAAATGATTAGTCATCCCGAGTCTCCCTTGGAAGTCACATGGAGTCCCCATGTGGGTCACGGCCCCCCGATGAGAACCACTGCTCTTGAGTATTAAAATCATTCTGTTGCGATATGCATTTTATATATTCTTTATTGTTTTTATTATTGATTAAAAATATTATTATTATTATTACTTAATCAAAACAACCCAACTGCAGTTTGATTTTTTCCCCCCTGGAATGCTCAAAAATACATGATTTTTGAACATGTTTAAAACGGAGTCATCTGTTTTTGCAGATGAACTCTTCACATATAATATGGCAAAGTTCACGAGGAAGTCAGGCAGTCCAGGGCCTAATTAACCTAGTCATAAAGGACAGTCTGTTGCCATGGTGAATGTCATCGAGGCCTCCGCTGCTGTAGATCCCAAAAGGATCAAGGCTAATTGCAAATACAACCTTAGCATGGGACATTGCCTTGAGCAGTCATGGAAGTAGCACTACATGCCTGTTAATAAAGCGCTGCTCGGAAATCTCCCATTCAGACTGGATGGGTGCAGTTCACCGTCTTCTATCCGATTGCTGATGCGATCATCGTCTAGATGATTATGTGCACTATGTAGGGATGACTAGCGACGTTCCTAAAGTGTGATTCAGAAGTGGCCGATATTGTATCTTGAAAATAATACATTAATATTAAACATCAAATTGCTTTTATTCAGGATGAAGCCGTGTTGTAAGGCTAGTAAATGGAAAAGTGAACAGGAGAGATGAGGGGTTGTTGGTCACACTTTGTTTTTTGTGGATAGTCAATTTTTATAGACACAAACCCTAAAAACTAAGCTAAAATATGTTTTTTTTAACAATTTCCAGATTATTGCCCTGGACAGTATAAATAATAGACCCAGTTCATTTAACACAGTGCAATGCAGGGTTGGGGCATGTTTCTGTTTTTTCTCATATTTAAAATGTTTTCCCTAATTGTTATTGTTCAATATGGATTACACATTTAAAAAATGGAATAACAATTGCAAAACTAGCAAAAAAGTAAAGATTAATAAAGTAAATATTGATTCATTTAGAAATGTACTACATGCATGTGGTAACTTGCCCCTTTTTGATGTTTATGAGAAATGTCCTTACCTTATACTTTATTATTTAAAAGTTCTGTCATCCTTTATTTACCCTTGTCAGTTCAAAGCCTGTTTATGACTCTTCTATGGAGCGCACAATAAGATAAATTGAGAAATGTCTTTCTTCATGCTCTGAAGAAGAAAATCAATCATACAGGTTTGGAATGAGATGAGGATGAGTCAATAATACAATATTTTTATTTTTGTGTGAACTATCCCTTTAAGATCAACTTTTAATGCACAGTTGACTCTTTATATTTCGATTGTGTTTACTTATTTATTTCCCGACGTATAGCGAAACTATAATATTAAAATGTTGGACATTGGAGGATACAATCGATTAAGTTCTCAGTACCATATCTATTAATATCAGTTGAGACACCCTTTTGTCTTTCCCCTCCTGTAGCCTACTGACGCTCATAAAAAGTGCTCACCCCCACACAAACATAGAAATCGGCTGCGTCAAGGAAAATAAACGCTCGTCTAAGGAGGTCATGTTGATTCAGATGCTTTTCTAACGTGTCGTGTGCGCTGCCGGGCCTCATGCGAGCGAGGTTGTGTTACTCTCCCGGGGCCCCAAATGTGAGGATTAAGCTAAATGAGTTTGTCAGGTTCACTGTTTCAATCCCCTCTACTCGACAAAAGAAAAGGCACTTTTGGGATTTTAATATCCTTTGCTCTGCAATCCTGCTTTCTTGCAGCCAGCAGTTTATGAGGCTTATTTTTTCTTCCACTTTGGTGAGGCAAGATTAGTACGAAGCGTGGAAAAGCAGCGTTTGAAATTTAACAGAAATGAATTCCCCCTTTTTGATTTCCATCTTTCTGTTTTAACCTAATTGCATTAAGTATGCATTAACATGCACAAAACAGTCACAAAAATATTATATGCTCATTCTTTATACTTAATGTAAATACTAATTGAACAAATTGCATTGTGACTGTTGCTAATGTCTTAGTGTCATGTAAAGGTGTAGTTCACCTAAACCCACTGATGTTTTACTTACATTCATGTTAATTGTAATCCATATGATTTACTTTCTTCCATCTCACGAAATATGTTGGCACTGGCACTGACAGCCTCAGTCATCATTCATTCTTTCATCACTGTATTGAAAAAAACGTCAGCCTTATGTCATTGTTCACCCTCAGGTTGTTCCAAATGTTCTGTCTTTCTTCTGCGAAACACATAAGCTATTTTCAAGAAGTTTCATTTTTAGGTGAACTAACCCTTTCAGACTACTCTAGTTTATTCATTACCTTCATAGTATTGAATATGGGTGTGCAATTGAAATACGAATTTGACTGTGACCGAAGCATGACGCTCTCTCGTGTGTCTGTAATACTTTTTTGGCATCCATTGATGGTTAAGGAAAATCTGAAATGAGGTTTTAAAGTTTCTGTGAGAAACTTTCTTTCTTTTTTAGCTCATATGCTTCTTCATTTGGAAGCCATGTTTGTCTCTGTCTTTACGGAAAGATTGTTGACTGACTCTCTCTCTCTCTCTGCTCAGATTAATTTATCGATCTGGTGACTTTACAAAAGCAGTGCACCTCACCACTGTATACAGCAGAGCGTGATCCGCACACTATTGAGAACACCTGCTCTCGCACACATGCGCTGTATTGATTTGCTCTTGTGTGTGTCACCATATAACGGTGATGTGTATTGGCCTTTTGATTTGCGCTGTGGTTCGAGTTTCTGAAACAGTCTGACTTTAGCGCTCAGAGTGTTGCAGACACTGAAACACAGCACAAATCAATATTGCCACATTTGATGTTTTTCCATCCGTTCAGCTGCCCTGCAAAATCTGACAAATGTGGATATGCATTGGATGACATGTTTGCCAAAATGTGCGGTATACTGCTGTATAGAGCACAATGCAGTTATATCAGGTACAGTACATATGCTAAATTCCATCTTTTATTTCCATGTGACACATGAATGGACGGAAATTATTGATTCATTTGCTTTTCTTATAGTAAAACTATAGTATTACTTTTTTACTTTTACATTTGGATCGATTACCATTTGTACCAGTACTACAATTGCTTAACTGCACATACCATGGTTAAACTAAGGTTATTGTCGTAAGATCATAGTAAATTTGTGGTTAATATGGTTTTCCTACTAATAAAAATTATTTATCGCATCCAGAGTAAAGGTTTGTGTTTATACAATATATGTCTGTGTACTATGCGTATTCATAAACACATATAATGTATGTTCACATACATATTGGAAATACAGTATGTACATGTATGTATATATTTATACATCATTTGAATTACATTTAAAACAATATATATTTGTCTGTAATATAAAGATACATGTCTTTTTTGTTTTATATATATATATATATATATATATATTTGTTTATATTTTTATTAACTATATACATGTATGTGTTCATAAATACAAAATTAATACGCGCAGTACACAGACATACAGTATATTATGTAAACACAAACTTTTATTCTGGATGCGATCAATCACGATGAAACGATATACAGCTCTAATAAAAACTGTGGCCACTATAACTATAGTATAACCATAGTTAATTTTCCTTAGGCATGTTTTATTTCACAAATTTAAAAAAAGTGTATACTACACAGTTACTTCATTCATACTGTATTCAGTAACCTTTGTCTTGATGCGTGCAGTTAACAATATTTTTACTTCACAATGATACAAGGCTTTAAAAAAACTATGCCTTTTTATCTAGAAATGATGCAGGAGCATGGTCTGCTTTGACATGTCTTTATCTTTGATGCTCAATTTGACGAGACTGTGTGTTGTGATAAGCCCTAAGCCGATGTGTGTGTGTAGTGTATATGAATTAGTTATATACTCTGAAGATCAGATCTCGTCTACTATGTGGAGAGCAGTCAACACTGTGAAATGTTAAGAAAATTATGGAAGGGTGAAACTTACCCTCTTTCTATCTCTAACCTCTATCTCAAACCTCATCTGTAACATTGACAGTAATGTGTGGTCTGGATGTAAAATAAAGAGAGAGTGACGGAGACGCTAAGTTCCATACACACAATAACAGAATTGTAAAATTGTATCGTACAATATAGATGTAATAAATGTGGATTGAATTCCCACTGCTACCTATAGAGTGGTTCTCAAATAACACTGTGTGATTCTAATAGTCAGCCAATGCTTTTTAACACACACAGAGTGAGGTTCTCAGTTCACAGTATTGCCTTCCGTATTTTATGAGAAGCGTAAAGTATTGTGCTAACTTTGTAACTAGTTCGTACTTTGAATAATTTTATTGCATAAACTAATTTAAGTATTTTCTAGGTGATAGAAAAAGTTGGTAGTGTATTAAAGTAATGTAGTAATTTTACAGTAAAGATGGGCATTTTATTGATTTTGTCTAATTTAGTCCAACCTGGCCCGACAGAATTGGCAGCACTAACCCTTTTCAATGCTTTCTTACAAAAAAAATGTTGTATACAACCTTCATGATTATTTGCAGTAATCATTGGTAGAATTTACACTGAGCTTTGTATAAATAGATCCAAACTGATTCAGTCCTCTCGTGCCATAGAACTGAATCGTAACCACGCCTGGCCGACCAATTTATCACTTTCTAGTGATTCTTCCAAAGCACAATGTAGTCACTTCTGGAGCAACCATAAACGGCCATGAACAAACGTACATGTGAATTTGTCATCTGTAGACGGACATGAATTGTGCTGGTTGATATGTGGATGCCGAACAGAGGGGGCGCTAACCTTGCGCATGACATATTTCTATCCGCGAGCGCTCGGTTCATAACTCCTTATGCTCAAATGTATGACAACCTTGAAGGGACCTTGAGAAATCAATTTTTTCATATATTTTTCATATAGCCTTGTCAAACAGAATTATGTTGCTATGTTCTCATGAAGACCAGGGAATTCACTGGCGTGGTTTGCTCTGCCCTCTGGATGTTTATCCTCCGCTGGTTTGTTTGTCGTCAGAGTCTTATTGCGCTTGGCTATTGCCGTTTTTTTTTCCCCTAAAAGCTTTAAGCAAGCAAACAGATTCTGTACTATAGAGGCCTTCTTGGTTTGAGTAATACAACAAATGCACAAATTTTAGTTTGTAAGGTGACCGCATGTGTCGATCGGATTCCTTTTGTAAAATGTATGTTCTTAAACAGTTAAAAGCATCTTGCAGATACAAGCAAATCACATGTTTCATTTTCTCCAGAATGGAGTTGGACAGACGTCTAATTTGTCTGTCCGTCAGAAAACATCGCCACATCTATCCATTACAGCTCCGGCTGTCCTCAAACAAAAATCGATGGGAGGAAATTCTAGCTGTCAGGTTGTTTTAAAAAATGGAGGAGGGCAGCTCATTCTGGTTATCAGAACAATGTTGTTACATCCCTCGAAAAAATGTTACAGATATATGATTCAACGTTTTATGGATCTTGTCTAGATGTTCCTGGGGCATAGAGATAGGACTCTACATTTTCTTTATCTGATGGATTAATCCAAGTGTGTGTTTTTTGGTGCAACATTCTTTGTCTTTAGAGTTTGCTCTTGTTTCCTTTTCAAGTGGTCCACCATATTGGATTGGATAAGCAAATTATTATTGTTTGTTAATTAAAAGGTGCTTTGTGCTTAGTTAACATATAGTGCAAAGCGATGTACAGGGACAACCCCCGAGCATCCTGGGATTATAACTTGCTGACGGCAACACTATCTTTACACATCTTAATGAGTAACCCCTCCCAGCAACCAAACCCGTTTCTGTCTTATTGTTGGCTCTTATGGCATGATATTGAAAGCTCCCTCTTTGTAAATCTAATTGAATGCTAATTGAATAAATGTTCAGGTGCAAACCCATGACCTATGTGTTATTAGTTTATATTTCTATACTATTTATTAAATTCTTTACCTTGACTATTTGTTAAAGCTCCTATAATGTATTGAACAATAGGTTAACACTACTAGGCTTCATATTTTTTCAGTGAACTCGGGGACTCAACTAAATCTCCAAGGGGGACTTAAAGTGACTATTGTAATGATTTTTATTATAAATTAAATGTTATAATAATTTATGCATTTTATATGATAAATTATGACAAAATTAATATATGTATAATATACAAATTATCAGAATGATGTACAGTATACATTTTATTTTTGTCAAAAGATCCATTAAAAAAGCTAATGATGTTTTTCCTTAGTGTACTCATTTTTTTGGGGTGTGATGAGAATTAAGAATTTTAACAAGATCAAACAAAAGCTTAATATTTACTGATATGAATATATGACTTGATCTTGCACTTGTTTTTCAAAATCTATTTTAATATTACTAGATTTTGATACTTTGATGTAGATAAAATAGACAAAAATAAGTATACTGAGAACTAAGAATGTTTTTGTTAACTAACACATTCAAAATTTTACTCTGTTGAAAATATGTCTTTCTAGTACGGTTTACAGTAGGGGGTACAAAGCATTATGGGAGGTTTTTGCCTATTTCTGTTGCCAAATCATAAGATCCAATCTTCGAAACCTGTGAAACCTCACAACTGTAATAACGGCACACCAGAATGCACTTACTGGTGGCTAAAATGACCGTCAAAACCCAGAACCATTGAAAGAAAAGCCCAATCCAGCACCTACACTTCATTAACTGATAAGCATCTGGTGAGCTCTCCTCTCTAAGGTCCGTCTCTCTCCTCATCTCTATCTATCAGGCTACAGAAAGCCAACGCATCAGTCAGCAGAAGGAGGGAGGGAGAAAAATGCGATCCTCAAATCTGTCAGGATAATTGTGCGACTGATAAGTCTCCCATTGAGAATCCATCAAAAATGAGCCTCTTTCCATAGTCTCACACTGTGCTGGTGTTGACGCAGGAAGCCAATAATGTTAAGTCAATTAGTGTCCTAAAAAGATGAGAAAAAAGTTGATAGAGTGGGTAAGACTAAAGGCGTTTGCACATGCTATACCCATTAAAAATGTCCAATGACCTTCGGTTCACGATGATTTTTTTATTGTGTTTACAGTGACACTTCCTAGCTGATTAAATATTTTACAGCCTAGCAAGTCGAGAAATGTTCATGACCTAAAGATTTTGTTTGTGTTCAGGGCCTGCTATACCCTTACATACTTTCAAATACAAAAATGTACCATTTAGGGTCAAATTATGTATAAAGATATTTATGTCTAATCTTTGAAGGTACAACAGGTGAATATACACCAGGTGCTAAAGGTACAGCTTTTTTTCTGGCGTTGTAAGAATTCTATTGCTTTTTGACTGTAACTCATCGCTAAAAGGCTGCTTTGCATAAAAAAAACCATATAAACTGTAATTGATTTTGTTTTAAAAAATGTAGCAGTTTTGCATTCGCTGTAAACTTGAATCAACTTGGTGAAAGTTCACCCATACAATAGAAATTCTGTCATCATTTACTCACCCTCTTGTCATTTCAAACCTGTATGACTTTCTTTCTTCAACAGAACAGAAATCAAGATATTGATTGAAGAATGTTGTTAACTGGCCCCCATTAACTTGCATTGGTTTTGTGTCCATACAAAAGAAGTCAATGGGTACTGTTGCTGTTCAGTTACCAGCTTTCTTCAAAATATACTTTTTCGTGTTCCGCGGAATAAAGAAAGTCATAAAGATTTTGAAATGACGAGAGGGTGAGTGGGTGAACCATCACTTTCAGTAAAACTATCAAACAACTTTAGTTCAAAAGCTGACGAGTTTAATCCAGTTGACTAAACCTTGTTTTTTTAAGTTATACAATTTTTTTATTTTGAAGTCAGTTTAAATAATTTAAGTTCAATTGACTTGTAAAGCTAATAAAGACTTTTTAAAACAAGAATTTGCAAACAAACTATTTTTAAAGGTTAATTCGTCAAGTTATATCCCCCACTGTTATTCAGAGAGATTGCGGTATTAGGCTTTGCTTTCGTCCATAAAAATTGGCAAAAACGAAATGACACAGACCTGTAATATACCTCAACTTGAACCAAAGACGTGCTTCTTGCATTATCATGACAATCTGACATTATGACTTTATGATCAAGCTGTAAAATCCATGTCCCATCAACCCATTCAGAATGAGTCCTAAAGGCATTAAAGATCAAATTTACAAGCCTCATCATCCACAGCTGCAACACCACTGTGTGCTATAAAGCCCTTTTCCTTTTGAATAATGAACACTGAAGGTGTTTTTGTGCGTGACACTGAGGCGCGCTGATCTGGCTGTTCTCTAAGGGCTGTAGATTGTTTGTGTGTGAGGGAGGTAAAGTTGACTGGGTCACTGTAGCCAAAGATCTGCAGATGTCCCTGCCCCTGATTATAGCTTGCCCCTTCTTTCTGCTCCATTCTAAAAATGTACAGCATAATAGCACTTCAATGCCCACCGGAGCCTGAAATGCTTGTGGTTTGCATGGCACCATGAGGAAGGAAATGGCTTAATCTCTTGTTGTAATATTTCACACACACTGAGTTTATGAGGATGGTGGCAGATATCATCTTTTTAAGGATTTAAAATTCCTAATTCTTGTCTTAAACGTGCTGATGGTCATCCGAGGGAAAATAATATCTTGGGGGATTTAAAAGGACTTAGTAAGGGAAAGTAACGTTGCTGTGACCCTTACATTTGACTCGTCCAAATACCTGCACTGTCAGTCAGTCTCTCTCTGTCTCTCTCTCCCTCTCTGAACCTCTAATTTAGTGGCTGTCAGAAGTTAAGCAGATCAATAAAGGATTGTAATAAATGCCGCACTCAACCCTCTTATCATATGCTTCAACTAAAGCACACTGTTACCTGAATGAGGCAACCCGCAACTTCATTAGAAAAGAGCCAAGATCACATTTCGAATAACATTCTGTCGTTATGCACTGAATTGGAAAATTGGCCTGATGGCTGTGAAAAATGCCCATCTTTACTGATGGCACGTGCGTTTACCCATCACAGATTTATTTGCTATTGACACGTAATCATATATTTGACCATGTATTGACAGTGTATTACAGCATAAGGATTATTTGCTGTACTAACGTTTATGGACAGAGACGCTTTTTATATTCTGTACCTTTTTGTAACCTTTTACGTGGTTCTACAGTCGCATTTGAAAAAAAGACAAGAGGTGGGAGTTGAGTTTAGAGAAATACAAACCAAATGTTTTCTTTTTATTGTTGTAACCTCTGTAGACTCCTCATAAAAATAGTGTTGCTCAAAATAAGGACAAATGAAAACCCCAGTTTGAACAATCTCCATAAAGGAAAGTCCATAATGCACACATTCACTTGAATCCCTTTCTCGGTAAAGAAAATGTGAAACAATGTTAACGTGAGCCTGCAGCAAACTGTCCAGTCACTGCGACCGGAAGTCTGTAAAACTAGCATCCAGTCGAGCCCTTGCGCTACGAATCTGAGGCAACTGTAGTAATGTAGTAAAATGCATTTACTGAATTAGCCCTAAAAGCCAGTCAAATCATATAAAGAAAGTACAGGATGGGAATCAAATAGGAAAAGTTTGAAATTATGAAACTCAATGAAATGTCGGTGGATAAGTCAATCTTATTTATCGAAACCAAGAGGAACAGCAGGGTAATAAGCAGTAGATTAAACTCATAAAGCAAGCAGGGTGCCTATTCTGGAATCGTACTGTAAAGTTAAACGCTTGCTGCAAAACTATGGTGGAGCCCAAAAACCAATTGGCTGGGAGCTGCAGAACAGCAGACTCTGCGTATCCAGCAGCTCCTTTCTCTCTGGGTCTCCATGCTGCGTTTTGCAATGTTTTGTCTCTCCTATCTCCTTAGCCGTTCTCTTTTATTGCAAGTATAACATTTGGCACGATACAAATTCTTGGTGCTTTTTGAAGGTAAGCCTTTAAGGATCGATCAATGGACTTAGAAAGTGCTCTCTGTATAAATGGGACTTTTTACTGCATCCTATACAGAATGGTCTAAAAATCACAGGTTGCCCCTTTTTCAAACAAATCGCTCTTCATTTGCAACGTCAAATCAGCATCGTAACATTTCCCCATCTTAAATAGGAGTTAAACGTTAGAAAATAGTTTAAATTCATTTTCACTTTTATATAATCTGTTTCTTTTTTCTTCCCATAGTGGATTAATTTATATATTTATATTAATATATTTATGTATAAGCATGTACAAGAAAAACAGTCTCGTTTTTGCACTGGGTACAAAAGTAATTGCTGTCTTTTCTGTTGTGCATTCTATTGCATGTTTTTTGGGATGAACAGAATAAAAGACAGAAGAAGAGAAGGCTGAAAGAACGTTATATCTGCGTTTCCTGTACCTTCTCTTTTGTGTGGGATTTGAGCAGGTAGGGTTCGGGGATGGTGCTGATGGTCGTAGGGCGGGGGCGGTGCAGGGAATTGCCAATGTTGTTCTCTGCCCAGGGAGCAGAGTGTGCTGGTCTGTAGGAGCTGTAGCTGGGTTTGTAGGTGCTGTTGTGATCTCTCAGGCTAGGTAAAATCATTCCACTTTCTCCCGGTATACTCGTCCCGGCGTGGGTGGTAGGTACGTTCTCCTCCATCTGAATGACCTCTATAGTCCTGGCGGCTGCCACTGTGCTCCTTTGCTGGTGCCTTTTCCGTAGCTTGTAGAAAGCGATAAGCATAAGCGCAGCAAGTAGGGTTACCGCCACAAAGCAGCCGATGATGATTTTCGTCGTCTTCATGACCTCGTCAAGACTGGCAGGGGGGCGCACCGTTCCGCGTTCGGTCGGCACAGACACCTGCCGGGGAGTTTGAAGTAAAACGGTTGGTGTGGAAATAAAAACGGGTTGAAAGACGGAGGGGGAAGCGGTTACTGTTTTTGGCTTGATCACTTCCTGTGAGGTGGGCTCCACCTCCTCCACCGTCACTGTAGTGAAGTAACTCAAGTTAGAAGTGTTGAGCTCAGCCGCAGTCACGTTCAGGTAGGCCGAAGCATTAGAGTTGCCTGCCATGTTGGTCACCATGCAGGTGTACACACCCGTATCTGCTGCCAGCACGTTGGAGAAGTTTAGCGTCCCGTTGTTGAGCACAGATATCCGTGGGTGATTGGAGCCATGTGTCAGAACCGTTCCGTTGGGCAGCAGCCACCGTACGGATGACATGGGGGCCGTACGACACTTTAGCTCTGCTACCCGCTCAGCAGAGATGTTAAGATCCCTTGGGGCGTCCAGAATGAAAGGCGCAGAACACTGAAAAGTGCTCTGGTCCACCTCAACAAGATAGCGCCCACGCAGGTGAGCAGGAGTGTGGCAGCGGCCACAACAGGTGGAGTTGGTGGGGATGTACTCCCTCAGCCACCAGGCTAGCCAAACGACATCACAGTCACACCGCCATGGGTTGTGGTGCAAATGGAGCTCCACCAGATAACTCAAGTGCGCAAAAAGGTCATGGGGCAAAGAGCTAAGGTTATTATGGGCCAGGTTGAGTTCAACCAGGGCCATGACATCATCAAACGCATTTCGCTCTATCGTGGTGATCCTAGAGTTCATAATCCAAAGTTTTTTCAGGGATTTTAAGCCCCTGAAAGATCCAGGTTTTATCTCTGGGAAGTAGTTTTCTGACATCTCAAGCTCCTCCAGCCCCACCAAAGGGGACAGAATTGGCATCTCCCTCAGGTTACACATTCCAAGGTTTAGATATTTCAAGTTGTATAATCCCTCAAAAGCACCCTCAGAAATATATTCCAGTTTTTTTAGCTCTCCCAAATCCAGTCGCATGAGAGAGGGAACCCGGTTGAAAGCGTACGACGGTATGCTCTCAATGGGGTTGTTCCTGAGCCATAATTCCCGTAGTTTAGATAAGTACTCGAAAGCACCGCTCGGAATCACCGTCAGTCGGTTGTCGAACAGCTCCAGCGTGTTGAGGCTGTTGAGGCCACTGAAGGCCCCCACCTCGATCTGTCGAATAGAGTTCCTGCCCAGCTGCAGCACCTCCAGGTGGCGGAGATGCTGAAATGTGCCAGCTTCAATTGTTTCTATGCTGTTTTCCATCAGGTTTAAGTGCCGCGTGGTGGCAGGGATGCCCGGGGGCACTCGAACCAGGCTACGCCTGGTGCAGACCACTTTAACGAACTGGCTACCACAGGAGCAGACGGCAGGGCAGGTCAGTGGTCCGGAGGGGGTGGCATGCACACTCCACGATCGTACCATGAGGTAGACTGCACAGAGCAGGGCTGCGTTCCAGGCACGGTGCACAGTTACCTGCCACAAGAGACTCATGATGTGGCGCGTTCATAATTCAACATCGCTTGGGGATTCGGCTGGGGAACGGAGAACAGTGGCCCTACCCTGGTTTGAGCAAGACACTGCATCTGTTTGCCATCGACAGTGCAGGATGGTGCTGTGTTAAACACAGAGAGGAAGAGATGGGGGGGTAGAAAAAGATGAGCGGAGAAATGGGGAAAAAAGCTGACAAACAGAATAAGTATGTTAAAATGTATGACACCTACCTCATTAGCTCGGTGCTGTCCTTAATATAATCCGTTATGCTGAAGCCAATCTCCAGCACCTTTCGCTCATGCTTCCAACTCACTGCAACATTTTTAGCTATATCTCTTAGAAAAGTAAAGTAGATCATAAACTGATTTGACAAAATGGCCCCTGTTAATTCCACAGAGAAGCAGCATTCAATGAAACTGGTTCAAGGGGTAAGGCCCAGTCAGTTTAGCAGGTGCACGGATCCAGTCAGCTTGAAAAAGATCTCCTCTCAGTTTCCCCATTGATTGTCCTTGGAAGGCAATGCTGAATACCACCGAACAATCTTCACAAGACTCCATGTCCAAAGTACATGCACAATTGAACCCAAGACAAGAAAAAAAACTGGAAAAGGGGGGAGCAGTATCCCAAAGTCTTCAAAGATTTGTCTTCCTCTAAGCTAAATACTAACCTGCTTTCTTTTTTCTTTTTCAGTTTGCCATCGTCTACCCCCCACGACACTTGTTTAGCCGATATGCCGTGCGCTGATGAATCCAAAAAGGCTAACAGACGCACACTGCGGTCATTCCGTCTTGCTTTTTTAACTCGCTCTGCTCTCCTGTCTGTCGCTGTAGCAGCTGCGGACTGCCGTGTGCACAGTTAGCAATAATCCATCAATTTCTCCGGAGGGGGGCTCGGGGGTGGTGTTGCTGGAGCAGAGGGGGGGAAGGGGGTGGAGGACGGGAGGAGAGCGGCAGCAACAGCGGCGTGGCGGTGGTGAAGCTCTCTCTTTCTATCCTTCGCTGGTCTGCTTCTTGCGCTCTCTCTCTCACTCTCACTCTGGCTTCCTTGCTCTCTCTTCTCAGTGTCAGGAAAAAAGAGGATTGATGCCGCCGCGTGACGCGTGGCTAATTTCAGAGAGGTACCTTGTGGAGGATTCCGTAGTTGGCCCTCCTCCTGTTGTAGATTCTGCGGTATTCCTTGATTTTTCCCTTGTTTTGAGGTAGTAAGTTGTGGCAGTTCGCCTGTTCTGGCTGCGAGGCTGCGGGTTGGCAGCAATTCTGCAGTGGGAGATGGGCAGCGGTAGAGCACACGAGGGAGAGAGAGATGTGCACACGTGCCTGAGAAGACCATCTACAGCGACAGTGGCAAGAGCAGTGGTCCTCACCTCCAGCGCTCACCCCCCTCTCTCTCTGTTTCTCTCTGTGTGACGGGCTTACAGGCGGCAGAGTCTTTCTCCTCCTTTCGTCCTTCAGTTGAAACGTGAATGTACTGCTGACGCATCCCGCTCAGAGCAGTGCATTGGTTTGATGCAGTGTTCTTGTGTATTAACACATTCTCCCCCTCCTCGCTGGGTGCACTGTCTCGCTCTTTCTCTCTCTCTTTCTCTCTCTCTCACCCTCTCAAACAAGCACCAATACACTCCCTAAATCTTCCAGATTCACTTTTCTGTGCGTTCTCATAGTTTTGATTCGACAATGTTTTCTTATTTCTCCGTCTTCTCTTTCCATACCATTGTCGTCTTAAAGACCCTATTTAGAGGGACTTCAGTCTCAAGAATCTGTGATTATCTCGCTTCACATTTGCTGAAAACTGAGGCTGCAGTAAGCCATCCGAGGTTATTTCACTCCGAATCATTTCGTACTTTTTATGTTCTTCATCTCTCAGATTTTCCTTTTTTGTTTTAGTGTTGTTCTAGTGTGTCGTCATATTACATTTACACTCATATTAAATGGATGTTTAATTGAAACCATTATACTAATTCGATTTTGGATTAATATATTTATTTTTGCAATTTCTTACTTCAAAATAATACAAACAAACAAACAAATGAAGACAGACATGGGACCACAGAAGGCTCACAGGTATAATACTTTATTGTGTGTAGTGTACTGTATATTAAGACCGGTCATTCAACGAAAACACAATCAGCAAAAATTTGACTGACATGGAGACGTATGTTATAGTGATAGCACCTTGAAATTTCAGTTCTGAACTTGTTTACTTAGGACAATGTGTTTTTGAATGTGGTTGTGAACAAATCAATCTAAAGATTCCTTAAAAAATGCACAGTTCACAGACAAAATAACATTACTAAATGACCATTTCTTTTTTTGTCTGAATTTTCTCTTTAATGACAAGGGTTCGGTTTAATGAAACAATAATGCTACTGGTGTATATAAGGTAAGAAGAGAAAAAAAGCAGAGGTGTGTGATAAAATATCACAGTTAAAACAAAAGGAGTGAGATGGAAAAAGTATGAAAGAATAAGGTACATCTGAAGGAAAAGGATGTGTGATTTCACGTTTAAATCACATGGCAATAGTAAAATTCTGTCAGTATTTCCTTACCCTCATGTCTTTTCAAACGTTTATGATGTTCTTCTGTGAAACGGAAGTGAAGTGTGGCAGATGTAGAACAAAGAAACATAAAACACCATTGTAGTAGTACATGTGATTTGTGCACTTTATTCCGAGTCTTTTAAAGCCAAATGGTAGTTTTGTTCGAGGGTAAGTTTGAAATTCCACTCATAATTCTCTGAATACCTTCCTCAGATCTACAGTATATCACTTTAGTGCCTGCGAGAAAAAAATCTGTTGTTGTTTTAGTCTACAAACGTTTGCACATTACAATCTTGGTGCTAATTAAAGTGCTAATCTCTTACGCCATCACTTACTCGCAGTGAATAAATCTCACTTGAAGTGAAGACTTCATGAGCGTCCACAGTTGAACTCATTTAAAGACAATGCTCGCATCAACGGAGTTAGCTTGTCATGTTTTTACAGGGAGGGTTCAGACTGTCTGGCTGTGTCTCTGTCGTCTGTAGAACGGGCAGCAAAGCCAGGTGACATCACACGAGAGACGGCGCTCTCAGGGGTCTTAACACCTCAGGAGCCCAGCTGAGATCAGCACAGCCATGTTTTTACATATAACAACATGTTCATCCACTGTCAGAGCAACTACGTAGAGCGTAGTGTATTTGTGACCGACATTGTCATTTCACAAATGTTAGTAACCAAACAACGGCGGTAACCATTGACTCGCATTTGTTTTGTGTCCGTACAATAGACGTCTGGCTACTGCCGTTGTTCGGTTACCAACATTCTTCAAAATGACTTATTTTGTTTTCTGCAGAAGAAAGTAAGTCATTCATGTTCGAAATGACATCTGGGTGAGTTAATGATGACACAATTTTCATTTTTGGGTGAATCTCTGGATTTTTTTGTCTGTGTGTTGATAAAAGCCATGTCCAGCGTATTATATAGAGTAAAATAGTTATATTTCTTTGATGTTACCACATGTTTTAAAAAGTAAATTTAGACGATTGTGTAAACATTCTGACTTTATTTATCCATTTTTTATAGTATGGTTCAGCATTTCCAATCTACCTCCACATTTGTAGTGATTTTTCTACACCAGACCTAAACATTTTAAATGGTACAGTTCAGTCGAAAACGGTTTCATTTGTTGTGGTCTTTGAGTAGAACTGCCAAAATCTCAGGATGTCACTCTTGGACAGTGTCTTATCATCTTTTACAGGGTCAGGTGAAGAGTCATAACACTGTTAGTCAAGGCATCAGAGATTTTACCCACCAGGGACCTCTTTGAATTACCCCAGTCTGGGTGTCCAGCCAGCCCCCACATTTAACAACCCTCCGGTGGAGGTAATTGATGTCCACGGTGCAGATCCCTGTGCTAATATCATTATGGAGGTCGTATGCATGGAAAGGTCAGGATTAGGCATGCAAGTTCTTCTCAGATTTGCTTCGCTTCACAGCGAGTCGCCGAGTTTATGGAAGGTGCCAAATGCAGACGGTGCAGCAGAGCAGTGAGGCACAAACGCTACATGTGCTAAAGAGACTTAAACAGAGAGATGCATTACTAATAGATGGGATAAGAGATTTGGCTGTACGTGGATAAAGTATAAAGCTTTGTTTATCATATACAGTTCTGACAGGGAAGCTAAACTAGCTAAACATTTTATTGTTGTCATTGAATTAAAATATAAAGCATCAGGGAATGTTTAAGAATTGATAAAGTGGGCAAATATTTTATCTTTAGCAGAGATACACATGTTAGGAGCTTCCGTGTGTGTCATATTGTTTACATGTACTGTATACATTATGTTAGGTGTTGGATTAAATACACTTCATTGCAGTTTATAAAATATTAAACTACACTGGTTTTGTGGTCGAGGGTCATATATAATTAACATGATTAATATAATAAATACAACAATTTTGTAGATAACAATAAAATGTATTTCATTCAACAAATTTAATCTGTTAACAATATTCAAATTTAACAACGATAATACTTTATTATTTTAATAATATTTTATTTTAAAGAGAGATTTATTGTCATTGTTAGTTTTTCCTACCTTTTTTCTGATATATTTACAGTTTATTAGTCGAATACCTACATATATATATATATAAATATATAAAATATTATATTAAATTACAATAGTATATTATAATATAATTACATGAATGTATATTTATAATATAAATGTATGCTTTTGCTGTCAAGACAATTTTTCACTGTTACATTTCATTAAAATAAACTGTTCACTTTAAATATGAGGTGTGTAATACAGTATAAGTGATTGTTTAAAAAATATCGTTTTTTTAATTGAATTTAAACTTTTTACTGCATAACAGTATAAACAACAGATGTACAAGTGAGAGTTCTGGACGAGTGTGAATATATCAAACAGAATCTCACACTTGATTCCAATGTTTTTCTGCCAGCTTATGGATGCGCTCTCAAGACTGTGTTTATGAGGGAGAGAGAGAGATGGAGGGACCATAAGTCTGGTTTCATTTGGTGACCTGGTTGTGGGTTGCTTGTAACAAGCAGAGCCCGGAGGGGGTGGAGGCGTGGAAAGATGGAGGATGGCGAGCGTTTAAAACGGGCCCACGTCGATACAGTACATACTGTACCGCTCCCTCTGTTCTACATCCCAAGATCTTCTCTCCCGTGCATATTGAATATGTGGCATTCCGCGACCCAGTTTCAGTCGTATTTGGCGGTCACCGTGAAGGGTGTTAGTGAGCCACGGTGGGCGAAATATGGGCCTGAATATCGGTCTGTGATGTTTACTCGTCTAATACACACTTCATTACTGTAATTACTGCAGAGTTCTGATCATAAGACATGTTCTGTATACCAGTGAGGCAGAGACCTGAACTAGGAAATGAATGAATTGGCTCTCGGCTATGATGCTGTGGATCCTCAGTGCTTAGCATAGCATGTTAGCAAAGTGCTGCTCTCAGGACTTTGGGTTTGGCGGGATCGATCCTGACTGTAATGATGAAATCCCTTCTGCTTTCCTCATCCTCCATTTTTTGGAAGGGGGAGGTTGGTTTGATGTATTAGCTGTCTGATCTTGCTCACCCTCATCGACCCTGATCATGGTGTCGTGTAAACATGTGGGTGTTGTTGAAAGGTGAGGGTCGACCCAACTATATCTCTATTTGCCCTGTGATCGCTGCTACCTGACTTCAAATGAGATCTTCCAGTATCTGCCTTCACCTCTGACAAACAATATCTGTTCATGTAACTGACCGCTGACCAGAGCTTTTACAATTCAGAGCAGATTCATGAGAGAAACGTCTTTTTTTCTTTCTGTTCTGACCATCGAGCATAACAGTATAGGATTTTTAATATTTTGGGGAAATGAGTATGCCAAAGGTGTGCAGGTTTCATGTTTCAACTCGGGGCCGTTTTTTGAATTTCCGCCGGGATTTGGCTTACCCAATTTTAAATGCACACCATATCCACATACAGTGGTGTAAATACAAAATGTCAGTGTCATATTCCAAGAAACCCCTCAAAATTTCACAAAACAATGTTGAAAGTGATACACGTTATTGTGTGTGTTGTCGGTCCTATGAAAAAGGGTTGTATTCAATTATTTTTTCCAAGCAACGCAAGTGTCCTTTTTTAAAATTTGGCATACCCACTTTTAAACAGACCACATAACCACATACAGGGATATAAAAAAGAAATGTGTAATTTCACAGTAAACCTCTCAAAATTGCATGTATCACATCTGAAAGGTCATTTAACAAGCGAAACTTGGTTTTGAGATCCATGAGTTGCTTGTTGGTGTTTTGGTCCGCCTCCTCTGTTGAGCATTGCCATATCTCAGCCTCTGATTCACCTATTTGGACAAATGAGGGGTCTACATAGAGGTCCGAGTTTGAGCTTTTGTTCAATATGTATCTCATGTGGATAAACAGAGGTTCAGATATTTTCTTGAATTTTTAACTATAGCAGCGCGTTGACGGTAGACAATGGAAGCAGATATTTAACTTTTAAAACCACTAAAAGAGGTACGAATTACTTATTTTGTAGAAAACAACCTAACGAAAAAGATAATGTAGCATTCGTGGTTAAGTGTAGTGGTGGGATGCAGTTATTAGCTTAGATATTCGATGGATCATACAACATAATTCATTCGACTTGCATTAGATCTGTGGTAAAATATAAATAAATCCAATTATATTCTGTAGAATAAGAACTTTCATTTGATTTATAACTTGAACATGTTGGACATATTTGACCATTATGAATATAAACATACATGATTTTAAAGGGGCTATGACAAGGAGATATGATGAATTTCAGCCTAAATAAGTAATTTTTGTGTGATAAATACCAAAATGCCAGAAAATAGAGACTCTTAGTTTTCAAATGAAACCACATATGATAGTTAGAGTTACAGAAATGCATCATTAGATAAATATCTTTATGATGTCATTTTGGACCCACGGGCGGTTGTTGAGAAATCAAACTTTTCTTGGTCTTTTATGAAAACATAAATTATAGAAACTTTCTTTAGGTACAGCATCCTCAATATAAAGCCACACAAAAAAAGACCACTCCAAAATATTTTTTTGTTTTTTTAATTCATTATTTATTATGCCTGGGTAGAAAATATGGTTCTTTGATCCCGAATGGATTCTTAATGCGAGTAGTTTTGTGAATATCTGTATTTCGCGTCTCGTCCTCGCCATCACTTGCGCTGATATGTATGGGCACGTTTTGAATGTTGAAATCTGTTTTATTTTATAAGCAAGTTTCATGTTGTTATGAATTAGATTGTTAAATAAAAAGTAGAAATAAACATTTGATTACTTGTTTGATTAATTCCAAACGTTATTGTGTGGGCTCTGTTAATGTGAATGTTTATTTCACTAATATTGCTGAGTTGGAAGATTAGCATATTTATTTCCATGTCTGCAAAACTAGCATTTAAATCTAAGTACTGATAACTTATTGATATCGCCAATTACCATTAAAGTCAGTTTAAGTCGCAAAACCCAGCCTTCGCATTTAAGATTAAAACTTTTTTTTTTTCATTCTGCGATCTAGTTATAACATTTCTACTAAATGACAAATGCAAATATATTTTTATATTTGCCATTTTTGTTTTATATTTCTTTATTTGGAGAAAATTGAAATGGGACAAACCGGTCAATATTACAAAAAAATGCAATGCATATCTTTAATGCTGCAATGAAAGCAAGTTCACATTCAAGTTTTTAAAAGCACAATATTGTTTTTACTTGTATTTTCAGATCACGTTGCATCTTTGCATTCTCTTAGTCTTGCATGTTGCATGGATGACTTTGTCATCTCTGGGGTTTGTTTCTGTTAAATTTCAACAGATGCTGGACACTCTAATGTTTTTCCGGGGCTGTATGTATTGAAGGATTTTGAGAATACGATAAAAAATGTATACCGTTAATGTGACTATATAAGCCTGTGATTTACTTTATTGTTCCAGCTACAAGGTTTGCATTTCATATATGAAGTAAAAGCAATTTCAACTGAGTGAATTCTGAGCACTCTAACAAACTGGTTTTCTTAAATGTCTTTAATTGGCCTTCCCCAAATCTGCTTGCCGCAGTTGCCTGCATGACTCATTTAACAAGAAAACTCTTTGTTTGGGATGGAATTATTCATTCAGATGCCATGCGAGTGTAGCTTAAGGTTTCTATGAGCTCGTTCTTAGCATGAAGCAGCGCCACTTTATCTTGCTTTTGTTTTCGTACTCGAGCCTGGCTAATCGTATTTGCCATTCTGATTTCTTCCGTGATTGATTTTTGGATGTCTGAATTAAAACTCACTTCCTGCTTCCTGTTGATGAATGCTGTGTTTGCGTAACAGCTTTTGTTGATCTTGTTGTTCATAGACTAATGTCTTTAATTATTTGAGGAGCGTGTTGGGTTCATACAGCTGAGATCACACAACAGAGCAGAATCTTTGCTTCCAGTGGTCGCTGTATCTTCACTGTAATTAATCCCCAGAGCTGCTGCCAATAGCAGTAACAGGGTGGTGGGGAGGATAAATTGTGTCCACACTGTTCTCCATCAACTTCTTGTAAGAAGAGTGTATTAATATTAACTTGTGAACAGTGGATGAGTGATTAGAGTTACATACTTGTTTTGTGTCTGGATTTTTTGTGTTGTGAAATAGTTCTTGACAATCCATGCTGTATATCTCTATAGTGTAACATTGTGATTCGATTACTGAAAACTGCCGTATAAGCGATAGAAATTGTATTTCTAATCATTCAACTTCGTTGTGAATATAACGTGGGAAAAAATTTAAAATCATATTTTGGATTTTTTTGTTAATATGATTGATTTATTTTTCTTTGCTCCTTTTTTCATTTAAACCTTATGATGTATTTTTATTTACAAGAAAATATTTCAGAAATAAACAATTATTCTCAATGAATATTTGTAAATATTGTACATCCTAATTTTTACTAACTCTTAAAGGTCCAGTCAGTTAAATCTAGAGGCAAGTATGTGAATTGCAATCAACGGCCCACTCCTCCCCTCCCTTTCCAAACACTACGACAGCTGACAGAACATGGCGAATTACATGCAAGGGTACCCGAGGTGTATGTAGATAACAGCTCATTCTAAGGTAAATAAACATAACGTTTCATTGTGTAAGCTCATTATACACATCTGAAGGCACAGTTATGTATATTATACAGCATTTCTATAAGTAGATCGTCCCAAAAATTACTCACTTGACCTTTAAAGAAACAAAGGTGCTAAAATGGTTCTCCAAAGAACCATATTAATAGCCATTTCTTACTTTCCATTTACTCACCCTCAAGTTGTTCCCACATTTTTTACCTCTATACATTTCTTTGTTTTATTGAACACTAAAGAACAACCTTTTAACAAAGAGATAAACATCGGCATTTCTGCTATAGGATTTTGTGAAACTGTGGCGCTTCATGATGTGAAACGCTAATTAACATATTCTTACATCATTGTAGTTATAATACTGCGTTCAAGACACCTCCGAAGTGGGGTATTTCCCATCACAAACCCGAAAGTAACGTCTAGATTTACTTACATTAAAAGTATTTAGTAACATTAATGTTACTCATGATTTAGTATTATTAAAGCATTACAAGTATCTTTTAAGAGAACCATTTCATGAATTATTTCCGGGTTGATTTCCGAAGGCAGCAAAATATGCAACTTCAGGTTGTAGGCTTTCTATTTAGCGTCCTTGACTTCTCCATGCCGTCTGACGCTCATTCACAGACAATCTTGCGCAGGCGGGACAACACTGAACATTTGAATAAACAGAAATGATCTGTGGATGATAAATGTTCTTTAATGAGAGAATGTAGTATCAAAGTCAAGTCGATAATATTTCACTTTGCAAAGTTATGCCTGATTTTTACAGGAAAGCAAAAGTACATTTATCCAGTACAATAGTTAATATCGTACACACAGTGCAACTGTTTTCACAAGCAACAATAGGTAAAGTTTTGGATCTTAAATAAACTTTTTCATGATTTTTCAATGATGGCCGGGGTAAAATAATACAGTTTTACTTTACTTTGCATATACAGTATCTAGCATTTGCCCAAAGCATTATGGGACAAACAAATACATGAAACGTCTCAGTCTTCAGTTTGCTGATGGGTTTATAGCTAAGGTGGATTTCCTCTCAAATAATTTTCACTTAGATCAAATTTAGCTCTTATCTCCTTTGTAAGTAGGCTTGTGCCTAAATCCCTCATCGAGTCAGTGTTGTGTGATGCAAAACAGTGTAAATAGTCTGTTTTCAAGGTCAGGTGATTCTTGTTTTGCATAATCCTTCAATTTCTGTGAGTTTGGTTGTGTATTTAAAGATCCAGTATCTCTGAAGTGAACTACAGACTTTCCTGACTTTGGGTTTGGCTTGTGTAGTGTCTGTTTAATTTTCTCTCAGGTCCGGCAGGGTGGGTGTTTTTAGAATGGTCACTGAATGATACTTGGCACCATTAGTGAAGCTCCGTAGATGGACATTCACCGAGTCACGAATACGATGCACATTGCCAGCTTTCACCACGGTCTCTGGAAGCCTATTGAGAAACGGTTGCCTGAGATATGACTTTGGTTTAGGCTTTAAACTGTCCACACACTTGCCTCCTGCTTCATCTCATTTATCTCATCTCTCTTCTTGTGCTTTTTTTCAACAATAGAAAAAAACATTTAAAAACCATTAAATAAGTGGTTTAAATGTGTTTGTATTGGTTTAAATGGAAACTGGGATGGCTCGACTGGTGATGGATTCTATTGGTGGGATGTTAAATCCTACTGGAATTATGCCCAAAACACACTACCAAAAGCAATTTTGTAATGATTTTAATGGAAAAAGCTAATGGTTCATAAGGGTATTTTAATGTAAACCGTTAGAATTTCTGTAATGGTTTCTATTGGGATTCCCACCAATAGAATCCATCACATACCACTAGACACCATTGTAGTTTCTATTAAAACCCCAACCATTAACTCCATAACATTTTCAAATGTAACTTAAACGTACAAGTTAATACATTTTTACACTATATTTAAAGCAACATAAACATTTAAGGCAAGGAATATTTTTGTACAGTGAGTTTCTCATCACCCTTTCCACAACATCCACACTCTGATCTTACCTCAATCTTACAGAAACTCCATTACTCATTTAACTCTGAGCACAATTGGAACCAAAATGAAAGATTAGTCAGAATGTGCTTCAAATTCACATTTTACTTTTTAACTCGATTTCTTTTTAAGAACTTCAATTCATTTCTACTTTAGCTTTTTATCCAAAGCCTCAGTTCTGGCGTACTTTTTCTGCAATTTAATTTAACTTGAGTTGTTGCTTGTTTTTGTAGCGCAAAATCCCTGCTGAAAAAAATAGAACCCCAATATAAACCATTACAGAAATGATGGTTTCCATTAGAAAACCCTTACAACCAAATAGCTTTTTCCTTTATAACCATCACAAAATTCCTTTTTGGGCAATATTCCAATAAGATTTAACATCCCACCAATAGAATCCATCAAATACCAGTAGAACCATTACAGTTTCCATTAAAGCCAGTGCAAATCCCCTTAAAACCATTAAAACCACTATAACATCTTTAATGGTTTCTATTGTTTTTTTCAGCAGGGATCTATAGCCTCATCCTTTCGAGTTGTGGCATTGACTTTTAAATGATGCATTTAAATAAAACATAGCTTACTCTTAATGCAGTATTAACACGAACAGACATGCTATATGTTCTTTAATGGCGTAATTAATTGAAAAATTCAGATGTGTCTTCACACAGATCATTACGCTTACTGCCACTCATTCCAGTTCATGAACTTGTCATCAGTGAAGGGTAATGCTAACATTAGGGCTGTATTCTCCGGCAGTGATGTGCACAGTGGCTGTCACTCAAATGTGAACATTAGCCCCTCCCCACCGGGGCCGGGAATCAGCGTGGGCTGAACTGTGAGTCATTTTCTTTCCGATTGCACCGAACCCGGTTTGCGCCGCTATACGCCCAACCATCCATCACGTTTTCGCGTCTGGTTTTCCCGTGTGCGGTTGGAAATTAGGGAATCTCCCGCGAAACAATCGGCCTTATAGTTTCAAGGATCGTTTTCTCTCCAGTCATATGCAAATGATACATTTGCATGCAGAACTGAGATTGGCCGGTCGCAATTAACATTCCGGTAATGTCTGAATTCATTATCCCGGCGCTGCTCTGCCAGCAGTTTGCAGTAAAAAGGGACTTTGTCAATGTTTGATGTTTGGTAAAGAGATGTTAATTATAGCTGCACGAGACCCTGATGCTCTCCGACTTTGAGCCGGAGCACAAAAGCCCACTGTGAACGGTTTCAGACAACAAACTTTTCCTTGTTATTCGGCCGTAGTTTAAAGTAGTAAGACACAATCAGCATTTTCAGCAGTAGTTCAGTGGGAGGCCATAAATGAATAGTCAAGTTAATGAATTAAACATTGACAGAAGAGAGACACAGCCGCTGCTGATATACGAGTCTGGCGCCACGGATTATGGTCGCTTCTATAGTTTGTGTCATAAACAGCACGTTTGCAATAAAAAGTCTCTCTGATGCTATATAAAGCGCTATCAGATATGTGTACTAATGCACTGCGTACCGATCCCTCACAAATTTGATAAAGCCTCAGAATGGCAGTTTGACAGAGATTTTGTCGCTTATGATGTTTACATTTGCCGTGATTTATCTGAAGAGTTTTTAATTCAGTTAACTTGATCCTTTTAGGATTTGGCAGTGATTGGTGCTTGTTTTCGAAACTAAAGAGGCCTTGAGATGCAGCACTTATGGAGAAAGCCGGAAATTTGTGGGAGAGATAGAAAATAGTTTTGTATTCATCGACTAACGTCTGCATGAATGTGCATTGGAAATTGTAGTTGAATGTGATGCTGACAAAGTTTTTACGTATTTTAAGTAATATTTAGAATATATAATAGAAATTCTGTAATCGTTATTTACCTGTATGACTTTTTTCTGCAGGTCGCTAAAGAGGACATTTTGAAGAATGTTGTTAACTGGCACCCATTCACTTGCATTGGTTTTGTGTCCGTACTGTAGAAGTGAATGGGTGCCGGTCGGTTACCAATTTTCTTCAAGATGAATGTTGTGTTCTGCGGAAGAAAGAAAGTCAAACAGGTTTAATATGAGAAGAGGTTGAGTTAATGATAACAGAATTTTCATGTTTGAGTAACCCATCACTTAAATGTTATTATTTATTTTATTTTAATTTATTTTAAATTTTTATATTTATTTCGTAACATAATTTGATTTAATTGTATAATTTTGTATTCATAATAATTTTTTTATTTTTAATTTCTCATTTTGTTTTTGACTGTCTAAATTTAACATCGGCATTGATGAATTAACAAAAAAAGTACAATGACATAACATAACACATCCTAACATTATTTTGTAATATTAATTATTTTATTTTACATTCAACTTATTTATTTATCTAGTTTAAATTTACGAATAGCATTAATGAACTTAAAAAAAAGGACCACAACATATCAGGTAAAGTACCTTAACGTAACATTTTAGGTGCTTTTTTTGGTGAAATATCTTTAATAATAGCAATTTTCTGGATATCTGCATACCATATCTATATTAAACTAAAGATGAATATCTCTACACTTTGAACGTGATGAGAAACAGTCTCCCATTAAAAACATTTTCTCTGTATCTCTTTTAAATGAACTGTACAAATGTCTGTGGTGGGATATGGCGTTTCACTCTTAAAACAAGAGATTATACATCAAGTAGTCCAGCGTTCAAAGACCTCGGTGTATTTGTATGAGTAGATGCCGGTCTTACTCCCCTACATCTACAGAGAAGCTACTGAAGAGCGGTGAGATTTGAGATAGGTGAAAATATGATTGAGGCTCAGCGATAAATCCCGTAAACTGGAGGTTCTGACCTGTGGTAATATGTTTCCTATGGCAATGCAATTCTGGATTTCCCCGAGGTGCTCTGGGGCTCTACGGAAGAAAGCATTCAGCGGCTTTTTCTAAATTGAAGTCAATAACGCCGAGTCGTTTATTAAGTGTTCTCAGATACTTTGGGCAGCTTCTGGATGGACGACGATTGAGTTTTGAAAATATAGTGGACAAATAGGAATTGATCTCTCGCCCCACAGATGAAAGAGGCAGCGAAATACAAATATCAACTTTGCAGCGGTAATCAAATGTTTCAACTCGGCTGTATTGTGCAAATATTCGATACAAACCTTTTTGTGTGAACTTCAATATGTTTACCTCTTTTGCTTTGATTAAAGGATTAAAGATGATTGCATTGGCACTGTACCAGTCCTGTCAAGCATTTTAAGATTTACAGAGGAGAGTATAACCGGAAGGCTTTACATAGAAATATGTCTTGTTATCGACACACCTAGTGTCGTTCAGTTTTGACCTCAATCATTTTATCTATTGATCCCATAAAATATGTCACTTCACTTACAGTTGTTGGACCTTCATTATTTTCAACAATTTTCAATAATTTAATCTCTGCACGGTGTTAAGAGTGATTGTTGTGACAACCTTTGAATCAAATAGACACAAGTCACATGGTCTTCTATCATTGTTGCTGAGTAACACAAATCCGGTGCCTGAGGTTTGCGGAAGACAATTTAGGTTTCGAGAGACTTGATGAATTTATTCTACCACCTAAATGAGATGTCTCATATGATTAAGCAGTTTCCAAGTCATTCTCTACATCTTAACTGAATGACTGCATGACCTTTTTTAGCCTTGTTGCCACTTGTATTAACAGTGTTGCTGTGGAAAGGGCAGCTCGACGTGTTACATGTGTGCTAAACCTTTTTTTCAAGGTCTTCGTTAGTTTAGAGGATATCCTACAGACCACTTCGGAAGATGTAAATATTGCTGGTCCAGAAAAACTTTTAGATCTTGGAGATCCCCAACAATTTGCCATACAATAGTAATTCTTTATACACAACTAAATGCTACTTTAACTGTTTTTAACTCTTTGCATTTTGTTATCTCGGTACTCCTATACCATCCGGCAAATGTAACTCACCTGACAGATGCTATTAGCTTGATACCGTTAACATTTCATTTTTCCAAACCCACTGGCATGGTTAAATCCCTTAAGCGCCCCGGTTCAGTGGCTGGAGAGCAGCACGAGGGCCGGATTGGGTGTTTTGGAAAGGGGTGGTGTGGTTTATCATTGAAATTGGAATCGATTTCCAGACATGGGCCATTACACGTGGATGCGCTTCACCTTTGGAAAGCTTGGATGGTACGGTCTCGTACGCGGCACTTAAGCTGTCTCTCAGGAGACACCCGCTCGGTGACCCAACCTCTTTAAGAAACATGTTTAATATTTGCGTCACATTTGGCTGATGGCTGTTTATGACTGCTTACACGCATGAAATATGGCAGCAGAGCGGAGCTGTCATTAATTATAGACGATTCGGTGACCTTTGCAATCTGTGTGTTTATTTGGGGAAGTGTAGAGAGCTTTCGGCGTGGTTGCCTGTTTGGCCTTACAAAAATCCTTTGTGTTTGCATGTTATGAATTCAGTACCATGTTTACTATTTGTGTCGCATTGCTTGGCTTTATCTTGGCCAGGTCGCAGTTGTAAATGAGAACTTGTTCTCAACTAGCTTACCTGGTTAAATAAAGGTGAAATAAAAAGTAAAAAATTAAAATGGTACTGGTACTGGTTGATTACCATTATTTTGATGGCACATCTCTCTCTCTCTCTCTCTCATGTGTGCACATTCTCTTTACTCAGCAGAAGGTGGTACTGGGCATTGTGTGATGCCATGTGCTGTTATGCCTTGTCCAACGTTGGCATCACGCCCGCTCTCTCCTTTGCTTCACTGGCATGTTGATGGGCTCAGAACCACAGGGGAATAAATGTATGCGTGTGCGTGTCTGAACGAGAGAGTGATTTTCCTTTTTATCTTTGAAACATTGCCGCGTGTGTGTGTGCGCTCGCGTTTATGCACATGGGCATATGACAGCCCCCTGGCTCTGGGTATGTGAAGATGATAAATGTGGGCTTGTTTCACACCCTGGCCTCTCTGAGCACTATTTAACACACTGAAGATTGTTCCTGACAGGACACCGTCCTCGCCAGCCAGCGTTTTGGGGCTTTAGCACTTACATTCCCGTAGCAACTCCTTAACACAATTACTTCCTAATAACAAGTTCGCTTTTATTGTTTCCCGGTCATTAAAGAGAGGAACTCAACAGTCCGCCTACAGGTGCCAGAGAAATGCGCACACCCTGGCCATTTCTGTTCCGCTAGGGATGGGTTTCATTACTGTCGTGGTGAGTACATCATGAATATCCAATCACAGATACTCCGCATCGTCAATGAAATGCAGTACATCTTGGTGCGCAATTGTAAAATTCATATTGGAAGTGACATGATGTACTTTTTCTATAGCCGCGTCTGCAGTTGAAGTCAGTGCGAAAACGCTCGTACTTTAGATGTGGGATTTGAACACCCCCACAGCTAGGCTTTACATTTTGGTACGTCTCGCCTCCATACTACTGATGTTGCATTGAAAGAAGGCCCCTAGTCCTGTCTAGATACCTTAGCAACCACGTAATGACGTTGACTTTGAATGGATAAGCGCTAGAAATTGTCTCGAAAATGTCTAAATGTTTCATTATTAAACAAAGCTAAAAGTGCATTTAAGAGAACACTTCAGATTTGTTCTTCAAGTTTTTTGATAGTTTGAGAATCATGTAACTGTCAAGTACAGTCAGAACACTGCCCGTCTGTACATGAACTGCAGATGTTTCATGCTCCAGTGGATACGGATTTGGTCCGAGCTGTCTTACACATTCTGTCTCGGTGTCCTTCCCAGAAGCAGACGGGATAGCATACCTCGTTACTAAGGTAACAGCATCCCCATTCACAACCTCTTATTCACATTTTCTCCTTTGCTTCATATGACGGGTGAGTCACCCTCACAAACCAGCGCTGTTGAGCTGTACAGGTGAAATAGAGAGAGATGGAAAGGAATGGAAAAAAGAAATGAATCTCACATCGCTCTCCTCGATCTTGCTTTCATTTATTTCGCTAGCGATTGAATGAAATTCTTTCGAGAGTTTTAGCTTGAGTTAAAGATTCAAG
The DNA here is from genome assembly GCF_947034865.1 of Barbatula barbatula. Lineage (NCBI taxonomy): Eukaryota > Metazoa > Chordata > Actinopteri > Cypriniformes > Nemacheilidae > Barbatula > Barbatula barbatula. The sequence goes on along the minus strand of NC_136773.1, from coordinate 20,879,504 downwards.
GTGCTTCTTTTCTTCCCCAAAGTGTCTCCTATTTTACCTCACAATGATAACTTTCACAAAGTCCCTCGTGCGGTTTGAAGGTCATTAAATTATTTCCATTCACGTTGCCTCCTGCCACGTTCCATGAGAGATGTGTCAAGGAAAGACGTTATTAATAATTTCTCTCCCTTCCTTTCAGGAAAAAAAGTGATTACGTTAAAATCGTCTCTCTTGGCTCCGCGCCCGTGTGGACAACCTTACGCCAAACGCGTAACTCAATTTTCTCCACAGCATGTTCATTTTTAATGCATGTGACAGCGTTATGTATTCGATGGTCGTCTTAATTATAGATTTTTTAGTAGCGTGTTTTTTAAAAGTGCCTTTGAATCCTTGAGGGTGTTTACGGAGCCCTTTCCAAAGCTTTCAATGTGGCTAATTTGTTGAATAACTGAAAATGACATTTCCCTCCGCAACACACACGCACACACCAGCTCACGCGCCCTGTTTTGTATTCCGGTATGGTCTTTGTGAACGCCGTTTAGTCTAATTAGGCTTCTGTATTCATCAGGACTGCGTGTGTGTATAAAGGAAGCTTTATCTGAAAGTGGCACATTTCTTAAATGTCTGTGACTGCTCCCTCTCTCTCTCTCTCTCTCTCTCTCTCTCTCTCGCAGCATCCCTGCGCCTGTAGAGCTTGGCCGTAAAAGTCAATTTGATAAGAGAATCTTATTGAGGCTTAATTGGTGATGCTCAGGTGAGCGTTTGACCCTGGTCTGGTTGGTTATCTGCTGAGCTAATTTCCTGGCAGAGAAGAGGAAGGTGAAGAGAGAGACGAAAGCAAATGTGAGAGAACCTTAGGTGTACTAAATGAGGTTCTTGAGATGTCCCATGATGCTACTCCAGTCACATGTTCGGCATGCCAGTTTCAGCCATTTTGTGTGGAGTTCACATCAGACTGCAGGTGGTTCACACGTAGTTTGTTTTTGGCATTTGATTGACGAACAAGCATTGTTTAAACATTCAGATCTCAAACAGCTCTCCAGAGGCTCATCTGACCTTCTTTTGTACTTGTACTAACCATAAGCATAGAGTGTCTGAGCCATTAATTGCTTATAATTTGAATACTTTGATTTAGAAACTTGGACGGGTCTCACCTGATATGCTCACAGCGCTGATAAGAACACAGAAATGTGGGCATCCGCAGAGAGTAACGGCTAAAATGTGTTCAGCTGGTAGACCAAAAAGCCAAAATGATGTACCGTAAACCACTATTAAACCACCAAACCAGATCAGCGTGGGAGTACAACTCAAACCAGCTTCATGTGTTTTATTCAGCAGGACTATCACGTGCCATGTATGATGTGAATATCATCAACAGTGAATGGAAGAGATGAAGAGCCGGACAGAGACAGATTAGATGTGTAGTTCATATAGTTGCATCATTCCTCGCAGGTATTCGTATCCGTCAGACGCAGCCACCGCACTGATCTGTGACTGTATTGCGTATGCATAATTCAACAAGTGCACTCTATCACAACAGCTTCGCTGTGCTGATGGACATCACCATATGCTTCCATAAGTAAGAGAGGGAGAGAGATTGCTGCGGATGCTATTGTATGCATTGATACATGGTGCATGGAAATATAAATCTTGGCATCTGATATTGTCTGTTGACAATTTTAAAACCCCTCGAATTGACCTGTCACTGAGCTCCGCCCCCTTTTGTTATTGTTTCTCGGTTAGACAAGCTTTACAGAACGTCTCATGGCAATAAGTAGGACATTTTCTTGAAATTAGTTTTTAGTAAAATGTGCTCATGAAGTGGGAAGAATTTTATCGATGTTACCATCGTCCTATGGGGGTCCCCACTAAGAGATGTTTTTTATGGGAGAACCAAAATGACTTAATGACCTTAAATCTGACCTGTTTATTACATTTAATCATTTAGCAGACGCTTTTTTCCAAAGCGACTTACAAAGAGTTTAGGGAGCAATAAGCGATATGTCAAACAAACAGCAATAGTACAATAGGTGCTAATACAAAGTTACTAGTTTCAACAAAAGCCAGACCACTACCTGTTGAGAGAAAGAGAGAGAGAGAGAGAGAGAGAGAGAGAGAGAGAGAGAGAGAGAGAGGGTTAGTGTGCATACATTTTTATTTTTTTTATTTTGTCATTTGTCAGTCAAGTATTTACAAGTAGTTTTTTTTCCCATTGATTAACACATTAAAGCACATATTCTGCATGACCATACATCCCTAATCCTACCCAATACCTAAACCTAACAACTATCATACTTACTATTAATAAGCACAAAATTAGAAGTTTATTGAGGCAAAAAGTCGTGGTTAATGGTTTGTTAATAGCGAGAATTGGACCTTACAATGAAGTGTGACCAAACCTTTTTTACAAATGAAATAAAATTTTATATTTTCGATTGCAAGTGGGTATTTATTTGCCTACATTTTTCACTTCATAAGAGAGGCGCCGAACAACCAGTACACAACATCACACACTTACATTTTTAAAGAGCCATGACAAGTCACAAAAAACAGACTTATTAATTATTGTAAATACTTATTATTAGGAATTGTATCCTATCTGCACCCCTTTTAGATTTTTCTTTTTTTTCCAAAGTAAATTTATCTGAGGGACCCCCTAAAGTCTATTTTTACTTCTTATGGAGGGGTCCCTTATACCTTATGGGAGTCCCAGATCCCACAGCTCGCCCTCAATTCAAGCACTGGATGTTATCTTATGTGCACTGGAATGCAGTGTGACATTGGAAGCATTTTTACTGGGCATTTGTCTTGAAGATGTAATATTATGCAATTACATGATTAAAAGGATGCAGATCAGAATGGAGGGAATCGCCATCAATGGAAAAGTGAAAAGCATTATTTGATGGAATTTATAAATGAAAACATTATAAAAAAACTCTGTGATAGTCACTATAATGAATTATTTTGGTCACAACTAGTCCGCTACAGTACTATTACATGAATTTAATAAGCAAATAGCAAATCATTGTGTAATATTTTGGAATAAACCGAATTTGAGAATATGGCTAACAGATTTTGACAATCGCAATGGAATAAACCATTTATTTAAAAATTCAGAAAGGGAAAATGTAATTTGAATGGATGAAGCAGTTAGACCAGCTTGTGTTTTTATGAACCATGCATCTTGCTACATTTCCCAATAAAGTCATTGCCAAATGGCAAGTAAACCCATGTATTTACAGTGCTTGCTAAAACAAATTATTACTCACGTTTGGCACCCAGTACGTGCTGATAATGGTGTGATCTATACCACACTTTTATTAAGACATTAGCGTTTTGAAATGTATAATATAAATGCATTTATTTACACAGTTATCATAAGTGTGTGCATACTCAAGGTGGCGATGGGAAAAGTCGAATGCCGTTTGTCATGACAACAGCCAAGTAAAATAATTTAATTATAACTACCGTATTCTTAACACGGTACCACTGGATAGCTTTTCATATGTGTCTCCTAACAGCTGGTCCATAGAACCCGAGCAAATGATGTTGAACTGTTTTTTAATGGTTTCAATTTTGTTTAGTTTAATTTCTCTCTGCATTAACCCCTTCTGTTGTCAAATCTCTCACTCCCAGATTCACATTAGGACAAAGTTTGGAAGTTGCAAAGAAAATATATTACAGACACATTTACATGAAAAAAATGCATCTCTCTCTCTCTCTCTCTGTGTGCCTCTCTTTCTAACCAGAGTTTCCCATCTTTGTCCATTGCTTTAGTTTAACGAGACAACAAGCAATTCCTTATCCCGACTTTTATAAGTGACAAAAAGGCTATAGAGATGAATGTCTGCCCTCCTCCACCACTCTTCTTTCCTGCCTCATTTATCCCTCTCTCTCTTTTTCTCTTTTTTCCTCTCCTTTCCCGTTGTGCCACACACCCACATTCTCTCCCCCCCTCTCTTTCTTCTCTTTCTGTCAGAGGACAATAGAGCGAGGTGGACAGAAATGGTTCTTTGAATGACACAGGTTGGCACCTCATTCAGTGTGTGTATAAGAGGCCGTTGGGATGAATGATGTTTTCTCTGCGAGTTCCTGCTTTGCTCTGACACGCAATTCCACCCGCATCAATATCCATAAACCCAGGCCGGCGGTCCTCTAACCTTAACAAATGTTCCTGTTTTTCCCCATGTGCTGTATACCGTACGCCCGTGCGTTCAATCATTTGATTAGAGATGATGAGATTTTTAGATATCGCCAACCTTTGCTAATGCACTACATCGGCGGCGCTCGAAGTCTCTGGCCCTGGTTGTTTACACAAGCCCCCATATCTTGTTTCTCTCTTATCGTTGACTTGACTGTCGGCTCCAATTAGAATGGAAGGCTATTGCGGACATTTGCTGTCTTTTCTTTGCAGCAGTCCTCTAAAAAGATTTCATGCTCATGCCCTCTTTTAATCTCTCAACATGTCAACATATCTTCTGAGGTCCCGCCCCCTGTCATGTCTTGTGTTTGGTTTACGGGTTTTGTTGGTCGTGTTCTGGCGCGTTAAGGTTTTTTTTAAATGTACTCTTGATAACTTTAATGGTCAATAGATGATGTCTTGTAATGTAATCATGTGTAACAGAAACGTCACCCAAGCAAAGACCCATTAAATGCAGTAGCTATAATAGGGACTGTGTCAATTCTGATTCAGAATTATACAGTGAAGTTCAGGGACCGTGAAATAAAAGCAATTCCTTTTCACAGACATGCTTGTTGAATTCAGTTTTTTATATATCGAGGTGTAGAGCTACTTAGGTTTTAAAGTCCAGGACTGCGTTCACCATAATTAACTACCGTAGAAGTGCTATTTCTGTTATATTTGGTGCATTTCCGGCATGTATGGAATATATATCTGCGTTTCACTTTTTTTTGGTTAAAGTGAAAAGTTATTACGATATTAAGTGTTAAAAATCGACCTTATTTCCATGATTCACAACGTTTAGCTTATACTGTAATAACGATTTAAAAGTTAAACTCCACGTAACAATAGAAACAGATAAATTTTTACCTTCAATTTAAGATGGCGGTAGAGAGGAAAAGATACAGTACAGATTCCAGCTTCAACATTATAATGTTTCACCTCTGTTTGCATGGCAGGTCAATGACTTACATTGATTTTTTTACTCTTATGAAATCACAATCGCTGCAGCTCAAATTTAAATTATGCATAATAGACAAAGTGTAATTTGGTATGCATTGATTGGGTGGAGAACCCTTCATAGGACGAGGGATGGCGGTTATTGGTATTGATTTCAATAACTAGACTGTTACAATCCATTCAATATGGACTCGCTCGATAGAGTGGAGAAATGAACTTTGAGAACGTTCAATGGGGAATTTTCTCCAATGGTGTTAGTTAAAGTATGTGGAGAGCTCCTGAAGGCTTTTATCGGTAAAGCCATTTAGCAGCTCTCCATTTACGTGTGGATGGCAGGAAATAGCCAGTTAGATCCAGTGAGACCGTGTCGCCTTAAATCGTCAGAATTAGATATATACAAATCACCCCGGTTTAAGTAGCCAATCACACACCAATCCTGAGGGAGCTGTACCAATCCAATATCTGACATTAGTATTGATCTCTTTTGCAAAGGTCATCATTCAGACTTTTTCGTTTCCTTGGAGGTAAGTCTGAGTGACTGGTTAGCCCAAATCAGTACTATTAAGACTGGATCACATTTAATAAATTCCCACGTGGGTTAGTTCAGATAATTAAAAATAAAACATGTCTAGTTTGATCTGCATTTTCATATCCAAGTCATTATAAAAAAATTAATTATGCATGGACATAATTATATTTCAGCAAACTATTAAACTAAGATCTGTATTTATAAAAAGTTTTTACTGTTATCGAGCAGGTCACTTAAGTATGCATGCAATACTTTGTATTAATATGTATGTGTCACACGGCATATTTTTATTTGCGGGTTGTCTGTGTAAAGGTATTCAAGCATTAGTATTCAACACCAGCCTATAGTATTATGGGATGTGTCCAAGTGATGGGCAGGCTTATGGAGACATCTCATGCCTGTAAAACAAACCACCAGACCAGAAAGTCTTCAGTTAATGATTTGTTGAGGGAATTTTTGAATGTTGATTTGTAGTTTCCAAAGTGCTGCTCTTACCACTGCCACACCCTGTTTTTGTCAATAATTCTATGATGTTTTGGAGCACACTAGCATATAGATGTCTGCAAAATCGAAATATAGAAGTGTACCCAATAGAAACAAATAGTGAAATCTAATGGTTGCCATTAAAATACCGTAATAAACGATTAGCTTTTTCCATTAAAACCATTACAAATATTGTACCCTCCTGACTCAAAGAATCAAAGATGTTATAGTGGTTCAAATGATTTGAAAGGGATTTGTACTGGCTTTAATGGAAACTGTAATTTTTCATTACAATTTCTGTGATTGTATGAATTGGGTATTTGTTGTTGTGTTTTTTACTGGGGTTGGGCATGGTTTTATTGTTTATTTCAGCAGAATATCTTTTCTTAAAATATGCATGTTTTAATAATTTGCTACGAGTAATCTTACTTTAAATGTTATATGTTTTACCCTCCACCCGTGGTCCTGGTACAGTGTTTTATTTCTAGCCCTCTAATGTTTACGGCTCTATCCAATAGCGGCCTGTGTAATGACCGCTCAGAAGTTTGTTTGATGTGCGAGGGAGGCAGACACTTGGTGCAACGGCCATGATAATTTATTGGTTGCTGACATGGAGAAAGCTTTGATTCACATGCAGCCGTAAATGTACAGTAAACGGGACGTGTTGCTGCCCGGTTGTCTCTGACAGCGTGTTCACCCGCCCTCAGCGGTGGAGCAGTGCCATGTAGCGTGAGTTGTAGTGCTTTTTATCATTGGTATAGTTACCACAGTTCTTCAACAGGGCCATCTGTGGGTGTGCGTACAGCAATCTAACTTAAAAGTAAACCTTGTACAATCAAGTCAAGTCAGCTTTATTTATAAAGCGCTTTTTACAATTTTCATTGTTACAAAGAAGCTGTACAAGAAAACATTGACTATAAGCAAAACATATAAGGTTAAGCAAGTCAAAACACAGGTCAAATATCAGACAGACTATAAATTCCTATATGCGAGGTCCCAAAACTCCATTGGAGGAGAAAAAAAAACCTCAGAGGGAAACCAGGCCTAACCAGGGGATTCCAGATCCCCTCTGGCAAAAGCTGCAGCCTCTTCACAAGTTCGACAGTGCTTGCACAACAAGGCAAAATTAAAAAATTGATTTAATTCATTAATAATTTCTTGGCGGCTGATATTTTGTAGAGTCGCCACGTCCTTTGTCCAGCTCTATCATCAAAGCCTTTGTCAGGTCTGGGCGTGGACTGCGTCCTACCCACTCTAGTAACCTTGGAACAATGAGAAAATCTTGTATTTAATTTTATACAGTTCTTTAATAGATTTGCAATGTATGCTTTAAAACCAAGTACTGTTGGTCACCCTGAATCAATGCATAACATGTAGTGAGCTTGGACACAATTCTAAGTTATAAAATGTAAGTTAGGTATATAATTTGTCTTTATAGAAATCGTACTCAGTGCATTGTAAAAGCAATGATAAAACAAATTGTCTATTTACACTAAGTACAAATAGCCCGCCTTGTTGGCAGAGACTCTTTGCACCAGCTCCACCCACCAATAAGTGATTGGAATAGAGACGTGTAAGAACATTTCAAACAGTGACTCCAGTGGTGTACGCTGTAAGGTGTAAAGTCTGTACAGCGTGGCAATGGAGACTGGGGTTCTAATCCACCTCTCGCTGCGCTCTTTTACTTTTTCTGTGACATTACAGATCATAAAGGCACTTGTTTTCAATAAAATTTATGTAAGATTTAAATTTTTATTCATAAAGTTTAGGTTTAGGGTAAGCTCATGGGTAGGTGTAGGGCTTTAGTATCTTAATAAGCGCCCATCATTTTAATCATTTTTATAAATATAATTATTTTCACTGCATAATGTTTAATTCACAACAATACAGAGGTGCAAATAGTAACGTTATCTGACACTTTAGCAACGACTATTTCTACTTGATCCAAAGAAAATAAAGCTATTTTCACTGTTTAAAAGGAAATGCAGAACTAGTTGTAGCCGGCAACTCATAACCACCTAGGAAACAAAACAATGTGGTAGTGAGCTGTGTATTGAACGTTTGGTGTGAAGTCTGTTTTTAATTGAAGCAAATCTACTGTAATCTTCCGAAAGGATGGTGGATTAAGTTATTTCGGCTCGCAAGCTTGAACAAACAGGCCTGTGATGCGGCTGGAGACACACGCTTCCCTCTCTATTTAAAAATCCATTACAGCAAAAAGGCTTTGTGCTGAATAAGTCTCTCTGTTTACTCCCTCATTGTTACATCCCGCAAGAGCAGCATGGAGCCACATCTGCTCTATTGAGATGCGCTCTCCAACCAGTGTGTGCCTGGCTGGGTACGGAACTGGAGACTTTATTAGAGGAAATGAACGGAACAATGTCGTTTAGACGGACAGAATAATTTAACCCTGAATGAACTTGGTTAAAGTGTGAATGATTCATTTTAGCGGGGTCTTCCGTGAAGTCATTGATTTTAGATGAGGTGTTCTGATCTATATAGTACGTGTTTGACAAATGACAGCTTGGAGTGGGTGCAGCGCACAGTACGTGGTCATTCTTGGCCATGTTGTTCATTTCTGCAAATGTGCATAGTTTGCATATTGGGACGCAGAGCATTTCTCTAGCCCTCGAAAAAACAAAATAATCTCACGGCAAAAACATAACTATTTTGGAAAGTGGCTAAAATTCGTCTGAGTTTGTACAAATTGCATTTGTACATTTTACTACGATCTGCTTTCGTGGCAGTGACGAGTGGTTTAGGGGCGGGGCTTCAATATTACTTTTTTAATTATAATGTGTTTTTGTACAATTCACACCACCACGTAAAATGGCTACGAATTCCCATGAGATCATGTTGCAAAAACGAGTCTGAGACCCCATGGGAAATAAGTGCAATATAAAAACACTTTAATGTATTTAAGTACAAATAATTACGTTATTTTTTAGGGCTACTGTAGAAACAACATGGTGAATTCCATGTAAGGGGGCCCGCGGTGATTGTAGATAGCGAAACATCGAATTAATATGCCAGTGCAGCTACATTAAAGATGCAAGCTTTAACTTTTTTGGTTATAAAAAAAAAATCTGTTTTACAGCAAGTACATTTAAAAATTTTAAAACATTAAAAAAAGTCTTATTACCTGAACCAGATTTGGAGTGATACGGTACGTTTTTAATAATAATTTATACTATACATTGAGCATTAAAAATAATGCACATCATTTAACTATAAAAGTGCTGTATGTATATATTTTTTAAATCTATTGACAGAAATGCAATATTATCTAAGAATGAGAAATTTCTATCAAAAAATATAGCAGTATGTTTTGTTTTTTTATGACAAGTAATGTTGAAGGTTGCTTTAGATATAGATGCAATGATAGGATTCTCCATGTAGTGCAGATCACAGTTGTCAGGATGTGATTTGTCACATGGCCCCAGGTTTTTCTCCAATACAGTGATACGGTATATTGCATTGGTCCAGATTTAAATATCACCACAAACATGGACGAGTCCATTATGCAAATAATTTCAGTTAATAACAAAACATCATCTACATATGAAGCCCGGTTGGCTTTCTCAGATCATCACAGACAGATGTCTTTTTCTAGAGGGCATTGTCTCAATGGCTTCGTCGAAAGGTGTCAGAGGTATTTCCTACTACGCTGTAGAAGTCGTTGACTTCCCCTTATAGCAATCAAAGAGGTGGTTAATACTAATAGAGGAGTTCGACTGCTTCTGTGAAGTTTCCAACAGTGGAGAAACGCATTAAAACATCAAGCACAAACTGAGGCGCTGTGCATTTTAAAGCCCGATCAAACCACAATCATATCAAGCTGTTTCATCTTCCAATGCTGAATTACATCAAGCAGACATTTGGCATCGGTACAAAAACCGACAAAGGCTTTCTGATATGATCTTTGCTGACAACAGATGGTAAAAGTAGTCTGTTTTCTCTGTCTTTTATTCTTTCCGAGTGTAATTCGTTCTATTTTTCACATACTGTATTTTGGTGAGTTTCTCCATTGACAAGATACTCATTCAAAGGCAGGTTAAGTGCGCGCATACAAGACCTGCAGATGTATCTATATATTTATCTTTCCATCTATCCATCTATCATCTAATGTCGTCGTAGTCGTCTGTGTGTCTGTTTGTCTGATCACCCTTTTGTCATTTTTAAAACTGAGTGATTTTCTTTCTTCTGAAAAACCCAAAATATATTTTGAAAAATGTTGGAGACCAAAAAGCATAGGCCTACAACCAATGCATATTAATGGGGATCAAAGATTTTGGGTAATTTGAAAGGTGAACCATAGGTTTAATAATGCTAATACTTGTAGTAATAGTTTGTGGTTCGTTTCTTTTTATGTTATTGTTGTGTTTATTACAAAGGGAAAATCAGCATCATTGTTTTCTTTTTGCTTAGCATTTGAAATAGCACAAAGACAGTTGTGAGGGGATTTGGTACAATGCTAATCTTCAACAATGCAAACCATCATTTTGTAACAATCAGCTAAATTACACATGTTAAAATGGTGTCAGATCTTTCTGTGTGAGATTTAAAAAAATTAAAGAATGAGCGAGACAAGTGAAATAAATATCAGCGGTGTATTTACAATATTCACAAAATACTAAAAACAATACACTTAAACTCAAGACCGCTAAAAGCATGGAATACAATACCATACCCTAAAAAATCTAAAATCCAAGCGGGTTAAAAGTCCAAACGTGATATATAGTGTCCACCAGTATATATAACCCAAATGTAATAATCCCAAATCTTTGTTTATTGTGCTGTAAAGGTAAATTCACGATAAAAGAAACTCCTTAGTCCAGACATTTGATGAACTATGCTTAGCTAACACCATGTGCTATGAGCCCTCCTTTAAAATGGCTGCTGCAGGCAGACCAGGTCAAATTAAAGACATACTGTACACAGATAAAACAACAAGAGGAATAAAATGTAGTAATAAAATGTTGTAAAAAAGACAACATGTAAAACGTAAAACTCTATTACAAATAAAATAATAATAATATATATAGAGCAGTTAAACGTGTCATATCTGAGAGTGTCACAATTTTATCGGTTCAAGTATGTAAGAGAACCTTTTTGTTGGTTAGTCAATATTGCTTCACCACCCAGGCTGACCATTTTTAAACCGTTAAAAATATTTTGTTCCCGTAGAAACTGGTAACTGTATTTTGGGAGATGGTAGCTGCTTTTTGGCAAATCCAAGCTTGTCAATAGCTTGACATGTATTTTCCATTGTGTCCCAATTGCTGTAATTAGTGATAATTATCATGAGCGACTTTACAATTTGTATAACAAGACAAGAAATTTGAAATTGTGAGGCATTTTTTGTACATAAAGAAACACGTTGGCACCCCTGTCATTGTGTTCTCTAATCATCATCACATATCCAACAGCAGACACACATCAGTGCGTCGTTTGGTTTCTTGTCTAAAGCCCCTCTGTGTCTTTTTATTTTCGGCACTGACTGTGTTTAAACCCATTAGAGATTCTCTGGTTTTGAAACACTTCAGGCGGGGTCCTGATTAAAGTCGCACTGCTTTTAAGAAGGGCTATCTACAGATAGCTTATCAAGTTTGAGAGCAGGAGATCCACTGCTCTAGGGTACGGACATGAATACAGATGACTCCAGGTGTTTCCGCATCTTCCTCATAATCCCACGTGAGTCGCTAAAGCATTTTGCACAAAACGTGTTTGTCTTCCGTCTGCGAAATGAATGGGAAAAGGTGTTTAGCCTGTGCAAGAGCCAATTACGGAAGAAAAATGCTTTTGCCATGGGGCCCTGAGCACTGTAAATTGAAATGCTTTCGGAATGATTAGAACACTTTTATTGACACTGTAGATGTGTTTTACAGAGGCATTGCAATGATGCCCCAAACACAAGACTCGAACTGTAAATGACTCGTGCTGTTGTAAAACTCTTATTGCACTTTCACAAAAAGCTGTAGGACGTGGCATTGAAATATAGTGTGCTCTGCTCTTCCATTGAAGAAGATAGGAAAGGTCCTTCTGAATTTCTAATCCACTATATGAATGGCTATATGTGACCCTTTTGCATTGAAATACCTTGATGGATATTTGCACCATAACATGCACTCACTGTTAAATGGCCTCATATTCCTTGATCGCAATAAACCATAGAGCACAGTCTTATAGTCTAATGACTCCCACGAGATGGTTACTCCCACATTATGGATTTCTCATTATGTATAGCAGGTGGCAAAGGCCACCGTGGGTTGAAGGTATTCTTTGACTTTCTCCAAATGCCAATTCAACCGCATGTAAACCAGGGTGGGACATGAGTAATCACAACTTTTTTTCTTCGATGGTGCTCAGAGGCCCAGGTTTTGTGTTTTGGGATAAAATATAATTGAAAATGGAAGACCTACCATAAATTCCAGGTTCGTGAGGAACAGGATGTACACTGGTCCAAAGAAATGCTGATTCATTGTCGGTGTAAGTTTTGAGACTTTTCAGTCCTGTCGAGTGTCCATTTGTCAGTGGTGATACTGTTTCCAAGATGCATGTTTGATTATTTAGAAAAGTTCACATTTGGCCAATTGGGAACAATTACCTGTAAAAAAACAAATCTTACTTTTTTGTAAATACTGTAGGTTGATTTCATCCAGAAAACGAATGACAAACCAACCAACATTGGCTCCCATTGACTTCCATTGTATACTGTAAACACAAAACCCCCAAAAAGTTTTGTGTTCCACAGAAGTCAGGTTGAAATGAAAAAGATGAATAAATGATTTTCTTCTCTTTGAGTGAACTAACCCAGTAGCTGTAATATGGTTCCTCCGTGTGTTCTTTTCTTTTTTCCTAGTTTTCATTAGTTTGCTGACTGAGCAGAACTGTTCCACCGTCCAGCATATTCAGGGAGGAAGACATAACTGGAAATTAAAATCCTTCTGAAGTTTGTACCTTCACTTGGGTAGCTATCAGAACAGAGTGTTATATCGTAAATAATGATACTTCACATTTTTTCTTCCAGTCTCTTAATATGGATTTGTATTTGTGCAGGGCCTCTACGGCTGCGATTCTGCTGGTTTTATTTTGCTCTTGAGTAATAGACGAGAGAGATCATTTGTCATTATAATCACTGGTGAGCCTTCTTTCGGTATCTGGAGACCCTGAGTTTAGCTGTGCTTTCACTCTGCTGCTAAAGTGATGGATTTTTCTTTCCCCTTCTCTATCATCTCTTTCTTTTTGCATCTGTTTTCACGTCCTCTTGCCATATTTGTGATCTCTTCTTCTGGCTTCTAGCTTGACATATGCATTTTCAAGGAATCAGGTTCCAAAATATCCAAAAGGGGTTGTAAAGGTTCCCAAAAGTGGTCGATATTGTTTTATGTACATGCTAAAATTATTTATTTAAACCGAACCGTTGGGTTATAAATTAGCCTGGGTGTTGCAACCCAAAATGCTTGGTAGTTTTAACCAAATTTTGGTTAGATTAAAACTTTCTCTGGGTTGATTATGATCTAACCCAACAGTTGGCTTTGTCCCTTTTTGACTCAACACTGGGTTGAAAGATCCCTGCAATATTTAGATTGTGCCACTTCACAAAACCAAAGCGATTGATTTGTTCACTGGTCAGAATAATCTGTTTCTCAAGTCAATCCTAACATGTTAAAAATGATTTTGAATAGAAACAGCACGTCACGGTGTGGAAGTATATAAGAGGGAGAAAATCTTGACTGGTTGAGAACTGTTCCTTTAAAAGCATTGAGAGAAAGAGTCGCTGGGTCACTCTGTGTTTTGAAGGAGGTGATCAATCAGAAGCGAGACAGAAATATGGCGTGCTATCACGGAATATATATATATAGCAAGAGACCCGTGATGAGGAAAAACAGATTGAGGTGGATCTCTTCAGGGCACCTACAAGTGTCTCGTGAAACTGAACACAAAAAAGGTTTTTCGAGGTGAAGAATAACATCAATGCTGAATTAAATTCACATGCCAAAGGCTGTCTGGGCGATAATGTAATTTCGAGTACAAGTAAAATTTCTTGCATACATTGGAAAAAAAAGAATTCGGTGAGAAATATGTTCCACGGTAATGAAAAGCTAAGTTGCCTTTCACTTATAATTACCTCTTAAAGGATCTATGGTGGCATTCAAAATGAAGAGAAATCTCCATTATGCTATTTTATATTATAATATAAATATTAATATTCATAAAATAAACTTCTAATTATTTAGAGTTTGTTTTCAACATTTTTGCTGTCTCACCATAGGACACATTTGTGGTTTATTTGTCAACTATGCATAGATGTTTCTTTTATGATATCTTCAGAAACATATTTCTTTATTTTGTCATATTTGATTAAATCTATATTTAGTGTAGGATCTGCTGGTGTGAGCTGAGAAATAAACTGAGCTGAGAAATAAACGGCACATGTGTCCTATGATGTGACAGCAAATATATTATGAATATTTATTTTAATAATACAAAAAAAATATTTACAGTTTGTTTTCTTTTTTACTATCACACCACAATGACACACTTACGGTTTATTTGTCAACTATCTATAGATGTCACTTTTAAGGCATTTTCTTTATGATTAATTCGGTTAATTTATATTTAAGAATGAATGACTGGATTAAAATTGGCTGGAATAACTCACTTCATGTAAAAAACACGCTTATACTGTATTGACGCTCATGTAACTTTGTTGAATTTAAGATGACCCTAGCCATGTAATGGTTCTCCTACTACTGTAGTAACCCAAAATAATACTGTCTAGACATATTTTAAACTTGCTAGCTAATGTCATTTACTAGTTATTTATTTTTCTTCTTATCAGAAATAATCTACAGGGGGCTATATTCTTTGCGGATGTGTACCGAAAGTTACGTTTGGACCACAAATGTATGCCTGCGTAGTAACGTTTGTTTATGTTGCTGCTTAAAACGTCTGCAGATAATTTGGATACAGGCTTACTCACAATAGTCAACATATGCACATCCGTTCACTGAAACCTCATGTTTGTAATTGTAAGTGGAAAAAACTGTTATTGTAGAGACAACAGTTCTTCTATACAGCAGTACAGTTTGAGGTGTCTTCAGTAAGTATACAGCATACACTTACTGTATGTACAGCATACTGCTTTCTGCCAAGCTTCAGTGCTTTGGCACAGCTCTGCAGCACCTTATGACCTTGGTTACCACAGATAATTCATAAACATCACACCTATCTAATACCCCAACATTTTCTCACCCACCTCCCAGAAATTCATAAACATGCGTTACGTTGCATATGGTGCTTTTTCACGAGAGATCGTAATTCTGGCTTCATCCCATTACAAGTAAAGAGGGAATAATGCATGGGAATTTATATATCTAGTTTGCTTGTTTTACAAGCCCATGTGATTGAGTGAGAGAGGCCACATGCACGGTGAACATTTCCATTACTTTACGTTAGATAGAGATTTCATAATTGTAATTTAGTAATAGTTCATTAATTTAGTAATAGTTCATAATAGTTATAGTTATTAGAGTTTCAGTTTTTTTCGGTTTGAAGCTGGTCTAGAACTCGTTCTTCAGACTGAAATCTTGACTTGTTTTATAGTTTTATTTCCTCCTCTGTTACTGTAGGTAATCGTGTACAGCAGCGTGACATTATTCAGACTGATTTTTGCCTAGACTATAACGCAACATATTTCAAGTTAAAAATGAGTGTTTTCCTGAGATCTGCTGTTTTGATATTCAGAACATGTCTCACGGGAGTTTTACTTTCCTTAGTTTCCTCTTCTCTCTGCCAAAATGTGCCAGTGCCAGGAAAACCATTAGCTTGACAGTGTCTGCAAAATGTGTATTAATATACCTCCTTTTCCTCGCAGATGCTCTCCAGAGGTTGTGGAGTTCTACAGGAAGCGTTTTTGTCAATGGCTGGCACCGGCACATCAAGCACTGGCTTTTCTGTGACTCTTAGCGCAAGTGTGTGTGGTGTGTGAAAGGGATTATGGGGGAAAAAATCTAATATTGGAATAACCTGCAGTGAGTAAGATGACGGTACCGTAGACGGATATTACTGATGCCAAAGACAGATCATGTCAATGGTTCTTTGGTGATTCAACGGCTGTTTGGTAATCATTTTGGGCTGGAAATGGCATAAAATGTTTGGTTTTAAGCCAAACGTCTGAAAACAAGAATCACTTGAACTGACACGCAGATATTTTACTACTTCAACAGAAACTGTTATTGAAGCAAAAACAGACATTAATATCAAAGTATTCTACATTAAAGACATATTATGCATGATGTTTTATAGCAGTCTGTAAAATCATCCGACTGCCCTTGAATTCTTAAAGTGATGTACCCCAAAATAAATAGTGCTTATTGCACAGATATAAATCAAACATTAAGTAATTCGAATGATCTGTGTACTTTTAATTTTTAATGCTGTGTCAATATAATTAAGAGCCAGTGGTGGCAGTAGACATTCGTTTTTATGAGGAGTGCACATTATGGGGATCTAAGGGGTGGCCCGGGTCCTAAAGGGGCTGCCCGAGGATTTTGATCCATTTATCCCATCACGCAGTTGGCAAAGACTGCATTCAGCTAAGATATGCTTCTTCAGTAGGGCCCAGCATAATCTCTCCATCCCCTTTTAAAACAGGCTTAGCTCATTACAAGGGAGAAAAGTCCCTGCGCGGTCAATGGACTGCTGCTGTGGGTTATGCTCGCGTGCCAGCTTCCTTTTGGACCGGGGAAGGGAAGATGTTTAAGCCCCGTTGTCTTTTTCCCAGCATCCCAGCATCTTCTTCTGTCTCTGCATCGTTTTTCAGTTTCGTCCTCTGCCGCCCCATACTGAGCACTTCCTCTGTTCATTTCAATCCCAGCAGGCCACACCGCATAGCCAACACCACATGGTGACTCTAACACAACAGCTCAGCGCCCAGTCAGACTGTACTATTCATTTATTTGAAATCACTTTAATACGTTTTTAAATTTTTAGCTTGATCAATTGCTTTTAGTTTAATTACTGTCGAAGTCTTTGCGATGGTTTAGAACGGCCCAGTGCTTTTGAAACGCTAGCAGTACAGAAACACATAATAAGACTCGCTGTATATTGCTAACAGAAATATGATTGCATCATTTCAGTATTGATTTAATATCTCTTGTGCTTGTTTGTTGGCTTGGATGGGCCGTTGTTGTAAAGTGACATTTATAGCAGCTGTTGGAGTGCATAGCCTACAGGTGAAGTTTATTTAGCAGAGCATTACAGCATGTCTGGCGTTCTTTATCATTTTATAAATGAATTCATTGAATCGCTGATCTAATTAACAGAATCATAATGAGTTATTTAATATAAAAGACCCTCTTCTGTTGTTTAGAACCCAGATTGGAAAACAGCCATTACATTCAGTTTTACATGGCTCTCTGAATTTCTTAAAGTGATAGTTCACCCAAAAGTGAAAATGATGTCATCGTTTGGGCCTACTCACCCCCAGGTTGTTCCAAACCTGTATATATTTAACTGTTCTGCTGAACACAAAGGAAGATATTTAGAAGAACGTCGGTAACCAAACAGATCTCATCCCCCATTTACTGCCATAGTAGTAAAAATAGATAATCTGGGAGTCAATATGGGGATGAGATCTGTTTGGTTACAGACATTCTTCTAAATATCTTCCGTTGTGTTTTGTTGAACAAAGAAATGTATACAGGTTTGCAACAACCTGAGTGATGACTAAATGATAAGAGAATAGTCACATTTTTGGGTGAACTATCCCTTTAATTCAGATCAGTCACAGCATTAGGGGATCAAACATTTCTATAAAATGACTGCTGTCTATAGCAACATAGGTTGATTTATGTTTCCTATATAGCTGTGCTTGTGTTTTTTTAGAAGGTGACATTATTGTGATACAAAAATATGATATCGTTGGACGACTGTGATGTTTGTTCAGATATGATGTCCATTTAAACCTTTTAAAATGTCAATATAAGTTGGTATAAGCTTCCAACGTGACCTTCGTAAAAAAATATTTTATATTGCACATTTTCAGCTTTAAGAAGTTTCGCATTTGATTTAGGTTTAGCTTTCTTTATTCCTTTTTCAATTAAAATTTTATGATAAAATCTGTTTTAAAAATTTTCGGACAGATTGATTTACTTTTTATTATTTACACACAGGAAGTTTAATTAAACAAAAACAATGAAAGTTTAAAAAAGTTAAAATGTCATTAAAAAATTATTTTGTCATTTGAATTTCAGCTTTTTTATAAAAAATACAGCGATACTGTAATCATCTACTGTTTACTGTACATTTTTTGTAGACTTTCACAGATGTGTCTTCAGCAGTATCTGTTGATGTGTTAACTTCTAAACCCAAGCACTCTCGTGTCCCGAAGTGCCCCTTCCAGGGACAAACAAAAATCGTTGTCTCGTTGACAGATTACATGTGTAATACAAGCAAAGAAAAGGTCAGATCTTAAACTGTTTTATAGCACAATCTCGCTCGCACGCTTTCCCATCACCCGGTGGAACAAAAACCAGTCGGGTCTTCTTTTAAGACCGGTGCTCTGTTGCTTGGTTACAGTGTAAGTCAAGAGAGATGGATTATGCCAGTGTCTTCTCTGACTCCTCTATTGATCACATTTCACTATTTTGATCAATCAGGTCCTTTGATATAGTATTGCAACAGCCATAGGTCTACCACTTTCACCCAGATCTATTTAAGAGAGAATAATCAAATCGCTCTTTCCCCCCCAGCATCCACCAACTTTATCTGTCATTGGTAAAACGTATGTGATGAAGGCATTGATAGCAACACAGATATCATCTTGCTTTGGTTTGATTTTAGGAGTTCAGACTGTAAATCGCTGCTGTTCTGGTTGTGTAATGTCTGCATTGTAAACCTGATACTAAGTCAGTCATTGCAGCGTATTTAAATTTTTATTTCCTCTTATTTTTTACATTCAATGGTCTTGCTCTTGTTTCCTCCGAGGGTTGGCTAACTGTATATGTACAAGTGTGCAAAGTAATTGCATGTGTGCGGGTTAGTGCATTTTAATGGCATAAGTATTAAACTGCCTCATCCTATACATGTCAGAGCAGAATAAAATGCACATATCGGCGTAATGCCCCGGGTGTAATTGTAAGTTCTGTTGCAGTGTGGACACATTATGAAGCAAAATTGCCTTTTTATCCTCTGCTTTTTGTGTCGTTTTTAATAGCTGTTCACTTTATTATGATATGCTGTGAGGAAACTGGTCCCTTTAAAGATATTTCACACCGCCCCCCTTGAAATGAAAACAACATTTTTCATAATGTTATAAAAGGCTTGTCTCATGCAGCATAAATGCAATAAATTCATACCTGAGAACAGAATAAAATTTGCTAAAGCAAAGCTCATTATTAAAGCTATGGAATAAGTAGGTTACAGTTGCTCGTGCAGATGAAATACTTTGCCTGGTTACATTCGGGCAACTCTGAATTCACCGATGGTTTTGGTTTAATTCAACCCATTATTTTCTATTTACCCAATAAGTTTCCCACATGTTTGTGAATATTTTGTCATTAGTGAAAAATAAAGAAAATTCTGCCATAGTTTCCTCACCCTTATGACATCCCAAATGTACGACTTCTTATTTTATTTCATAATGTCATATTAAAAAGCTGTCACGTTTTCTTCATTTAAGTTACTTTAAGTGTTGAAAATGCAATAATATACATATTAAAAGAACACCTGTGGCCTATTATATCATCTCGATTCACCGTGTAGGTTTGTTGGAGAACAAAAATAAAAACATTTGAGCATATTTAAATAACATATCATGACAACAATACAACACGGAAGAACCAATGAGGTTTGTCCAATTTCGCACCCTTGCAGCTGGTTTACATTCTTAAAACCAAACATTTGAAAGCTAAATAAATAAGCTTTTTACCATGCACACAGTTATATAGGTATACAACTTGTAGTAAACTCTGTAGACTGTGTAAAATATTACATTATAATACAAACTAGAACATAAAGGAAAATATGTAAAATATGTCAAGTATTGATAAAACTAAAATGTAGGACCAAAATATATTTGAAGACTGAAGTATTTACAACTTACAAGTAGAATAAAATATCAAATGTGCAAAATTGCCTGTTGTGTTGCGTTAGGCATCATACAAAAAGGAAACATGATGACATTTTTAGCTTGGATGCATTCAAGTGTGTAAATTATGAGTGAATATTTTCTTGGGGGGGGGGACTTTAATATATCTTTAACAGTAGGCCACAACCTTTACCAGTAATCTTCACTTTGAAAGTAATCTTCACAATGAAAGTAGTAATAAGATATGTTATTGAAAAAAGAAACAGCTTTTGCAAGTCCAATGAGTTGGACTGTGATATATTTTTGAAAAGATAATTTCCAAAAGTGGGGTATGAGCCAGAATCCCCTTCGGAATCTGGTCTGAAAATGATCTTAAGCTTGAAACGTATCTTATATGGGGCTCAGAGAATACTGTCAGTTTGAATAATCTTACCATCTTCTGTGATAATTTCATTTAACGGTTTCCTGGCTGTGCTCTGTGGCTAGGTAAGGTTTCTGTTTTTGTTGGCAACAGAGCTGTCTCTTTCCTGACAGGAACACAAAACAAAACTTTGTTGTGGGGTTTGTGGCAACTGGGGACGGATGGCCTCTTTGTTTAATGTATGTTTTTACTTGTCTGTTGTCTTGGCAGTGTGACAGAATCATTGCAGTAGTCTATGAAATTGTCCTTTTGCAATCTCTTTGCTCAATCAAACAAAGTTTTGCGAATGGAACATTGTCTCTTGATCCGTGCTTTTACTAAATATGGTGCTACACCGTTACAATGCTATCTATCATCATCAGTGTGTGTGTGTAAAGTAAATTTGTTTTTTAAAGCTTTCTTTGTACCTTACGCTCACCCGTTCGATGTGTGTTCTCTGTCTTTTTCCCTCGTTCATGTTGACTTCTTTCTCTTCTTCGAGGACATGAGAGAAAGGAAAACCTCTTCCATATTTAGCTGGTGACATTTTCTCCGGAGGTTCTGGGGTAACTCGTATCTCTCAATATCAAACCTGGGTTAACTTCTGTAGAGTGGAATGGGAAATTATGTAAAACGCATGACACTTTCTGTACTGGCCTTGAGCAATTTCATTTTAAGCTGCTCGTTTTATTCTCGTCTGTTTCTCTTCCTGCATAATATCCACAGCACTTCTGGCCAAACAACCAACACACGCACATCAAATTTAACACTACCAGTTACATTTAGATTTTAACTTTTCTCACAAACTAATAAAATCAGGCTATATGTAATAAACATTTCTTGCTTTTGCACGCACACACTCCCAAGTATCATGGCAATTTTTGGGTCAGCCATTTTGTAAGATAAATTACACTAAAGGTACAGTACACCCAAAAATACAAATTCTGTCATCATTTACTCACCCTCGAGTTGTACCAAACCTGTATACATTTCTTTGTTCTGCTAAAAACAAAGGAAGATATTTGGAAAAATGTCAGTAACCAAACTGATGTCAACCCCTATTGACTCCCATAGTATTTATTTTCCCTACTATGATAGTTAATGGGGGATGAGATCTGTTTAGTTACTGCCATTATTCCAAATATCTTCCTTTGTGTTTAGCACAACAAATACTGTTAATGTGTACAGGTTTGGTACAACTCGACGGTGGGTAAATGATGACAAGTTTTCATTTGTGGGTGAACTATCCCTTTAAGCATAAAGTACAACTTCACAATTCTAATTGTAACATGCACTATGCAAATTATATGCAATTTCACGGTTTCAATTTAAAATGACCTCAAATTCACTGTAGAATGTTGACCAGCACCCTGACTTTTTCTAGCCCTTTATCTGATAAGAGGACTCTTGAAATGGACTGCTTCATCCTCTTCTCTGCATTAAAGCAGACCAGGAAGCTTATGGGAAATGTAAAAAGCAGCTCATCTCTCAGCTGATGCAGTGAGGAGGCATACTGCTTCTGCAACTGCCTGCAGTGATGTATGATGGGAGATGAGAATTACTTTGGTGGCACATCTTGCAAATTGCTCTTAAAAAAAGTGTAGCAGTGACACCAAGCTGGAGCACATAAGTTCTGCTGGCCTCTTTTTAGCTTCTTGGGAGGCCAAATATGTCTCAGGGCTCACAAGTACACACTTTCATTGGTCGCCAACCCTGTCTGGGTGGTGGATGTTCACTTTTTTGCATACTCTTGCTCTAAGGGTTTTGTGTTTGTGCGGTGGACCTTATAAGCGGATTTTTTGTCATTTCACATGTGTGTGCACAAATATAGCACAAAGTTTTTGCCTTCAAGGTTATTGCTATTTACAGTGTACAGTATATGCTTTCTCTTTACTTTGTAAAGATCTTCTGTTTGTTCAAATATTGGTCGGACTGTTAATGGGAATTAGAATGTGAATGTCTTTATATCTGAATCTTAAATTAAAATTACTTTATTTGGTCTATGGGTTAAACATTCTCCTATCCCAAAAACATATAGACAGATGGTATTTTTATATTCATTTTAATATTTCATAAAGTGATGCTAATATCTATGTCATTGGTTATAGAAACTGATATATGATACACTTAACACAATCACATAAGTGGTTTGTACTGTTAGTGCATTACATATATTTGAGTGGGGTAAAAATAGCTTTGTGTTCTGTGTTTACAGTAACTGATATACAAATGATGAAAAATTATTGATGCACAATGAACAAAGGGGAAATATCTTCAATCAATCATTGTGTCATGCAAGATGAATTATTTATATTGTATTCAAATCAGTAGATATTTCCCATATCAGTCACATTAGAGCTTTTTCAGTGAATCCATACATCCTTTCTAAGTCTCCATATGGGCTGGGCGTTGACAAAACAGTACAGATCATCGCAAATCATCCTGAAAACTACATTTCCACAGAGCTAAAGACTTGCGGATGTATAACCAGCAACATTTGCGGAAATCAAGTACAGTTACAGTTAAAGGAACAGTTTACCCAAAAATGAAAATTCGGTCATCATTTACTCAGCTTGTTCCAAATCTGTATACATTTCTTTATTCTGATGAACACAGAGAAGGATGTTTGGAAGAATGTTTGTAACCAAACTGTTTTTGTCTACCATTGACTACCATAGTAGGACAAATTACAATGGTAAAAGTGCCCCAGAACTGTTTGCTTTCCAAAATTCTTCAAACTATCTTATTCTGTGTTCAAAAAAAGCTATTTTTCCTACTATGGCCTTTTAAATGCCCTGCTGTGTGTAAAATTTCCATCTTGCCCTTGTGTCGTAATCAATATTAAGGCTAATGCGTTGACTTGTTTTCCAGAGCAGCTCCCTGTCTACATAGAAGTCTGTATTTCCCCTGGCACTCATTCACTTAAGATATTACACACTTGAATGACAAAGGGCATACAACAGCAAGATTTCTTCCACCGTCCTGCACATGAGAATCCATGTCCATTTATATTTATGAATTCAGGAAAACAAGAGCACTGTTCAAGAAAGTTTAATTCATTTTTGTAGTCACTTTTGTGAGATGCGGATGCTCGACTGAGATCAAGGCTTTCCAGAGTGCATGACTCTGATTTTACAATATAAGTAGTAAAAATGATGGTAGAGCTCAGTTACGCCAGTGCTTTACTGCTGGCCGTCTGTGTCCCAGCAGAGGGAGCGTTTTATGTACTGCGCAAACGCTGCAGACATGCGGACGTATCCTGTCACTTTCCAACTATGTAACTCATTGTCTCCGCGTCTCTAGTTTACACGATTTACCTTCCATTACTGCACCTTAAACACTGTAGATTAAATAAATTACCAGGATTCATTTCAGAGAAAGCCTTTTATATTTATTGAACCCAACACAACAGGTTCCTCCATATTGGAATAGTTTTCCAAAAGATCTCTTCAGAGCTGTTAAAGTTAAAGGAAAAGTTCACCTAAAAATTAAAACTCTGTCATCATTTTTTACCCTCTTGTCTGACTATCTTTCTTCAAAACACACACACAAAAAAAGTTATTTTGGAGAATATTGGTAACCGAACAATTGTGCTACCCATTCATTTCTATAAGGACACAAAACCAAAGTCAATGTGTACCGCCATTGTTTGGTTACCAACCTTCTTCAAAATATCTTCTTCTGTGTTCTGCGGGAGAAAGGCATACAGGTTTGAAAGGACAAGGGGATAAGTAAATGATGACAATATTTTTTTATTTGGGTGAACTATCTCTAAGTATGTTCAGAATTTCAGTATATTCCCAGATATCCAAATAAAGCTACTCAAGAAACTTTTCAATTCATGCAACAGGTTATCTGAACTTACTGACCAGCTGAATCAAATAAACTTTGGGTTTATACCTTCACCAAGCAGTTTTTCCTCCTCATCAGCAACTCTACAGTTTCACTCACTTCACTCAGGTGCAACGGCCCCTCAGCACAGTTGTATCTCAATAAATCTCAACAAAATTATCTCTTTTTCTGCTGCTGCCTCTGCAGTAGCTTCATCTCCCACCTGCTCAACTGGCCCTGCGCTGTCATTCCCTGTCCATCTTTCTTTGCCTTTCATTTACGGCCCTGGTCTTCAAAACCCCCCTGCACCTTCTAGCACCCAATCCCCCTCATTATTCCCACTCTTATTTTCGAGCGGTTATAGCCCCCAATGGCTGGCACAGCATCCGCCTCATTTCCTTTGATTGCAAGATGGCGCATTACTCGCTTTATTTCCTTTGATTGGAAGTGCAGATCTCTCTGCAGGGTCAATCTGAGGAATTCACTCTCAAACAGGCTGCCCTACTCTTACTTCATTTTCCCCTCCTTTTGTACTTTATGACCCCCAACATCATCACTTTCTACCTGCTAGTCTTGGAGTGGGAATAACCGGGGGTGTATTTCCCGAACACCGACATAACTAGCTGGTTAACCACCATAGTGTGATGCAGCTATTGAGAAACTAACTAGCTACTCACGACTGTTTCCCGAAAACATAGTAACTTTGTTGCACATCTGTCGATTGAACCACATTGGTTCAACAACATAGTTGATGACGTCACATACAGTAGGTGGTGGAGGAATACCATCTTCTAATTAATCCGCGATTTAATGTCATATTATTGCTGTTAATAATGTAGGCTACATTGCATCTGAAAGACTATTTTTGTTATCATATTTTTTGCTCTCTGTTGTTTTCATTCACGATATTTAACTAATTTATAGGTTTCCTCCTTCGTAACTCCGCCCAAGGATTCCCCAGGGTCCTAGAGCAAGTAGGACCAGGTGTTTCATGGCCCATTGTTATCTCCTTTGTTAGTCTCCCTATTTAATGCCCTCATGTCTATTGGCCCGTGCTCGTTCGTTGTGGAATAGTACCTTGCTTGTTTCCCATGCAAATGTTTTTCCTTGCCCTACCGAAACCTACCCTTGCTTTGCCATACCTTGTTTGATGTTGTGTCGTGTTTTCAGTTAGTCTATTTTTGCCCCCTCGGTGGAAGAGTTTAGTTTTGTTTTTAGTTGGTGTTTTGTTATTATTTCCCATCGTGGGTCTTTGTTTTGTGTTTAATAAATCTTTCTTTTGTTAAAGCCCTCACTGCTGCCTGCAATTTGGGTTCCCTTTCTGTTGGTCTCTTGACGTTGTGCCGAACCGACAGATGGGGTTTGACTTGAGAACCTATCATCTTCTGACTATTTTGAAAAGGCCAATGAAATTAGCGAATTAAATTTGCAATGCCGGACTCCGCCCCCGGATATTTCCGGGTATAAAAGGGAGATGGCGTGCTGCATTCATTCACCTTTTGTTCTTCGGAGCCTTCGCATCTGATGACAATCCTTCTAAAAGAGCTGATTTCTCGACGTGGTCAGCAGTTCCGGAGGTGTTTTTCTCTCTAAAAGAGCAAATTTCTACAGCGCAGCATGTCTCACTGATCTCACGGGTGCAACACACTAATTGAGGAGGGGGAGGGACACGATGTCTGCCTCGCGTGCTTGGGGGTCCAACACGCTGACGCAGCCGTTGTGGATAAATCCTGCCCACACTGCGGGCGGATGGCTATTCAGACGTTGCAGTCACGGGTGGCTGTGTTCTTTTAAGAGCCTGCCACCACCTCGTTTGCTTCCCGTCCTGTGACCGCGGTGGCTCCGGCCAGGCCGTCAGCGACGGTGAGCAGCGTGGGTGACATGGGGATTTCCGTGAGCGTTAATCCGTCAGCCACCGGCTCGCGGACCGTTCATGCCCAGTCTCGCTCGTCTAGCCACTCCCTAAAAGACGGCACCTCGCCGTCTTGCTCCTTCCCCACGTACTCGGACACGATGCGTGACGAAAATGAGATGTCCCTTGCAGCATCGGAGGGTGACATACTGGCTTCCGACCCGGATGATTCCTTGGAGCCTCCTCCCCCGGGAGGTTGCGCTCAGGATGAAACAGACGTCGAAATGTCGGCCGTGCGCTCTCGGGCCGCCGCAAGCATTAGGAGGTGATGCACAGCACCGCCCACCCGGCGCTCGCGGCTGGACGATTGGTCATCGGGGCGGGGCGCCCCTGGTGCCTTTTTGTCCCCGAGGTGCATGAGGAGCTGGGTAAGATTGGGAACACCCCTTTTCGGCAGTCCGTCAGACTGACTGAGTCACTTTCTCTTCCCTTGATGGGAGGGCAGCTAGGGGCTACGTCGACGTACCCCGGGTGGCGCGTGACGTTGCGGTGCACTTGTGCTGCAGACGCCGGCCACCTGGGGTGGCCAATCTAGCCTCCCGTCTGCGGCTTGTGGGTTCTCGGCACCCCGGTGTCGTGAGCTTGCAGTGCCGTGGACCAGGCTCGCCCCGCTCTTCACACCATGGCCGTCCTGCAGGTCCATCAGTGAAAGAGTTACACGAGGGAAGACCGACCCAAAGGTAATGCAGGAACTCTGCCCAGTGGCGCGGGCCCTGGGTCGGACGATGTCCACGATGGTGGTCCAGGAGAAGCACCTCTGGCTCAACCTTGCCCAGATACGGGATGCCGAGAAGGTCCGCTTTCTCGATGCTCCCATCTCGCAGGGTGGGCTGTTTGGGGAGCCCCGCCGCAGGCCGGCCGCCTTCCGGCTGTCGAGGTCCCGTTCGGGGTCTGCTCCTAAACAGCCCTGGCCACCCTTGTCGTCGTCCCCGGTTCCGGCGCCCCCTCCTCAGGCGGCTCCCCGGAGGAAGACGTCAAGGAAAGGTCCGCCGTCTCATCAGCAGCCGCCGCGGAAGCACAAGCGCTCCTGATGAGGTGAACCCAATGAGAACAAGATTGGGCCTGACCCCAGCCATTCCATCGCTGCCGGGTCGGACTGGGATGGTTCCTGCCCCATCATGTTCACAAGAGCTTTCGTTCCCCCTGGGTCTTTCTCACAGCTGCTCTCACACTCTGCGGACGGTGTTCGGCGACTCGACATTGCGTCACCGTGACGCGCAGTGCAGAGTATAAACATAGCCAGCCCTCAGCACTCTCACCTCGACGGTGCGTTGAGCTGCGCCATCGCCAGGCAGGAAACACAGCAGAGCTGGTCCCTTCCCGTGGGGGGGCGATGAAGCATATCGTACCTCTAGTCCCCCTGTTTCGGTCTTTGGGTGCTTGGGTAGCACTTTCCAAGCCGTCACGGTGGCTACAGAATACGGTCCGTCTCGGCTATGCGATCCAATTCGCCAGGCCTCCGCCCAGGTTTCGGGGCATCCTCTTCACCTCAGCAGAGGGAGAGATGCTTCTGTACTACGGGCCGAGATTGCCAGTCCCCCAGGCTGAGATGTCCAGCGGGCTTTACAGCCCGTACTTCGTCGTCCCCAAGAAACGCGGAGGGTTGCGCCCTATTCTTGATCTGCGTACCCTGAACAAGCACCTGCAGAAGCTGCCGTTCAGGATGCTCACGCAGAGGCGCATCTTGACGTCTGGCAGACGTCAGGATTGGTTCGTAGCCATCGACCTGAAGGACGCATACTTTCATGTCTCGATTCTCCCTTGTTGATTAACAAAATATTAGGCAACAAAGACAAACTGCAGTGTTTTATTCTAATTCACAAAAAATACCTACAAGCATACATTGATTAGTTTTATTTAGGTAACAATGTTTTGTTAATCCATGTTAATCCTGTTTTTTACTACATCAGGCATTGACTCAGTAAGCTTTGAGCATGTCTTGTTATTCTTTGCCAAGCCTCCCTAAATTCTTCTCAAAGCTGAATTTCAGTGTACACTCTAAGCACACTGACACAACACACATGTTTTAATACATATTAAACAACATATTTGAATGAAGGCCGAGTGAATTACTGCCCTGCTGGATCCTGAAATTGATATCTTATGCCTTATGTTCGCTCTGGTGAAATTCATCTTGAGTCATGTTTCAGAGCCAATTCCTTCATCCAGATCTATATAACCCTTATAGGATATGAATTTAATCAGGTCTCACATACTTGAATCTGATTGGTCAACTGCAGAATTTATGTATTTGTATAATGAACAATAAAAATTATAATTGAGCATTGTGTCAGGCAATAGATTTAATACCGTGTCGTGTTAGTTTAATGCCTCCTAACACTTCTGTTTGAAGCATAATAAAACAATTACAAATGATTCAACGGGATGAATATATAATGTTTACAGCCACATTTAAATTGTGAATTTTTAACAGGGCCTTTCTTGACATTTTCCTAAGTAAACTGTATAAAGCCATGGAAACAATTAAGAGACCATTTCCTATGCAAAAATGTACTATTTATACAGTAGGAAAAACTGTAATTTTTGTTTCATTCTGTGAACTACTAACAATATTTTTACCAAATTCCAAATACATATATTGTTTCTTATTGCATTTATTATAATAGCTAATTGCATTAAAATTACAGAAAATATGCTCTGTATTTTGCAGACCTCAAATACTGCAAGGAAACAAGTTCATATTCACAAACATTTGTACATGTATCTTTCACTTTGCCGTTCAATGACTTCTGAGGTTTGATTTTTGGCTTATTTTTTGCATGTGTGCGTGCATGTTTCTGTCTGCTACCTGCAGCTTGGCAGAGATTGACATCTGAATTATGTGCAATAACCTACAAACCACAGTCTGCCAATACTGATCGAAGGTCAGCATGTCAGTGTTTCATTGATGCGGTGCAATGAATATTACTATACCAAAGATTATACGCACATACAGGTTTGTTTTATACATTTTGGGGACTCTCCGTTGACATAATGGTTTTAATACCGAACAAACTGTATATTGTATACGATGTATAAATGTATACTATAAACGTACTGCATTTTTACATATTCAAACATGCATTTTTAACGTTTAATATTATTTTTGAGTTGTGGTGGTTCAAATTTTTACAATAACTTTGTGAAACACATACACACATACACATTCTCAGTGGGTTTAAAAAAAAATTCCCCGGGGAACCAAAGTGTCACCTTAGTGTCAGAAGTTATTTAAATCAATCCATTCGCATATCTAGACATTAGAATAAGTTGGTTTCCGACAGACGGGAAAATAGCTCTGCAGCACGTCAAAAATAGTAACGTTCTGTGCAGGTACGTCACGCAGCCCTGTTGAGTTAAATGGGTGACAACCTTCACAAATCAGATGTTTTGCTACTTTCCCATAATTTCCATTTTCTTTTCAATTATATTCCACAAAGCATCTAAATGCGTTTATAAGCTTATTTCATAAGTGCCTGTCGCTGTGTATTTGTGAGGCGCATCCGTGCAGCTTTTTGTATTGTTGACCAGCGTGTTTTGCTGACGCATCAAAGCTGCAGGGAACTTGAGTAACACAGTGCTGGTTTTGGGCGGAAGCCCACTGAGAATAATGTCTCGTCAATTTACTTCACAGCTCCCTGTAAAAGGCGTTACATCACAGACTACTATATTTAGACCATACGTCACACTCGCACAGTTAATCTTGTTTTTTAGAAAGTACACAGACCCTTAAAATCTCTCAGCATTCTTTACTATTATTAGTCTATTTGCGCTCAAATGTTTCCTCTACGGCTTGCTTTTGCAGTTACTTGCTGTGTATTCTGTTGTAATGGGCTTGCACAGCTTCACACCATCCCCTTTCTTTACACAAAATGTATTGTTGTTTCTTTATTCTCAATCAAGCGTTCTCTAGAGACAACTGGGGACTCGAGTCTTTTATAAAAAAGGTCATTTGGACAATTTGGTCAATAGGGCTACTTTTTGATAGACAATGAGGGTCGAAGCCTGGACTTTATTGACAGTTCATCCATTTTTGGCTAATAAAACGGGAGCCACAGAGGATGGTGAAATTCTATTTTGTCAGCATATTGATCTGCAAATCTGAAATCTCTCTGATTTATCTCTCACCTTGCCTAAAGTAATTGAAACAAAAATGCATTATCATTTCAGATTGAAAAGTAAATACATTTTTGTTTGGACCAGAATGTCTGTCGCACGTACGGTGAAAAAAGTCCAGTCTCTGGTAGCCAAAGGAACACTTATTATTATTTACAGCCTTCGATCTGTGACACATTAAGGACAAAATCGAAGAATATTTTAAATATATTTAAAAAATCTTATAAATTTCCACAAAATAAAATATTGTTTTTGTTTCTCTGAGATGTGGCACAATAATGTCCCTTTATTGTTTATGACCGAACAGAGAACACTAGTGTGTGGGACACCCCGACCCACAGTTATGCAAACTTTGACAGGACTATGAAGTTTATTTTTATTTTAGATTGCATTGATACCAAATGTGTACAGTGTGTTTACACAGCCTTTTGAATGTTGCACAGGTGAAATTGTTTTACACAGGCTCAGAATTGCAGGCAAAAATCCCTAGGTAGTCGGCACCGATAGCCCTGTGGTTCGTGTGCCGATATAGTGCCAGTGTACTTACGGCCCGACCTGTGTTTGATTCCTGTCTCGAGCATCATTTGACAGTCCCTCTCCCTTGTCTCTTATCCTATGCTTTCCTGTCTGCTCTCCACTGTCCAAAAGGCAAAAATCCCCTTAAAAATTTTTATTAATCACTAGGTGGAATGTGTATTGTTTTGTGTGCACAGGAACAATGTTCATACTGTTTGCCATCACTAAGCTGTTGTGGATCAGCTGTGTTAAACGCTGTAGGAGCACTTTGGCAGGGAATCTTCTTTGATACCTGTGATACAAAGTAAAGATAACAGAACAGAGCTCCATTCCAGAATCTTTGCTGCAGAATTGATTTACTTTCATTCACGTCACTTTAATTTCTTTTTCTTTATGGCTTGCTTAAGAATTCTGCCACGGCTAACAACTAACAAGCTGTAGAAATGCATGTCAAGTTTCAGTGTTGGGCAAGTTACTTCCAATATGTAAGAAATTATATATTACTATTTACTGTCATTTAAAAGTAATTAGTTATATTGCAATATAACTGTCACTTCTTTTGCGTTACTTTTGAGTTACTTTTATCAAAATAACCACGGAAGTATAACTACCCTGCTGAAAACAAAACAATGAAAACCATCGCAGAAATGTTTATGGTTTCCTTTAAAACACTTTAATTAAATTCCTTTTTGTGGTGTGTTTTTGGGTGTTATTTGAACCATCAGCAAAACTAATAGGTTTCACAAACATGTATAATGTATAAAGCAGACAATGCCGCATTTAATGTTTAGAGATGTCCCAATCACACTTTTAGTGCCCCCGATCCGAGTCATTTTATTTTGAGTAACAGCCGATCCGAATCCCTTTCCGACACTTGTATTTTCCTAGTGCTAGGCACCCGCTCCAAGTATATTATGGTAATTAAAATATTACTATTTAACAGTTCAGCATACTATAAATGATAACCTAACATATTTGTGTATTTTGATGTTTATTTTGAATCAGTGTGCCACTAACCACGACCCATTATTTCTAGCAGAGCAAGTCAGGTTTAGATTTTTTTATTTGTTGGTATTTGATATAAAACATGATGCCATGTATCTGAACAAGATGTCCAGGACCTCTGGTATAAAAGTAGTTCAACAACAATGAAGATCTTGTTTTTGCATGAGAGCAGAAGATTTATTTCTTGAACAGTGTCCCAAACAACATGATGGAGGTGCAGTTTTCCTTAAATTTTATCAAATGCTTACTGACCCCAAAAGTCAACTGATTACTGCAATTTTCCATCTGTGCTCTTTGAAGAGTCTATGGCCACATATATTCTATTCTTCTCCTCGCTGTGCATTGAGACAATATAGACACACGTCCTGTTTCAAGCTGATTTTCAACCTCTCCATTTCATTATAACTTCCTGATGTTGGAAATTCGATTTTTTAAAAGCCATTTTGTGTAGCTCAAAAGAACTACAGTATATTGCACATCAGAACTATATTCTTTGGTTTTGTCCATTGTGATAAATGATTGAGGGGTTTTGGGCTTTGTGTTACTAATATATTCTCCTGTGCAACAAGAAGTCATAACTGGACAACATCATGTTTCTAGTCACCTTGGTGAACTGGTAAAAAAGTTATTGTAAATATCAATGGGAGTATACTTGGGAGATATTTAACTCATAATTTCTTAAGGTGCCAATAATTGTGACAAGGGTGTATAAGATAATTTTCTTTCATAATCCCCCCACTTTAAATTGTTTTACTTTAAAGAAATGTTGGAATATTGTAGATTGTTTTAATAAAAGATCAAAAAGAGAAACAAGCATAATATTACCCAAATTGTATTAGTAATTTGTTGTATTAATGCGTTACAGCAAAAACTAATATATTATTGTAATATCGTTACTTTTGTAATGCGTTACTCCCAACACTGTCAAGTTGACATATTTTTAAGATATTGTTACTGTATAAAACCGTTGAAGGTTTTTGCTGATTTATGCCAAACAGGACAGTGTTCGTTTTACTTGACAGGACAGTATTCAGACATTCACCACATGATTATTTTGGCCAAAAGAATCCACAATAACAGAATTTTTGTGATGTCTATTGATATAAAAATGTGCACAATTATCTTTAATTTAGTAAGTGTTTTATCTTTTTTGGCCAATGAGTCACACTCAAAATACAAGAAAGAGGGTTTGTAGTTATTGTGGCTAAAATATCCATAGAAATTATTATTAATATCAATAAAATGATTGTATTATTAGCTACTAGCCAGACCCATCAACAAACACGAAAGTTAACTTCGGGCCAGGCGTGTGCGTCAGATAACACCGTCTATATGATTATTTTTGTTTCATTTGATCACAAAATATCTTTTGAGAAATATCTTTTGTGTTCATACAATGAATGTCAATCGGAGTCAGAAACTGAGCTCAAAAAATCCAATACAGAGAAGGAAATTCATCCAAAATAGCACCATTGTGTAATGTCACTTCTTGTGGGCGGGCCCCCAAGATGTGCGGTACGCTGTTGATCAAGAGGTCTCGGTGTTTCTGTCTAGCTGTCTATTTCTGGCATTGTTGAGTTATGTCCTTTTTTCAAAAAACAGAATATTGAGCGATGTTTAGCTTGACTCGTTCCCCTGAAACTGAAACGTACAGCTGATATGCGAGAAGTCTTTCTACTACCCGTGTCTCCTCTTCTGTACTGCACTATCGCTCTGAACACCTGGCAGGGTGATTTCCTCTCTTTCCTCGCCTGTTGTCTGAATCTCTTGCATGTTGAACCACAGATCAGCGTCGACCAAAAACCTCAGCTGAGATATAAAAATACCAGAAATGGAGGCCTCGGTTGGGCGTGAAAGGTTAAGTTAAATGCAGCCAGTGTATATTTTGCTGTCATTCAGGGGGAAGGCTAAATTTGGAGTGGGCTGCCGCGAGGGTTTGTTTTTAGGCGTTTTATTTTCCTCTGTATTGATGCCCTGAGGACATGTTGTATTTTGCTACTGGTTCTAGGAGCTTACGTTTGTCTTCTGGGGTTTGTGACTCTTTTTGGGAGTACAAAAGATGTACGCGCACACAATATGTGTGAAGCTACTCTGAGTCACGGTGAGATATGCGGTCAATGCCGATTAAAAAGACACAATCTCTATATCGCGTCTGCTTACGGCATAAGGGATGTAATAAGGCCTTGAACGTCATTCCTTTGTGCTTAGGGAAATCTTTAAAGAGTCTTGAGCGATGCTACAAAGCGTATTATTCTGATGACTGCTCTGTACTTTCTTTGTAATTTGATTTTATCCAAAACAAATGTTTTTGATTTATATCTTGAATAAGACGGAATGGTATCGCTGACTGACAGCTGTACAGCCGACATTGCATTAGTCACAACAGCTGCCTGGTTTTATACGAGCGAGCACTTTTGTTCGGCATAATCTCACCGCTGTTTGATTAAGCTGTCTGAGGTTGAAGACGAAGCTGGGAGACAAATGTTAAGATGGAGTAACATCTGTTGGTTGTGGTCCAGGGCTGAGAAGAGCGTCTTCGCTACCGATGATGTGTGAATTCCCAGCTGCTTGCGCAACTCCCTTTTGCCACCTGTGCAGTTTTAATGCATAATTTACTGCTAAAATGTCTGTCCCCTTTTGAATTACTAGTCCAATTTGTATGCTTCTTAAGTTGCTTTTGAATCCGAGCCATGTTCGAGCCCTCTGGCTCCGAATGGGCGGTAATGTATCCAAGTGCTGGGATACATTAGCGAAGCTCGCTGGAAACTTTCTTGTTCGCTGCGTCTTATGCATATAAAATAGACGCAACCTTATTTACATGAATCAGTATGATTGTATGCGCTTTGCTTTTTTTATGTTTTTGTTCCTGTTTATTTTATGCGACTTTAAATTTAAATGGACTTATCTATTAACTATACTTACTATGTGTATCAAAACAACTGGGATCTTTTGTTAGAACGCGCTCTGTTCATTTGCTTGCGGTGCATGCTAATACCATATCAGAATGCACCATACTGGGGCATTAATCATTAGAGTTGAAATTGTATTTCGATATCGGCCTTCATTGCTACTACTCCATTGCTTACTGTAAATGCAAGTATGCTAGTTTTCAGATTCGAGGGACGTGGATTGGATTTTGCATTAATGTTTTATGTCACAGGCCACTCTTACAAAGATGTTGACCTTTGCTCTGCTCTGAAGTGTGTACAATGGGGACCTCGGAGCAACAAGCTGTGAAGTGCCTCGCTCAAGGGCATATCAGCGGTTAACTACAGATAGAAATCGAATCAATGACCCGTGGGTGCTGACACACTTCTTGTGGTGAAGCAACAGATGAGTTCTGATGGCATCTCAAGGTGTTTTGGTGAGAACAAAGGGTCTAAGATCAAATAGAACAGCAGTTAGTGTGAATTGTCGATTTAAGGGATTAACTTCTGAATGGACAGGCTCCTCCAACACACCACATAAGGCTTATATAGACGGTTGCAAAGTGACAGCATAAACAAATGTTACGGCGCATGCGAGCGTTCGTGGACTGCTCTTAACTTCCGGATCACATTCACAAACAATAGATTGCCTGTAGATTATTTCTGATAACAAGCAAAAGAAACCGAGACGAACCATTACTTGGCTAAACTTGTCTCTCCAATATTTTGAATTTAGACTGCAATACCACGCTCCACTTCTAGATGTCAATGTACCATATGGTTTCCTTAAATGTGACCAAACTACAGGACCCATTTCACAAATTGTTGATTGAATACAATTATTATACAATGAAATAATAATATTAATTAATATTAACATAAATTAAATTAAATCTAAATAATTATATTATAAGAGACTAGGCAAAACACATATCGGAAGTTAAGAGCAGTCCAGGCACACGCGTCTGATGAAACAGTCCATATTGTTTTTCTATCTGGCATTTTTGTCAAAATTGAGCTATTCGTATATTTTTGTTATGTGATAACTTATTTACCTTATGTGATGGATTTCCTTTACTTTCGGTACATTTTTGGGACTTTAAAATGTTTTTTAATGTTTTATCTACAGGATCATAAGGAAAACAAAAACTTTGAAGCTTGTTATGTCAAAAGTGCCCAGAATGCTGATTGAACCATGTCATTCCAAGGTCACCGAATGAACCTTGCTGCTTACATTATAGCATCTGTATGCATTTTATGAATTAAAATTGTATACATTTCATTGTATCAGACACAATTTGAAACCATGTGGCAAGTGATGTTAGATCTTCACTACCGTTCAAATATTAGGATCACTTGACTGACTTGTATTTCATGATCTTAAAAATAATTTGATTTAAGGGCATTTGCTTATATATCTGTAGACAAAAATGAATTGTGATGATATAACTTTCGTTATAAAGCTAAAAGCTGTTTTTGTTATTTATTATTTGGACTTAAAAATGAGAAAAGGCAGCCAATAAGAGCCCAGCATAGGCCTACTTTTAAAGAAATCATATCACGATAAAACCTGAGTTTTGTCCCAAATGACAATGGCACTATGCACTTACACTATGCACTCAACCATGTGGTGTATGAATTCTAGAAGGGTATTATCGTCCCAAATGGAATACTAAACAGTTTGATACAAACCGGAAGTATATCAGTGTCCCAGACGAGAGCAAATGACGTCAATCGCAAGGCACCGTGTCCACAGTTCCAGAAAATGGTACCAGAAAAAGTGCATCATCCTGGTACTTAAAGTGCACTTCTTTTTTGAGATGTAAACGCACTACTCACACTATTTATACTACAAAACTCTATGTACAGTAAGTTGCTTTCGGGCTCACCTCTCGAGCTTTGATTTGTTTCACTTTTCTTTAGGCACGACATAATTCTCATCATCACATTATTGTTTTTTATTATTCCACAATCTAGAAAATAACGATCCTAATAAACTTATGAATGTGTTGTAACGCTATATTACATTCTCATAAAATGTGGCAAACA
Organism: Barbatula barbatula; assembly: GCF_947034865.1. Classification (NCBI taxonomy): domain Eukaryota; kingdom Metazoa; phylum Chordata; class Actinopteri; order Cypriniformes; family Nemacheilidae; genus Barbatula; species Barbatula barbatula. The sequence continues at coordinate 20,842,522 of NC_136773.1, read as the reverse complement.
GGCAAACGCTAAAACGGTATACAGTGGACAGTGTGGTCTTTTTACCTTTTAATGAAACGTGTGCAGCACTGACTCCCTATGTCACTCTTCCCATCACTTGTCTAAATAAAGATGTGTGTGCCCATCTTGCTCTGTGTACTGTTAGAGATGCCTGAATATCATATCATCATATCTGTTAAAGAATGACAGCCACGCAGACAGAATTAACATAAATATCACAGCTGTGCTGGAGCAGTCTGCATTTGTCTTTATTTTGACACAGTTTCGACAGTCTTGGCCTTAGTAAAATATAACCAGTTAATAACTCTTTTGTCTTACTGCCGTGATATGACATCTCATCTTTGCTCGTACGCTTGCCTGTGAATTTCATCAGATATTACAGAATCTCACGAAACCATATTCCCCTTTATATTCAGAAATATGATTATGATAATATATAAAGAAAACATCCAAGCTGCACCCTGTGTTTGCCGTTTTGGGGCATTGTAGACTGTGCTTACACGATGCGGTTGGACCGCGGAGAAGGAACAGAATGTTTATGAAAGCAGTTATTCTTTAATTCACTCTCTGAGGACCAGAAACCTCCGGGCTCTTAAAGCCGAAATATTTACTTTTGATTTTAACTCAAGCCAAATATAGACACTGGCAAAGAGATATAAAGCAGAGGCTTGTGAATGTAATCCAGGCTGGGAAAACAACACTTTGGTTTGTCTTTAGTCCTTAAGTCATTCTTTTCTGGTAAATAGTTCGATTTTTGTATTTGCGTCGTAAAAGCATTATTTATTATTAAAGGGACAGTTCAGCCAAAATGTATATGATGTCATTTATTTACATACCTGCATAACGATTCTTTAAAAATTCACATATTTGACAATGTACTGGGTGAAATAATTCTTTAAAGCCTCCGGCGGTTTGAATAGCAAAAGGATTTTTGAAAAACAGAACTGTAAAAAAAGCTTTATAGAATGAGCAGATCTCTCAAATGTTTGTTTCAACAGTGACACTGTTTCTACAAAAGAAAGTGTCTCCAAAATTGAGCTCAAAACATCAGAGGATGGCACATTGATGTTTATGTGCTAACACTTGGGGTGTTGTGTTGAGTTGGCGTTTTGGACCTGCACGTCCATGTGGGGGAGTGTTAATAGCCGACGGCAGCGCCCATCAGACTTTTACACAGTTTTCAATATACCGTGGGTTTACTTCTATTTGGACAGCAAAACACTTTCAGTTTCATTTAGATGAAGACATAGTTGGAGGTTGTGGCCATTGAAGATATGGGGTACACTGTGTCAAACTGGCGAAATGAGAATCCGGGAGGAAAACCGATTAGCTTCCTTCATCATTATTCTCCACCAATAGGAGGAGAGAAACTCGATGACCTAGTCGCCCGTGTAATTAGGTCGTTTAGCCAAATGAATAGACCTCTGTGAGAATGTTTGTGTGTGCTATGATTCCTCGTTCTTAACAGATGCTAAAAGTTTGCAACGCCAAGGTCATGGGTTCAATCCCAGGGATTGCACATACTCAGAAACTATTGTATAGTATAATGCGATGTAAGTCGCTTTGGATAAAAGCGCCTGCCAAATACGTAAAGGGAATTGTCAAGCAGATAATATAACCCACTTCACAGAAGAGCAGATCACTTAGTGAAAGCAAAGGCTTAAAGTGAACTAACATGTATAATGATTGGATAATGATTAAAGTTACTTTCTGTGTAAGAGGTTATCTGTTTAGAGAGGCACAATGGTCGCTTTGCAAATAGTTCTGTTATGAATACTCGATACGTGATGTGGTTTGATTGTTGAATATTGCACTCACCACATCTCTACAAATATATATTTTTGAAGCTCTTCAAATTGTATATGTCACACCACCGATAACTTGGAAATAATGATGAGTTGCGTAATGAATTTTGCTGATTCTTCCGTAAAAAAAATGTTGGATTGCTAAGAGTGCCAGCGTTTAATTTTTTAACATTTAACTTTCTAAAGGCATTACCACCATTTTCCCATTTAAAAATAGTGATGTCTGTAGATCAGCTGAGGAACAAGTAGTCAACTGTAAGAAGATCTGACTACCTGCTTACGTAATAAGCTAAAACAATTAATAAGCAATTTAATTTATGCTCTCGACGTTGCACTTTGCACAACTTGACCCGTGGGTGAACTACATCTGAGTCTCGCATGGATTTCTCTGAGTCGCTGTATATTAATTGAATCCTTTTAGGTTTAACATGAAGAAATATTGACCTTGCAGATTGAACAGCTTGGTAATAATATGAAAGATTGTCTAATGAGTTAATAACTGGGAGATCTCTGGCGTAAATCTGGACGTTTAATTGGTTTGTGTGCAACATTTTAATGGAGGGAATGGGTCAATTCACTTCTGTGCTGTAATATTGATATTGATATTGAACTTCATGTGTTTTGACGTCTAATTGAATTGGATAATCTATAGAACAGTGAGATGTCAACAAACTGGGCTTGTCTATTGACTATTATAAAACGTGGCTTCGTATTGATGCTGAGCACAGCATAAGAAGAGTCTGTTTCGCAAGCAAGGTTAGTTTACTCAAACTATTAACTTGATAAGATATTTGCCTAAATATTATTTGCCCTTTTGTATTATTAAACCAAAGAAAAATGATAAATGTTGCCTCAGTGATAAAACTGAAATGAATGAAACTCAAATAAATTAACCAAACTTAGGTTAGCTGGACATTATTTAATTTTATATGAGATTTTTTGTATTTAATGCATTATTATTTTGTATGATGTGATGCTTGTTTTAATTCTTAGTGATGACAATTGATGAACGATGAGAATTCCATATGACTTTCTTTATTCTGCAGAACACAAAAGAAGATATTTAGAAAAATATCTTCTGCCGTTGTTCTGTTACCAACATTCTTTAAAATATGTTCTGCAGAAGAAAATGAAGAAGGATCTCCAGGTAACAGTTACACTTGTGAGGTGTTGCAAGTGTTTAGCACATTGTTATATAGTTGCTAGGGTGCTAAGTCATTGCCAGGACCACATGATCCCACAATGTTATGCATAATGATATGATTTGATGGTGAGAATCTATGTGAATAGTTTCTAGCTAATAGGTTGTTATATTTTGAGAAATTAAGTTCTAAAGACAGTAAATGCAAATGCTACAGACAGCGGCTAAATGCCACGAGCCGTCGGTGTGACATTCATTAGTACACAGTGGCCATTACCGCTCAAAGTTCAGCAAAATGTCACTCGGTTTGCTTTTAAGGGAAAGATGAGATGAGTTACTGGAGAACAAACACAGCATCTCACCTGTTCATCTGCGCACAGCCTTTTCCTCCCCGTGTTGACAAGGCTGTCAATTCTTTTTGAACTCCTGGGGCCATAACATTGACTTTCAATCGTGTTTTGTCTTAATATGATAATTAATTAATTTGCATTCATTTCAAACTAATCAAGCTTGCGCGCCTGCGAGCATAACAACCTATAAAAAGTGTCAGTGTCAGGAGCGTAACCGCAGGCGGAGGACAAGCAGATGCTCGAGTGCTGTAGCACTTTGTTCCCTTGCTGTGTGTGTGTGTGATCTATCTATCTATCTATCTATCTATCTATCTATCGTTTGTTCTTTCTTTCGTTCGTTTGTTCTTTCTTTCGTTCGTTCTTTCGTTTGTTCTTTCTTTCGTTTGTTCTTTCTTTCTTTCATTCTTTCGTTTGTTCTTTCTTTCTTTAGTTTGTTCTTTCTTTCGTTTGATCTTTCGTTCTTTCGTTCTTTCGTTTGTTCTTTCTTTCGTTTGTTCTTTCTTTCGTTCTTTTGTTTGTTCTTTCTTTCGTTTGTTCTTTCGTTCTTTCGTTTGTTATTTCTTTCTTTCGTTCTTTCGTTTGTTATTTCTTTCTTTCGTTCTTTTGTTTGTTCTTTCTTTCTTTCCTTCTTTTGTTTGTTCTTTCTTTCTTTCGTTCTTTCGTTTGTTCTTTCTTTCTTTTGTTTGTTCTTTCTTTCGTTCTTTTGTTTGTTCTTTCTTTCGTTCTTTTGTTTGTTCTTTCTTTCGTTTGTTCTTTCTTTCGTTGTTTCTTTCGTTCTTTCTTTCGTTCTTTCTTTCGTTTCTTCTTTCTTTCGTTCTTTCGTTTGTTCTTTCGTTCTTTCGTTTGTTCTTTCTTTCTTCTATCTATCTATCTATCTAGCTATCTATCTTTCTTTCTTTCTTTCTTTCTTTCTTTCTTTCTATCTTTCGTTTGTTCTTTCTTTCTTTTGTTCTTTCGTTTGTTCTTTCTTTCTTTCGTTCCTTCGTTTGTTCTTTCTTTCTTTCGTTCTTACGTTTGTTCTTTCTTCTATCTATCTATCTGTCTGTCTGTCTGTCTGTCTGTCTTTCTGTCTTTCTGTCTGTCTGTCTGTCTGTCTGTCTATCTGTCTATCTGTCTATCTGTCTATCTGTCTATCTGTCTATCTGTCTATCTATCTATCTATCTGTCTGTCTGTCTGTCTGTCTGTCTGTCTGTCTGTCTGTCTGTCTGTCTGTCTGTCTGTCTGTCTGTCTGTCTGTCTGTCTGTCTGTCTGTCTGTCTGTCTGTCTGTCTGTCTGTCTGTCTGTCTGTCTGTCTGTCTGTCTAATCATCTTCAGTGTCATTTTTACATTAATGCCGGTGTCATTGGATCTCAGTTTTTCCTGATCTTTAATTACTTAGATTTAATTACATTGAGCATCATTTCTGGGTTGAGTGCAGTTGATATGATTTGGAAATGGATTCTCTGGGCCCGAGAGGGCCATGTGTTTAATAGACTCTTTCTAGAGAGAGAGAGAGAGAGAGAGAGAGAGAGGTAATCTCTTCTGAAGAAACTGTCAGTGAAAGGGAAAGACAAGCGAGCCTTCAGCTAAGACCTTAATTCCTAACACTGCCTGCATGATGTCTGCCCACATTTGGAGCCATCAGAACAGATACAAATCCAGCAGGAATTTAGAGAGGCAGTCTCTCTCTGTTTTTCTCTCTTTGTCTTAGTCATGGTATAGTTTTTGGGAGCGTTGTGTTCGATCGCAGTCGTGTTGTTGTGGGCAGGTGGCAATGCCGTGTAGCTCTGGTTTACGCATTAGCAATTGATAATGAATTAGACACTTTGCAGCAGCTCATCTATTTCTGTTGCCCCTCCAAACAGCTGCTTCTGAATGGATTTGATCTACTAGCTCTTGATTTACTAAACCTGAGTCAGGTGCTGTTGGGCCGCTGCCTACAGTATATGAGACTGACTGTCTTTTATTAATGATCTTTTTAACCTTTTGTCTGTTGTTCTGTTTTTATGCTATTGTTCTGTCATTCTGTTTGTTGTTATATCACTCCATTCTATCTGTCCTTCTGTCAATCTTTTTATCTTTTTCTACATTGTTCTTTCTTTCATTCTGTCTGTTTTTGTGTTCAGTCTTTTCACGTGTCGTTCTTTACAGTAATTCTCACTATTGTTCCTTGTCTTTCTACCGTGTCATTCTATAATGCTCTTTATGGTTCTGTCATTTATCATTCTCTTCTTCTGTCTATCATACTGTAATTATCTTTGCTTTTTTTATGATTCTGTTTATTCTGTTTTTATGCAATCGTTGTGTCATTTTGTCTGTTGTTTGATCAGTTCATGTACTGTACTTTCATGCTTTCTATCGTTCTATAATTCTGATCTGATAAGTATTTTATCATACATTTATTAATTTCATATCTTTTGTTCTTTCAGTCCATCCATAGTTATTTCATCTATCATTATTTCACTTGACTGTCTTTCTCGCTATCGTGGTGTTATTTTATATTTTGATCTACTATCTATGTTCATATTAATCTTTTATTTATTTAGACTTTCAATCACAGTAATCTTCAGTTTTGGTTTTGTCTTCTATGTTCATTATAAGTTAATCATTCCCTCACCTGATTCTGTTTTACCCAATTATGTTCCCCTTGTGTATTTAAGCCTGTCTGTTCCTTAGTTCTTTGTCTGCCTTTGTTTTGGTTTTGTGTTGGTTTGTTGCTATCTTGCTCCTGTGTGGATTATTTACGTTGGTGGATTTATTAAAGCAAGCTTTTTGGAATCCTACTTCACTTACCTAGCCATCACGTTACAGAAATGCAGACCTAAAAAGTACATTAAAGCTGTGTTTTCCTTTTTGGTTTTATTTTGTTCGTTTTTGTAATTTTATCCCTGCTCCCTGATGGCTTCCCCAGCCGTCCAGCTCATCTGCCTGGAGTGGGGATACCATTCGGTGGAGGACCACACCAAGGAGATCAGCTTGCCGTACGAACGTCCCTGACTGCTCGCTCTGTTTTTATTATCACCACGGCCTGAGTGAGTGGTATAATCACGCCTTCCAGCGAACGGTCCCTGGGATAAATTTGCTGGAGAATATTGAAAATGTTTTTCCGTTTGCCCGGCAGAGGAGATCTCCATCCGCGTGGTTCCACCATGGACTCCTCTTCCATCTACATAATCTCCGTCACTCGGACCATGGCACCACCCTCCGGCGACTCTACTGTGGATTGTCATCCTGGCTGTCTCTGGATCACCATCTGACTTCTCCAGGCCCCTGGCTCTTCCCATCGTCCTCACCACCCTGGCCCTATGGGCTACTCCCTGCTGCCTGCCCCTTGCCTGCCCCTCGTACACCTTCTGAGCCCGTGCTCCCTCCTCTGTTGGACCTTGTCGGTGCGAGGACTTCAGTTTTGGTTTTGTCTTCTGTGTTCATTACTAGTTAATTAGTCCATCACCTGATTCTGTTTCCCTTGGGGATTTAAGTCTGTTCCTTTGTTCTTTTTCTACCTTTGTTTTAGTTTTGTGTTGGTTTGTTCCGATCTTGCTACTGTTTGGATTATTTATCTTCGTGGATTTATTAATGTAACTCTTTTTGGAATCCTACTTCTTTGTTGTGCGCTTATCTAGCCATCACGTTAGAGTCATTCAGTTGTTCTGATATTCTCTATATTGCTCCATAGTTTTTACTACAACTCTATCATTCTTTTTTACATTCATGTCATCTTTTTTCTGTTATCTCTGTTGTGCTTTCATTATTTTTCTTGTTTAATCCTTCGTTTTGCCATTGTTTTCTAGCTTTCTATCATTCTCTGCGTCATTTTCTCCCCCGTCCTTTCTTCTTTCTTAGGGTTCTGTCATTCTATCTATCATTCTTTTAATTGATCAATCTTCTATTATTCTTTCTAATTTAATGTATTATAAAAAATAATTAGTAAAATATAAATTATAAAATGTTATGTTTTCTATTTTGCTATCATTCCATCCAGTGGACGATGTTATATCATACTATCTATGTTCCCATCAATCTTTTATTTATTTAGTCTTTCAATATATCATTCAGTTGTTCTGTTGTTCTCTACATTGCTCCATCATTCTAACTACCTATCATTCTTTTTAACATTCTATCATGCGCTTTTTGTTCTTCAGACGTTCTGTTCTAGTATAAACGTTCGATCTTTCATTCTGACATTCTATCATTCTTTCTTTTTTGGCCTTAATAGCTTATATTATTCCATAGTAGAGAGTGAGACAGGGTTTTTTGGGGGGACGAGAGGGGAACAGTAGACGGGAAAGTTCCACAAGCCGGGACTCAAACTTGGTTCACCTGAAGTGCTGCTGCTGTCCTATCTTTCTCTTTAATGTTCTGTCATTGTTTCCATTGTTCAGTCTATTATTCTTTCTATTTTGCAATCAATCTATGCAGCGTTTAATCTTTCAGTCTGTCGTTCTCACTATCGTTCTCACACACAGGTAAGGGAAAGCAGCTCTCTCTCTTGTCTAATTCGAGCTGTATTGCTGTTTTCGATTTTAGGCAAAGTCTTTCTTTGAAGGTTTGACAGCTCTTTGTTTTGAGCTCTTAGTATGCGGCAGTTATCCTGACGCTCTTAAGAGCAGACCTGAGAGACGTAAACCAAACCCACAACCGCATGACTGTCTTCATCTCTTCAGAGTACTGCTGGGGGCGGGTGCGTGTGGGAATACCCGACTGCAGGAGCGTCCAGGTGTCAGCTGGTTTGGTCAATATAAAGCCATTGATACAGGCTTAACAAAAACAGTGTCAAGAAAGATGTATTCACTGTTGAACCATCTAAACCACTCAAGAATGTTTCTTGTGCAACAAGCAAACAGAACTCATCTTTTAGTCTATTATAAAGATTCTGTCATCCCCGTTTGCCAGCCACAGCATCATTATCTGAGCCGACTATGACATTTCTGAGAATTTCTCGCCGCACCAATGTGCCAATTCTAGAATGGCGTGATGTGAGGAAGTCAGCGTTCTTGCCCTCGGCGGGAGTCCATAAATGATTAAGCGTCCTCTAGGGTTTACACAGAGACTGCAGTGGTTCAACACACACTGTTGTCTTTGGTTCTCATGATGCAAATGAAGGTGGACCTCCACCACACACACATACACTCTTAAAAATAAAGGCGCTTGAAAGCTTGCATTTTCAGTTCCACAAAGAACCATTCAGTCAAATATGTTTACCTTTTTGTAATATTCGTATACCTTTTTTTGAACATAAAGGTTCTTCAGGTTTTTTATGTTACCATCTACGGCATCAAAAAACCTTTTGAAGCACCTTTTTCTTAAGAGTGTATAACCTTTGCCATTTGAAACTGTTGGTATTATTTGCCTTGCCTTGTTTCTTGCCTCTATTCCAGCATTGAGATTATGACGTAAACTCTGTAAATTAAAACCTAGTATTCTGCTAAATGATGTATCGTGTTATAATGCAGCACTTTAGATCTGCATTTGTCTTTCGCTCATCTCATTCTGTTCTAAAAGCAAATTACCACACAACCCTGAATGCTCCAAGGAGAAGAATGACTGGCTTCCGAATGTAGATTGATGACAGAAATAAAGAAGAGAAGGTTATCGGTGTACTGTATGATAGGTGAAGACACTTTTAGGATCTGACGATTGTGTTGCGATGTATTCTTCAGAAAGAAAGCGCTTCTTGAAAATATAGGCTTTTGATTCATGTTTTACGGAAAGGGTTGTGGCTGTGTTTCTGTGAGTGAGCATCTGTTTTTCTATAGCTTTACTTGTAAATGTGTGTCATAGAAAACACCTTCTAGTTTTGGTCATAAATATATCTAAACACATACATTCATTTAGATTTATGCCTTTGGCAGACACTTTCGACTTGCATTGCATTGCATTGAACTGTAGTTTTGTTTCTGACTATGTGCAATCCCCTAGGATCGAACCCATGACCTTTTTTCATCATTAGTTTAATCTAAAAAAGGAATGTTATTGGCAGCTAATAAGCCAAAAAAATACATGTCATCGCTTTTGGGCTAAATTCGGGACGATGAGCGACGAATGGAGTCCGAAACCTTTCCATTTAAATCTACTAGGAGTAAGACACAGAAGCCTGGTTTCATTTTAAATTTTAATGTACGCAAAGGGTCTTCATCGAAGCAAAAGTCCTCTGGACCCATATGGTTCATATCTCCACAGCTCAAACAGAAGGGGGATTTGTATAAGGGCTTATAAATATAGAAAGGTCTCCTTCACACCTTCTCTTTGAAGCTGGGCCGGTGTTTAGGAAAAGAAAAGGAAAACAGATTTTGCTTTATGAATGTTTAATGAGCGGACGGCTTCACTGGGAGCTGTAGTTGTAGCATGCACAATAAGAAGTATTCTTGTGTACTCTGGAGGACGGAGCGCAGCTTGGATACACGCTGATGTGTCAGTCACCGGCCTCCCCTTGTACTTCTATTGATACTAAACTCCATCCATACTTCAGATAAGATAGCGCTAGAGCATTCGTACGAGAGAACGAGAGAAGCATTGAAATGAATAGAATGGGAAAGACAAACAAATCGTTTGTTCTTCGGTTTCAGGCCGAAGGACCTGGTCATATCAGAATGTGCAGGGTTGCCATCTTCAATTTGAAGATATAAATAACTGTCTTGGCGTTCGCTTAACCTTTGACCCTCATTTAGAGTAATGTAGAACCTGCCGCTGGCGCCGATGTCAGCGGACAGCCCGGCTAAGCCCGGCTGTCTCCAGGAAATTGACATTATGGTTTGCTCTCGGAATGAGAAAACTGGCTTGTTTTAGCATGTTTTCCACCACATTAGTTCAAGATGAAGTCTGTAATTTCTGCACCGCTGGCGTCATCAAACGAAATTGCAAAGGTGATTGTTTTCCCAACGCCTGTTGTAGTCTAGACGAACATCTGTGCCAAGAGTCCGCCACTGATGATATGTGAGATTTCTTACACTTTAAAGATCCCATTTTACTAAATGTAATGAAAGTCTGATGATTGCCTTTAATAATGTAACTACATACGAATAACTTTTTAATATTCCCATTACGTAATGCTGTTCCACAATCTCGTTTAGCACCTTCGTTTGGAACAGGCGGTTCTAAGTTTAGCGAAGCTGCTTTGCATCTATAATGATGTTTGTTCCTCTAGGTATGGTGACCTAGACATTTACATTTACATTTATTCATTTGGCAGACGCTTTTATCCAAAGCGATTTACAAGTAGTTTTATACAGTGTCACATTACTGCAGAGCAATCAGGGGTAAGGTGTCTTGCTCAAGGGCCCTTCAGTCATGACCTGCTGGCACTGAGATTAGAACCGGCAACCTTCTGATCACAAGCCCAACGCTCTAACCATTAGGCCACAGCTGACCACCCTTTACAGGATTACCAACAACTAGACGATGCTCTTACATAAAGGTTGGATTTCTCACAGAGACACTAATGCATCGAAACAGGAAGTGTTCACGTCTGTTTAAACAAACTGTGATGTCAGAAAGCATGTGATCATACATGCATGTCATCCCTCTCAAAGCAACCTTATAAGTGTCTGACATTTATATGTGCGTTTGTACAGTATGCATGCATGCAGTGATAAATTATGATGACCGTCACAACTCAGGCTTGTATAAATGACGGAGAAAGTTCTGCCATGAATCTCTAGATGGCACAATCCTTTAGTCCAAACCAATCTGACATAATAACTTTACCCCACCGCGCAGCTGATTGGTTCCTTCTGTTTCAGCAGCCAATGAGCTTGCTGCTCAACGTTTAAATCTTGGCTAGTGACTATCCTAGCAAGCAGCACGCTTCAGAAACCCTCCTCCTTCCCCAGCTCCACCTATATAGAGGGTATGGACGTGTCTCTTTACCACGTGAGCACACCGGGGGCGACGCCATTAGGGGCAAAACATTCTGCAAAATGATTGCTTACAATATAAGGAAATGCAATGCTTTCCAACATTTCAGTGTCTAGGAACACCTGATTCCTTTGTAAGTTATAGGGAAGTTGTAAAGATCACCGTCAAGTCCAGCTGCTTGTAATTTCAGCAGATAATTGCTTGTTTTTGTCCCGATTTCTTTGTTTGTCCTATTCTCCTCAGCCATTTTGGGGAACGTGTCCTTGCGCTCAAGAGGGGTGTGCCCCGATGTGTTCACATAGGAATGTGACGTCAATGCTTACGCTCTATTGATCTATTGAACCTCTGACAAAAACTTTCCGCCTAATTCACAACACGTGCGTACGCACATTAATTTGTTATTTTTTTACATTTTTCTTTTTTTTATATTGTTCTTAACCTCCTCCGCATGCACAAGTTAAGTAATTTGCAAAAAACACACCCAGTCCATCTCCATATTAGGTCTTTCCGCCTTACCTTTCATTTCCACCTGTCGTCACTTAAATTAAAGATACTCAAGGCAACCCAATACAGACACACAGAGTATAATATTTAAAGTATATAGGTCTAACCATTATCCTAAGATGAAACATAAATTTTGCCTAAAGTGAGGACAAGCAACTTTTAAAACGTTGTGAATGTTATATAAACATACCTTTAGATGATTAACAGTTTGAAGCAAAACACAATCAATATTTTTAAATATTAAAAAATGTTAATGTGAATTTGTAAGAATTGTTGGTAACCCTTTAGATTATGGCATGCAATGTACCGCATCATTAAACAGTATTTACAGCGTTACTAATTATAACAGCTATGTTTGTCTACAGTACATATCTGTAGATTATGTGTTGTGCATTTTGTTACTTACTTAAATCGAAGGTGTATTCTGGGATACTTTTAAGTGGTATTGAAGGTGTTCCAATATGTGCTGGCCACTTTTGCTAATTCTATTATTCTAATCTTATCCCATTCATATTTAAAGTAGAAATGTCATCAAAATGTAAGTTTAATACAAAAATCATAATGTTTTTTCTTTTGTAGAATTATAAATTTTGAGCAATTCTTTACATCATAACAAATCAGTGGTGTGGTCGAGGGTATGCCCACTTCTTTATCAGTCGGCATTGCGTATACACACATTTGTGTAGTGCCGGGTACACGGTTATACGCCATATACCCTCAGATATTTTCCTATGTTGTGTCATAAAAGTCGAGAATAACAGGACAAACTGAATGAACTGCTGCCAATATTGTAAAAAACGCCTATGACTGATCTCAGATCTGATCTACATCAGCGTTTCTAGCTAAAAGCGCTCATGAATCTAATTGAGATGGCCAGTCAAATGATGGAAGCTGAGCATTACTGTCCAATCAAATGAAAGAAGCCAGGAGTTGCTTTTGACAGAAGCCCAGCTCGAGGTCAGTTTAACTGTGAAAGAGCGCAATGTAAGTATCTGAATGTTTTATCATCGAAATGTCAGGAGTAGTTTCTTCCTCTTTCCACATTTCTCGGGAGTTTGTGCGCCCGTGGTGTCGTATTGTGAGCGCGCTTGACCAGAGGCAACATGGTAACCGACCGAATGTAAATCCAGTCACGCTGATAGCATTTACACGTTTTTAGGTAATGTCAGTGTGACAAGACAAAAACACGACCAGACCTTGACTACTTCATCTATAATGTTTGCAAATATTTCAAATGCATAGCTTCTAAATTAATTCTCATTCTGTAATTCTTTTTTCTCCCAATGAAAATCAATCAAACTGCAGTCGTTTGATTTAAGCCATAATAATTTAAACAATACAGCTAACTAACACAATAAAACTCAATAAAAACATGATAACACATTAAAAACAGAGTTATCTCAGTCTGGAACCAAACTCTTATAGATCAAGGAAGTCAAAAATGTTTTGCACATTAGTATTTCTAGTATTTCTAAAATCTTGCTGTGGCCATCATTCAAAATGTGCATACATGTTATGTTACATTATAACACAGATGCGTTCATCCTTTGCTGGCCCCCTTTAAAAACGGGGGGCATAAATTAACAGTATACCCACTTTTCCAGGCACCACTACACCAGTGAAACAAATGTATTGAAGTATACATTCCCAGAAGGACTTGTTTAAATATTATGCTTCTTATTTACACAGAAATGGCAGTTTGCTATTAGAAGTAAGCACTGTAATATAAAGGTCCTCTTTCATCGCATTTACTGTAATTAGCTAATAACAAGTTTGATTACTGCCAAAGTGCCACTTGTATAATTCCCACCGGGTTTGGGCATCAGAAGTCACTGTGTTGGGTAATCCTAACCAGTGCTTTGAAATAAATATCACGTTTTCAGAAGAACTTAGTTTGCACTTTACAGTTTGCCGCCGGTCCCCATGCTGCTTGAGAAGTACTACTTTGATTCGTGATCTGAAAGCCTGGCCTCCTGGCTCACTGGCTCGAGAACCCATCTTTCATTCCAACTGTTGCGAGATCAAATCTGAGATCTGTAGGTGTGGATTTCGCTTGCCAGGACAACACCAACTCAAAACTCCTCCACATAAAGCAGCAAACTAATATATGGTAAACAAACACTTAAGACTCACTTTCTTTCTATGATCTTGTTTTGCGGGGAGTTTTCAAGGAAATGATTTGGCAACGTCCGTAATGTTTGATACTGCACCGTGGCTATGCAAATGACCCCACAAAATGGCGCTTTGGGTTTTATCTGCTTTTTATTTTCTTTTAATTTCTTTGCATGACGGGGTGCCAGTTCATTTGATCCTCACATATGGCAAATTGTTTTTTTACAGCGTTTCCTCTGAGGCTCAATGGAACACAGATTAGAGTACACCACACGTTTCAGTATACAAATGTTGTTCGATTCTCAGACACAACAGTTCATGGCCATTTGCTTTTGGGAGCATGATTTCAGCCTTTCCTTGCTTAGAATCAATCGAATGCATTATTGGAGAATATTACAGTGAATAGACAGATGCGTTTGGGTTAAAACGGTTAATGGCATGATTTGATTTCCTGTCTTTCTGATCATCTCACTGTATGCATTTGCTATTTCGAACTACATTGTCTAACTACCATCTGTGTGCTTGGATTTTAGCCTTGAGCTTTGAACACTGTTATTAATACAGTATAAATTTGCCGACGTCTAATTGAAAACTTAACGTAAATTAACGCTCCTAAAATATTCTGTCTAAAGATTCTTAGGACAAATCATGTTCATTAACATTTTTCTTTTATTTCATCCGTGCAGATGCTTAACAAGATAAAGCCAATAACACATTTGTGTTTGAAAGGTGCTTTAATTTCTTCTTCGCCATGGTGGGTGTATGAAGAATAGAAATTACTCAGAATGTTCTGTCCCCTTAAACAACCAAGAGAAAGAAAGAAGGGGTGAGAGAGTGAGAGAAGTAGATGCGAGTTCAACCCGTGGGAGGAACACTCAATGTGTTCGAGGCTTTTCTTTTTACTACTTTAAATTCTTTATTTATTGGTTCTAGCAGAATTGCTGTCTCTCAGCAACCATTGCATTTGATGTGACAACGTTGGGTTTCTTTGAATGAGAATTATTTTTATTGCTGTGTTAAACCGACACGCACATACAGCTCGGGTTGATACCACAGTATCAATCATCTCCGTGAGAAAAGAAAAGGCGAAACGAAATACAATTTTGGGTTAAGACGTGTTGGTTGCCAGATTATTTCATTGTTAGTGAGGCATTAATTGACAGAGTTTCTATCATCTCCGAATGAAGATAAACAAAATAATCGATGCAGTTGTTCAAATGCAGCAAGAAAGAAAATTACTCAATTTTAAAGAGTGAATCTGAATTAAATTGAGTTCTGAAATTAAGTCATACATTGTATCTTGTTCATAAGCATCGAAGAGGGACACTGTATTCAGTTCAGATGAATTATTACAGTAAGAGTCGTAATTTGCCTTTATATGTCTGTAAAACTCATCATTTGATGGGGTCTTTTCCATTGCTATGTTTTCATTAAAAAGTTCCCTTTAAAAACGTCTTTTCCACTTTTGTTAAGATATTCCAGCCACTTCCACACAATAGAGTTTAACAATGTCTTGGGCAAAAAAGATTATGTGTTTTGAACAGCTCAATGTAACATGAATTATATTCTTCAATATTATTCTATAAGTGTTCTCTATATTATTATGTCTATTTGTATACTGTATTATTTTTATTCTTATAAACCGTAATTGACAGTAATTTAATAATTGTAGGGACAGTAATTGAATAAAACCAGAAATGATCATTCAAGTGTCAAAATATTGCTGGCGTAACCGAGTCACACCTTCCACAGATCATTTGCTTTAAATTTAAACTTCTTTTGTCATTTATTTGCTCTGGTTTTGTTTGAAACTTGTATGACTCGTGCAACACAAAACAATCAGACCCTAAAAGGTGATCTATGCTATAAAACAAGGTTATTTTAGCTTACTAAAATAATCTCTGTTCATTGAAATCAAATCAAATATCGACTTAAAATGTTTTGTAAAAACTTTAACTAAATGAGCAATTGAAATGTTGCCTCAAAAATAAACTGAAATAAGTTAAAAGCATTAATAAACTTAAATACAAATTCATTAATCTTATACAGCAACATAACAAATAAACAAATACATTGAAATTCTATTAAAATGACAAAAGCATATGCCAAAACCTAAATGAACAAAAAACGAAAATCTAAAAATAAAAGCTAATTTAACATATCAGAACTAAAATCAGAACTATAAACTACTTTAAAACTATAATAACTCATTCATGTATTGCTTGGGATTTTGCTTATGAACATGTTAATGTGTTTCTGAGTGTTTATGTTAGATGACAGTATCACAATTATGTGGCAAAATGGCACATCGACTCCACACATGGCCGTGCAGCTCTACACATGCTCGATGAATCATATCCCTGCATACTGCAGCACATGATGAAAATCAGAGCTCGCTGCGAGCAGCATAAAACACAGTGGCACATCGCCTTGCGAGTACACACAACTCCTCAAGGAGTCTTACAGTGGGTACAGTAACCTCCCCTTCTAACTTTGAGTGCTCTTGCTCTGATCTGTTGCCTAAATAGACACTCGACTTTGCGTGTCAAGCTGACCTGAGGGGTTGAAGGAGGGAGAGAATGAAGGAACAATTTGTGTTCATATCTCTCCTCCATCTTTAAATCAAGGACACTGCACTGCTGATGCTGCCGTCGCCATGGAGACTAGCATTAGTTGCCTTGGGCACCATAGATTGCAGGCGATGAAGCGCTGAGGAAGTCACATGAGGTTGAATTGACCTTTGACCTGTGCCGTTTCGGTTCAGCAATATCAAGTCACCCAGGTTTAAACACTCGGGTCACTCAGAAATATGTAGCAGAGTGCTCGGAAGGCACTGTTCATTCTTACATCCAATCAAAAACGTTTTTATGGCAATGTTTTTGTAAGAGCTTTTGCAGTTGCACTTTTCATCAAGTCTATTTTGCATCGATGAATCAAGTGATGGATACCTGCATATACTCATGTGGTACGGAGTTGCCTTCCAGTCTGTGTTTTTATATAATATAACAATTTAGTTAATATATGATTTACATGAATATTAATTCACAATATTTTATTGTACATTAATTGTACTGTTAAATTAAATAGAAATGACTCAACAGTTATTTGTTTGTTTAAGTTGTTGCCGCTGAAACCATCTGTATTGCTGTTCACCTTGCAAAAATAGTCCAACATTCTCTACCATAGCAAGCCCTGACTGACACAGAAAATATTTTTGCT
Source organism: Barbatula barbatula (assembly GCF_947034865.1). NCBI lineage: Eukaryota > Metazoa > Chordata > Actinopteri > Cypriniformes > Nemacheilidae > Barbatula > Barbatula barbatula. The sequence continues at coordinate 20,825,556 of NC_136773.1, read as the reverse complement.
AACTTCAAGAAATGTTCTGAATAATGTGCTGTTTTCATCCTTATCGCCGTGCGTGTTTATTTATTTATTTGTGTGTAAATACTCTTTGAAATGAATCTGTCGGCGGGGGGAAAGGAGAACAGTTCTGGAGGGATTCTGCTGTGTGAGGACATTCGGGAAAGGGGGAGTCATTCCTACATGGTTCCTGGTGATAAGACTCTGTGTCTAATACGCACCGCTGTGTCCAAATCATAAAAAGACTTAGTTGGGGCTTTACAATATAAAACCTCCATCCTTGCAGCATGATCGCGGCCGTAACCCCATTCCCCCCACGGTACTGGTCAAGTCTGGAATAGGAATTCAGGGTATACGTAGATATGGTGTGTATTTGAAAGTTGGCGGGTTTCATGAATAAAGAGTTGTGATTTACTCTACACTGTTTTAATTTGGATATGGTGTGAATTCTGTACTGCTAGCAAAGACCAGTAAAAATTAGCACACTGTATATCTGTATCTGTGTGCGTTTAGGTTGTCTATGTCTTTGTATTATTTCTCTAACATCTATGCTTATTTTCCTTTAATCACAAACCGTGCATATTTGACGCACTATGCATTAAAGGTCCAGTGTACGAAATGTAGCGGCCTCTAGCGGTGAGGTTATGAATTGAAACCAGCGGCTCACTCCACCCCTCCCTTACGAAGCACTACGGTGGCTGACACAGAACTAAGATGTCATCACCCTTTCACTTCTTTGCTGAAGGAGATCATATATTAGCGAAACGCGCTCTTTAGAGCAGTTTGTCCATTTAGGGCTACTGTAGAAACAACATGACTAATTCAATTTAAGGGGTGCGCGGTGAATGTAGATAGAAATAGCTCATTCTAAGGTAATAAAAACATAACGTTATTATTTAAGGTCTTTATACACCTCTGAAGACGTACAGTAGTTGTGTATTTTATTTAATTTCTGTCAATAGATCATTCCAATGATCACTTAATATGAACAAGCTATAATAAACAGAGTAAAGGTGGAGCAAGCCTCAAAATGTAAGTATTCGGGCACAGTAATGAGCCCGCATTTGGGCAAAGCACCTTTAAGTTGCGAACATGCTTAGCAACCACTCACATTAGCTTAGCATTGTGCCGGTGAGTTATGCAATCACCACTCATACGTTCTTATGATAAAAAAAATCTAAATAATTAACATTTTCATTACATAGTCTATTTAAAGTAGGACTTTCTTCTGAAATCGCATTAAAGAATGCATTGTTCATGTTTCCTGTAGTAAAAAGGCGGTAAGAAGATAGTTGGGTGATGTCTTGTCGACGAGATTACAAGCAGAGTGCAAGAATGAGAAACCAAGGGTGAAGTTGAGTGCTATCCACTTTCGAGTGGAATATCCCAGAATACTTCAAGTCCCACTTGACCTAATGAAAGCGTACAACCGTTCCTTTTCCAACTGAGTAGACAACATCCAACAAGCACAGCAGAGAATCTACGAATCTGCTGTGAAACTCCAGCAACAATTACTGCAATGATTTACATTTAGCATTTGGCGGACGCTTTTATCCAAAGCGACTTACATTGCATTATCTATACATTTATATCTGCAATCCCCTGGGATCCAACCCACAACCTTGCGTTGTTAACGCAATGCTCTTACCACTGAGCAGGAAAATTACATTCATGTCTTGTGTTAGGTGTGAGAGGAAGAGGACTGTCATTTTTATAAAGGGCAATGGAACCTGGAGGGCATTTTGTCCATTTTAGGGGTAGGCAAAATGGACAAAAGTCAGCCATTATGCTACAACTCGCATCAGCTTAATAGTTGGTGGCTAAAATGTGCCAACTTTGTGCTATAGCCAGAGCAGGCAGTTGCATAGGGCCTCAGGCTTGGAGTTAGGGCCTCCATAACTGTAACATGTCTCCAACTTCGATGCACATGACATCAAACTACTGCAGCATTGTTTCTAAAGCATATACGCAGCAGTCTACTTGAGTCTTGGCTGGGCGGACCTGTCTTCACATGAAACGCGAGTTGCGCGACACATGTAACCGCTTATCTCTTTTAGTCTTTGGCGTTGTGTGTCATCAATAAAGATTATTTTTATGTGTTTTAAAATGCTTGCCCATTTAAACTTTCTATCGATTTCTCACTCGAAGTGCGCAAACTGACGCCAGTACTCATACAGCGCAAGGCTACAAGCAAGTTCTCTATTGTGTCTTTTTGCATGTCTTATATTCTGTGAAAAAGGTTGTCAAAAACACACAAAAATAGTCTGTTGTGTCTTAAATTAAAGTAAACATTTGGATCTATATTACTATTTCTCTGCTTCGCATCATGTCCTGATCACACTTTCAATTCTCAGATAACAATTGCATTATTCCTACGTGTAGACTAAAAGCATGCTGCTGTTTTTGTCGTCAATGTTAATGAAACAGCAAAATACTAAATCACGAACTGCTCTTGAATAAAGATGTTTTGTGTATTTATTTTCTGTTTATTTAATTCATACAGCGAAGAAGCAGTGTTTCATTTCTACATTATTCAGTTTCTTTGCTATAGTCCAAAGGTCCAGTCTCTGAATGTCTAAATTGGATAAACACTTTTCTGCCGTTGACAGATTTTAAGTGATCAAAGCGGCACTTTTTCCTATTTAAAATAAATACAGTAGGCTAAACTCATCTTAAAGAGTTGAAAAGTTATGGCTGTGTTACTGTAAAATGATTGCAAAACGAACAAAAGAAATCCTCACTGCCCTATATATTTGTTTAGAACAAAATACTTTATTTATTCTAAAAGGTGGGATGGGGCGCTGTGAGGGTCATCCAAAATAAACTTTACCTACGGCCTATAAATCTTTAGAACGGTCCACAAGTCTTTGTTTCACGTTTATTGCCATGGTACTTTTTTGTGGCCTGAATTTCACCTCCACCGCAAACATCCAGCTGAGATGAGTTGCAGGCAGCTTTTGTTTGTGCTTTTTCCCATTACTCCGATTTCACAGTCGCTTATGAATCATACTCGCTTGGGAAGTGGAAACGGGGTCAAGTCTTCTGTAATTACCCCCATTACAGGCGTCCGTAGTCTCAGCGAATACCTCCATGGGTTTTTGTAGTGTGTGAGCAAATGTGTGTGGATGAGAGAATATTATAGAGAGAGTTATTTTACATAAGTATGAAGCTTTTCAGATGATCACTCTAATGGTTGATTTCCTTAAAGGGGATGACTCAAATCGTGTGGTTCATTGAGGACCCGGGTGCTTTTTAGGCAGTTTGGCTTATTATATTTAAATGCACTATAAAATGGGCAATACGATTATAGATCTCTTAAAACATTTTGATGAAAGAACTTTAGGCATCTCAACATTCTTACGGAAAAAGAAGCTGAGCATAGAACAGGAGTTTTCAAACTTTCGTGTGTGTAAAGACAACAAACTATAGTGAGAAAATATATACCAATAGTCATTCAACACATACTAGACTGCGTCCTATTTAAGTTGCATTCTTTTGCTCCTTTTCAGCTTTTGACTTACGTGCCGCAGTCAAAACCCACCTCCATCCCCATCTCCTCCATATGCAATTTTGTTCAAATATTTGACGACAGTGGTCCTGACAGAACCTTAGAAATTAAACATTAATAATGTTCAGGGGACTTTCATCAATTTTGCTTTATATATTATTTCTCTGAAAATTACCGGGGGACCTCTTGCAACCTTTTGGGGGTCCCCTAGGTGTCTCTGTGAAGAAACTTTTGTAGCACTCTGAACCAGAATATTTTGGAGACAGGGTGCACTTATTTTCTTTAGAAAATATACAAATACAGCATATGAAATTAAAGCCAGCCAAAGCTTTCTCAATCGAAACACAGTTGTTCTCTTTGTCTCAGAACCAGTGACTTACCAAACAGAACCAACTAAATTGCTTTATGTCTCGTCAAACCCTCTTCATTGTAAGTAATGGAAGCAAACATGGCCTTGCCAAATCTTTCTGGTTTGCTAAATTCATTCACTATGCATTTATATTCCCCAATCTGATAAACACAATCTCACTTTTATGAATTTCTTTGACAAGGGAAATCTGTTCCATTTACCAGCCGCTCTTCGGGTCTTCAGACAGGTATTTAGACCCTTGAATTATTGAACGCTTCTCCTCACTTAAAAAGTCAATGGCTTCTCCAAAAAACAATTTGCTCTGCACAATGGCAAGCGCAAGGACTCTATGAGTAATTCTGCTCACAAAGGAGGCTGTATTGTGCGTGCATCTCCCTTCGTCTCTTGCATAAATTGCATTGTGGGAAAAATGTGATTTTACTCAATGGCCATTTAGGAGAGACACTATTAGAAGCAATTAGGAGTGCTAAACATTCATTGTGCTTCTCAACTCAAACTGCAAAATAGTTGCCTGCGCACCATTGTGTCATCTGTCTTTGAGATAGAAGAAAAGATTCAATTGAATACTTCAGTCGATTTTTATGCCAAATGTTTGTTGAAAATGGAATTACAGCCCACTTTTCAAGCACACAATAGCCGAGAATGAGTTGCATCTTGTCGTATATTGTGTGCTCCGTTCTGCTTGTGTTTAAGTCTGATTCAATCCAGAGCGCAGGATGTGTTTGTGTTTACAACACTAATGCAATACTTGAGTCTAATTTGTGTTTCTAAGCAACACAAAAGCGACACCGAACATGTCTTGATGTCAATAGTACAGAGACAATCAGTATATTCAAAAGCGATAATGATTTAATAATCTCCTAGTTTTTCTCTCTCTCGTTCTGTCTCCATAGATAAGATATATCTTCTTTTTACACCAAATCCCATGATTTCTCATCTCGGCTGGGTTCTCTGATCAGGCCGTTACATCAGCAGATTCAAATTACACACCAAGCCCTTTGGATAGCAAGTCAAGCCCCGTTCTCTCGTCCCACGGTACGTAGTCCTTGCCTCCAACCAAGTAATCTCTCCTGAGGACACTTCGGTGACAAAGTCTGGCAATTGCTTTCTGCTTAGGCAGTTCTTGTAAAATAAGACTTCGTCTGCAGCGAAGGTGGTCCATGAAAACGCACGACTTCCACAGGACCGAATACTCTCCCCGTCCCCCTCCTGAGACGTCAGTGGGCATCCGAAGGACCACGGATCAATAATCCACTGAACGTGAGATCGATATTTAATTTCATGAGTTTTCTTTAATAAACAGAATCATTGGTGGGACAAATATCGCATAGGGCAGCACTATTACTCGCATTGACGCGTCACAATACCTCGTAGAATCACTAAACCGCACGTATTTGTTCTGTGATCACACCTTTGAGTTGTAGCCTCCTCACACTGGTGCTGAACCAAAAAGCACAATTTTCACAAGTTTTGTAATCATTAGACATCTCAAATAGTGTTTTTCTCAGTTTGTTTGTGATATAGAAACAGGATTTCGCCTTCTCTGATGTGTTCAAAGACGCCGCGGGAAGCTATGAGTCACGATGGCATACACTTTCTCCTTATTTGCGGCGGTTTGTTTGTAGACTAATTTGAGAGGTGTTATTCACTGATCCTGTTTGAGAGCTCTGCTGCAAGAGTTGTAGGATTTACTCAAGCCCTTCAACGTGACGGCACAAGTAGGATGAGCGGAAGAAACAAAGTGTTTATATCCTGGCAGAAGAAGACGTACACAAATGGATGCACGCTCAAGTGGACGCTTTTAGCGAGATGTCCGTCGTGGGCCTTGCACATAATGCTTCAAAACGGATTCAAAATCAGAATGTCACTTTAATGAGAGAAACTGCAGCGGAATGGAGATTTTTATGTTTTTTGCTCCTCTGCTGCTGTTTCTTCTCTCGCTCGCGCTCTCTTTCTCTCTCATTATCACTTGTATATGGGTCACAAACATTTCAGCAATATAAAAGAAGTGGTATATCCACATTGATGTTGTTCCATACTTATCCTTTTATTTTCCAAGTGGAACACCAAAGAAAGACTTTCGAGACGTTGTTCCATACAGCAGTTCAGTGGACTGTCAAGCTAAAAGAAAAACACACCATAAAAGTAGTCATAACACTTATGTCGTATTCCAAGTCTTGCTTGCAGAAAACTACAGGATGGCTTTTGAACACTTGGAGTGTAGTGTGTGCTACCATGGTGTGTTTATGTTGTACTTTGACAGACTTGGGGCCAGATTTACTAAATAAGGCAAAAAAGCGCGAGAGCTTTTTCCTTTGTGAAATAGAATCAAAGAATCAAAACAAAAGCATACATATAATTGTCTTTTTCACATTTGTCTTTGACATTTTGCACCACACATTTGGCATGAGTAGTTTTGTTTTGGATTGGACTGATGCCCAAGACCCTGCGAATTTAATGGATGGCCCTGATATATAGCTGTTTACTGTTTTGTTTGGTATCCCATCCCATATGAATCTTGTTTGTTGTTGGCTCTGTTTTATTGTCTTGAGAGTTTAATGAAGATGCTTTCATTACGAACGTTTTGAGGTAAACTTACTGTTTTTAGCCATGTTTATATATTGAAGTTGTTAATTCAAAGAATGTTTATGACCCACGTGTGTTTGAGTTGATGACCCACTTTCGCTTCCCAGAATTCCCGTTTGATGCTAAATAATTGATATAAATGCTGTATGTTGGGCTGATATAACCGAATGTGTTTCTTGTGACCTTAAAGATGTTTTGATTGCAAAGCTAATGCTTTCGCTTTCTAGACAAATATAATCTGAACTGAAAATGTAATGACTTTTTTTAATGAATTAGTTGGAGTGCTCGTGAAACTTAAAAAATCATGGTAGATTATATAACCACTTTTAATTTTTTCATCTATCATTTGTGTTATTTCAGTATTTTGTTAATTCATTTGATTGGTTTTGATTCTTGTTTAATTTTTTACATTAAGGAATTTTCAAATCAGAATATACAGAATATCTTGGGGCAAAAAGTGTCTGGATCTTAAGCAATAGTTTGTACATTTTTAGATGTTCGAAGTCTACTTCATCTTTTTCTAGTCTGCTAAGTGTTATGACATTTTTAGTATGTAACATTCCTTGCATTGTTGTTAAACAAATTTCAATATTCTGATGATTCATTTGACTAAAAATGAAAATGCTGTCATCATTTACTCATCCTGAGATTCTTCCAAACCTGTATACATTTCTTTGTTCTGCTAAGCACGAAGGAAGATATTTGGAAGATTGTCAGTAGCCAAACAGATTCTCATCCCCGTTGATTCCCATGGTATTTATTTCCCCTACTATGAAAGTCAATGGGGGATGAGATCTGTTTGGTTACTGACATTCTTACAAATATATTACTTTTAGTTCAACAGAACAAAGACATTTATAGAAGTTTGGAACAACCTGATGGTAGGTTAATGACGGCAGAATGTTCATTTTTCATTTGTCGGTGAACTATCCCTTTAAGTCGCCTAGTACTCTTTTAATCTCAAATTCAAAATGATAATAGTTTTGTGCAAAAGTGACTAGATAGACATCTAGATTTAGTATTCTATGCGTACCAATTTAAGCTCTGAAATTGAAAATGAAGGGACAGTCAGTTTGGAACTCTCTACATTCGGTACCCATGTAATGTTAGCCCGTCTCCTGCGTCTCAGTTCACACAGTGTGTGACAAATCTACATAGCCTTGCCTTAGATAATTAAGTTTGAGGACAGTCTTACCCTGCTGGCCAGTTTGATTTAAGTTGGATGTGAAGTGCACTTTAAGTTCACTTTAGCTTCAGTCGAGAGCGCAGCACATCACCAGCCAGCTGTGAGCTCACATGCCGAACCATATGCTGTTACATCGCACAAAAACTGTGAAGCTGATGTAGTCTAATTTCTCTGAAAGGCCTGCAGGAAACTTCTGCTGTGTGCGTGTGCTTCTCTTCATTAAACCTTGTCTCAGCATTCAGCCATTTGCTCTGCAAGCGCTATTAGAAATCTGCTATAACCTAAAACATTCTCTTGAATTTTTCATCTTTTACAGACAGCTCAAGCAATCATTTGTACATTTATAGATGGTTTTAAGTCAACTTTTTCTGGCCTGCTACGTAGTATCGTTTCTAGTATGTGACATAAATGCTGTTGTAATGTAGAACAATCTACCTTTGTATTTCTGATCCTTGGATCTAATAGATTCTAATTTAGAATAAGGTTTGATGTTCTTTCCCCAATTTTACTTTTTAAACTGCAATTAAACTGCAATGTTTTTTACCATCAGAAAAGAACCCTGGACTTTTAAAAGTTTTCAAAGTGCAATGAAGTTTTGTTTTCAAAGATGACGGAAGGTTTTATTCCTCAGAATATGTCCTCTTTCTGGGGAAATTACCAAGACGATATTGCAGATTCTTTTTCATTCTTCTTTTTAATAATGTCTCAAAAACATGGGATAAAGTTGCATCTGCTAGTTCCATCTGCTAGCAATGCATATCAATCATTTAGCTCTCTTTAAAGTTTAGAAATTCTGTCACCCCAAAAAGTTGTTTGCATAAGAAAGCAATCTAACATAAAATACGCATATTTTAGTTATATATTCAGATGTCCTTGTTTGACTTAAAACAAATACAAATAAAGGGTTGTTTAACTCATACACATGCATGCTTCTAAAAGCGAACCTTCAGACCTGTCTCTCTCCTCAGACTCTCAAATCTCTGGTGCTAAATGGGTGCAGCACTGAAAATAGTGTGTTCCTATAGTATTATGCAAGGTTCTATTCATCTGTCTACCAGATCAAATGTGCAAATCATAACGCAGGAACCTACACTGGGTCTCTGAAACCTCCTTCGCTTTATGTAATTCAGTTTGACATCATTTTTGTGAGTGGGTGACAGGCTGTTGGGGTTTAGAATAGATTTAGATAGGTACACAAATGCTTTAGGACTCACAATTTGGCAACTACTGCATTATAAGAAAACAATGTTAAAATATTTAGCAGGCAAAAGTGTCATGATATCATGCTTGTTTCAAGTTTGGTATCTTAGAAATGTAGAAATCTAAGTAAATGGAAAATAGCCTGATGTAAATATGTATTTAACCCTATTAAAAATGTATTAAAAAGGGAAACTTTCAACCTTTATAAAGTCAAATGACATTTCATTAAAATAAACAGAAGAAAATCTGTAATTTTCTGTTAATTTAGTTTTTCAATTTTATTGTTTTGCTTATTGTTTGATTCCTATTCAAGTTGAATTTGTTTAAATTTTTATTTTATTTTTATTTATATTTATTTCTAACATTTTATTTTTGTTTATAGTACTTTATATATTATATTTTAAATAATGATAAGCCCAACATTTTCTTTTATTTGAATAAACAGAAATGTTTTATTAGTTTTTGTTAAATCAAATTACTAAGGTAAGCAACACTGATCTAATTCATTTAACGCTGGAACGGGCAGAACAATTGTTATAATCGAATCAGATGTTAAACTAATATCTTTAAGATGTAATTATACAGGTATGTATACCATTTAAGAAATTAAATAAATACAAATGAAACTAAAGTGCTTCTGGACCGTGTTTACATGGTGTAGTGGTTATAATCCCTGCACAGATTTCAATAACCTTTTGGGTTCCTGTGTGTGTGTGTGTGTGTGTTAAGAGCGAGAAATAATGGAATAAATGCTATGAATTCCTTGAATCTTTCCCTAAGGATGTCAGCTTAATCTTCAGCACCTCTGTCGAGACAACAACCTGTGTTACTAATTTATTAAGGTCAGCTTCAATTACCCAGGCCAGAAACAGGAGAAATCTATCACAGGAACCCAGCAATATGTTTCAAGGACAATTATTTTTTATGTGACAGACTCTAATCTATCTGCATAAGAGACAGTCGCGGTGTATGACAGATCCGCCCTTCAGCCAGCCTGTATTTGCTGTCACCTTTGACATATTCTCCACTAGGCTTATTACGTTTGCCATAAAATGCTCATCGGGGTGCTATGCAGAGCCAGCGACTGACCTATGAGAGGTCGAACGGGGCTTTGGTGTCTTGCTTAATGTGTTTGTGCTTATTTATCAGGCACAGGCTGATTGACAGAATTCATCATCGTACACGATGCACACAAGCAGAGTGATGGTTTATGAATATTAATCACATTTTTGGAAAGTTTTGCTTAAACACTCAAAAGCTCTTTCCGCTAATTTGTGGCGGGGCGTTTTAATCAATATCTTAGTCTTGTGATTTAGTGTATCAAGAGGAACGGAGGAATGAGAGCTACAGTAATAATTCATCCAATAATTATAATTCTGTCGTCATTTATTCACCCTAATGTTTGCGACACTTACGTAAGATGAGTCTAGATGCCATCAGATGCAGCCCAAGGTGTTTAAGGCAACATATGTGGATGTATGCATCAATAAGGTTTGATAGAGGAAGATTTCATGTTTTTGGTTTGTTGTTTATTTCTAATATTTTTCAGTATGACACACAAACTATGGTTTAGCTTTGAATAATAAAATCATCATTTTCTCACCCTCAGACATTTCTTTCCTTTCCAGAACCCAATAGAAGATTTTTTGAAGAATGACCATAACCAAACAACATTGGACCCCATTGACTTCCATTGTTTGGACACAAAACCAATGAGAAATTTCTCAAAATATCTTCCTTTGTTGTTCCACCCGAAAAGAAAGCATCAGAACAGCTTTTGAATGGCATCAGGGTGAATAAATGATGACCACCTGATGACAGATTTATCCAAAGTACTATAAAATATGATCATTTTTTCATGTTTCCACTGATGCTCTTCATTTACATTTACCATTGTACAGTAACATACTGTATCTGTATATATATACTGTATATATTGTAATATATCCCTCCACTATTATCCTTCCAATATTTTCTGTTCTGAACAGCCCAGCTTTATCATCCAGTGGCGAATAACTTTTTAATGTTGCACCATATTTCTGTCAGACACCAGTTCTCGCTCTCCCGTGTCCTTGGGAGATTGTATGAGTTTGATAGCTGTCTCCACCAGGCTTTGATCATGGGTTCTCTCTCTCTGAGTGGATGTTTCATGAGGGTCCTGCTCCATGGGGGATCCTGAGTGAGAGACTCTAAGGATAGTGAGGTCTTAGGATAAAGTGAGTGTGTTGCCTCAGTCTTTTTTTCTCTCATGGTGAAGGAGGGAGTCATTTGAACTATTCTGCTCATGTGTGCTTGATGTACCTTACTGATAAAACCAAAGAAACAGTGTTCACAGTTTCATGGATATTTTGTATCAGTGGGACAAATCTACTGAGGAGAACAGAAGATTCAGAGATATGTATGTGACTTTCGCTAAAACTTAAAATTTTTCCTTTTGCTGACAAGCAAGATAATCTCGTTTTTTGGATCAGAGGTATCCCAATCCTACAAAAAAGCTTTGCACACATCGGTCCGGTTTCATAGACAAGGGATAGCCTAAACCAGGACCATGCCTTTGTTAATTTAGGCTATTTAAGTCGCTTTTATTAAAATGTCTTAGTAAAAAACATAACTGATGTGCTTAACTGGGTCATTTATTTTTAGTTGAGCTCAAAATTCATTCTAGTCTAGGACTAGTTTTAAGCCTCGTCTGTGAAACCGGGGCAAAGAGAAGGTTTGATCCAGATTAAAACCAGGACTGGATCGTGTGATCAAATCTGATGTCAGAATAAGTTTTTGTGTTTAACCAACCCATGTTTAAACTTCCATTCATCCTGATAACCCAAATCCAATCCATTTTTGAACAGTTGGGCCCAGAACGCAAAAGTAGAAAGTTTTGAGATTGAAATCATTTGCATGTTTTTATTCACCATCTCTGTGATGTATTGTACTATAACAACGTCTGCTTTTTGTTTTATGAGGTGCTGCTTATATTATATATATATATATTTCATATTATATTGCATCACGGACCATTTACACAGTGAATTTCCCTTTACGGTGAATTTAATGTAGCTATTAGCTTTGTTAATTTCTTCAACATCCTGCAGGTTGGCTCATTAGAATTGTCCCCAAGGATCCAATGTATTGACCTAATTAGCGAATGGAATTGGGGTGATTATTTTGTGTGTAAAATGTTGTTGGCGATAAACAAAGATTATGATGTTAGCGCTAAAGATTTCCACAGTGTAAATGTTGGTAATTACCCGATTCCAATCTACCTCAGCAGTGCTATGCAGGGAGTTTGCTTAGAGTTATAGATGAGGATCATCAACCTTTTCTGTAGTTACATCTCACAGTGTTGTATCGCTGTTGTTTTCACTTCATTCAATTAACGATGGTTACAAAAAGCATTCGAGTCCAGTTCTGGAGTCATTCGTTCTTAGCATTCTTTTCCTGTCCTTTAAAATGTGTGATGTGCAATAACGGTGAGCTCTTTCAATAAATGATTCCCTCAAGGATATTTTAAAGACTCAGTCAAGGCGAAGGTTAACCGGTCGTATAAAAACGTCTTTGCAAGAGCTTCATATGCTTGGAATGCACTGAAGCTTCACAGAGTTCTGCGGGGTTGTGATCTTGGTGTTTGGAGTCTGACTTTACCCAGCACCAGCGCAGCTGCATTCTGCTCAACTTTACTCTAATTGTTTGTGACTCCGACTAGGGTCAATGCAACTGATATCATTGCGAAATACCGATGCATTATTCACTCGACATCATTGCGCGGACTAGTCTGGGTCATCTTCTTACTTGGAGTGGTTCTGTATGGTTAAGTACTTCCTCTGGTAAATTATTCATGGCTAAAAGAACTACAGATCCCTGCAGGGAGCATTACTGATGCACGGCAGTGGGGGTGTATTGTTTCTTCTTTAAATGAATTTGACATATTATATTGGGCATGGTCAGATGTCTTTGCACAGTGCTTGGTTTCTGTTCCAACAGATTTTGATCAAGATTTATGGAATATGGAATATATACAGTGAGATTAAAACGTCTGTCTGAGATTCTTAAATCTGAAAGAGTAGTGAAAATCAAATCTAATCTTTACATGTTTTACTTGTATCAAAAAAACGTATTTAAACAAATGTAAGATAATATTTGTATTATTTGTATTGTTTTTAGTAATACTTTATATAAATTATTATATTTTTTATGTTCTATTTTATTGTTTAATAATAAACTTTTATCATATCTATGTTTTTTTAATAAATGTAAAAAATAGTTTTTTTATGCACTTCTTTATTTTTTGGTAACAATATGTTTTTTTATCGGCTGATTGTAATTTCAATACCTAGAGAGATGGGTATGAGCATCGATTTATTTTGTTTAATTCAGAAATAAGCTCATTCTGGTATCCATGGGTTTTATTTTTAGCTTTAGTGTGTGCTTGAACGACACTGTAACCAACTGGGACATGCCTGTTCTATGTACCAAAATAAATATGTTAGATGGAGAAGCTTCAGTTTGACAGTGTCAAGGGATCAACTTCTGTCGAACCCTGATGACTCACACATGTAGAGAGAGAGAAAGAAAGAGAGAGAGAGAGAGAGAGCTGTTAAGGTCCTCCCAAGAACAAACAAGAGTTTCCTTCAAAAACTAGAGGGAGTAACTCATGAATTCTCTCCATAGTTACACATGACGGCTCACACATTCAGATCCATAATCATATTTGTTAGTATCCAGAATGTAATGTGCCTGATGTGCTGATAGACTCTGTTTACTAAAGAAATCATACGTCTCTGCCTCTTATTTCACACCTGCAGCTGTTGTGTTAACCCTTCAATTATTTTTGTACACTGTAAAATTGCCAGCACGTACCAGATCAGACACTCCCCTGGACTCCAGATTTCTAGTTAATCTGCCCAGATGGTGATTTTGACCACGGTCATTTAAACGGTATGTTTGCAACTCTGCTCATAAAGAAAATAGTAGCATGCTCCAGAGATGGAGAGCAGGACCTAGCAACGGTGTGAGAGAGAGAGAGAGAGAGAGAGAGAAAGAGAGAGAGAAAAAGAGAGAGAGAGACTCATTTTGCATGTAGGAATTTGAGTGATACAGCTAGTGTGCCACTGAGTCCAGACCTTCCTCCACCAATTAGTGATGTGCCAAAGTGTAGGAAATGTGTGGATAAAATGTCGTACTGAATTTAAGCACTTGTGTGTGCGTAACAGAACTGACTAAGTGTGTTCTTATGCCAACATGAATTACATTTTGCTCTGTATTTGTGTTCCAGACAGACTGAGCGCCAAGATATTCAGGTGCAATAAAACTTGTCCAGGTCACATCTCAAATAGCAGAAATAGAAGAGTTTTAAGAAGGGAGAAAAGAAATCGAGAAAGAAAGAAAAGCAAAAAAAGAATAGTAAGAAGGTAAGAAAAATATCTATAAAAAGGCAATAGTAATTAGAAAAAAAAATATAGAAATAAGAATGATTAAAAAAAGAACAAAAAAGAGAAAGAAAGAAAGAAAGAAAGAAAGAAAGAAAGAACAAAAGTAAAGCGAAATAGAGATAGAGATAGAGAAAGAGAAAGAGAAAGAGAAAGAGAAAGAGAAAGAGAAAGAGAAAGAGAAAGAGAAAGAGAAAGAGAAAGAGAAAGAGAAAGAGAACGAGAAAGAGAAAGAGAAAGAGAAAGAACGAAAATAATAGAAAGAAAATAAATAAAGGGAAATAACAGAAAAATTATAACCATGAAAGTAATGTGAATGCAAAAATTGTAATGGTCATTAAAAGCCACTTCGTTTATGTAATGTTATATCCTTTTGTATTTCATTGAAGTTGGACAAGATCTGTTCAGAGATTTATCCAAACGTGTGTTTGGGTGGTCTCCCTTTATAAAAACACTGTATTAAAACAGGGACCTCCCCCCCCCGTCCTTTCCATCCCTTTGGCTGCTGTCAAAACTCTTTTATGAGTCTCTGATCAGCAGGCTTCTGTTCTCCGACTAGAGAGCAGCGGCCTTAAATTATTCACCACAAACTCAGGCTCTGCCTTTTAATGGGCAAATATTGAGGCGGCAGATAGGTAGAGAGGATTCTGGGAGTCTCTGAGGAGTGCAGAGTGAGAGAGCTATATTAGCTGGAAGAAATGCTGTCTCATGGCTTTTCTGCCTGCGCTGTCTCTCCTTTAGTGAACTGTAGGAAGGCACACATGAGTTACACTTTATTTGGGATGTAACTCATCCTGTCAACCCGGGCTTGGGCCAACACGACTCATGAGAGCGGTAAAGCCTCTGCGCTGGGATTGGCGGTAGTTACAATTAGTTGCGGCAATGTCTGTATATTACTGCGGCTTAGTACATCATTATGGAGCTTGAGAGGCAGCGCATATTAATACAGAATTCCCCAAACGCTGGGGAGTTTTTAGACCCCCTTACCCTCAGAATTAAATTTTAAGAGTTAAGATTTTTTATAAATAATATAGAAAAAATATACGAAAAAAAAAAAAAAAACTTTCTTACAGACCTTCAGGACCATTAGTCGAACAAGCCCAGCGAGTGTCGTTTCGATCGGCCTCCGTTAAGTCGATGTAAGCAGTGCTCAAACTTCATTGGCCGATGGCGGCCATGTTTTTTTTAGATATACGAATGTCCTTTTCTAGAATCATGGTACATGACACAAAGACACAGCATACCAAGAAATTAGTCGATCGTGCAAACTCTTGGGTAGTTATTGCCCTTTTCGAGAAAATGTATATTATAGCGCCACCTAGAGGCCAAACGCCAACATTTTTATACTGTGACCTCGGACTGAGAGTATAAACATATGGTCCAAGCCCCATGAAGATAGCTCAAACGGTTCATGAGTTATAACCATTTTAGTCCAATTCGCTCCTTCCGGTCCAGACGTTTTGTCGCCCCCCAGCCACCACGGATCCAAATTTCAATTTTCGATAATTATTTACATTCACACTCCACAGAATTCATCAGCGTTGGTTTGGTTCCGATTGGGCAAAAATCCATTATTTTTGCATAAAATGCAAATTAGCAGTTTACACAATTTGGAAGAATGCTTGTAACCAAACAGGTCCAAACAGCCAGTATTGACAACTATACTAAGGAAAAATGACAATGGTAGGCCCAGAACGTTTTTCTTTCCCACATTCTTCAAAATATATTTTGTGTTCAACAGAACGAAGAAATGTTTAAAGCAATTTATCCGACTATGGTAGTCAACGTTGGCCAAGAACTGTTTTGTAACAAGCATTCTTCCAAATCGTGTAAACTGTCCCTTTAACATTATATTAACGTAAATCAACGGGGCAAACTTTAATCTTCAAAAAAAGGTTGAAAAATTAAGTTTACAAAAGTCAAAACACCCAAGCCTGAAATTATCTACAAGGTTAATTTAATATATTTTTTCTATATTATTTAAAAAAAACGTTAACTCTTAAAATTAAATTCTGAGGGTAAGGGGGTCTAAAAACTCCCCAGCGTTTTCATAGGAACAAAGACATTTATACACAGAACTTGAATGTGAGTAAATGACAGAATTTTCATTTTCGGGGGAACTGTACAGACTTGTGATTTTCATGCATATGTTTAGCCATTTATATCTGTTGTTACACTTAATGTATGTGTTGAAAATTTCAAACAGCGAACTGAAAACAATTGATATGCTTAGTGTTGTGTTAATGGTAAATCACCTCTGATATAATGCAAATTCAAAGCCTGAACTTCAACTCTGTTATTCAGCCTTCAGGAAATTGCAGGTTTTTTGTGGCCGTGTCTCTTTTGTGCCGTTGAAATGAAAACGTAATTGCTTATGCACAAGATAAAATAAGTGGAAATGTGTGTTTAATCCCCCTTGAGTTGCAAATAATATGTCAAATAATATTAATCTTGAGGTCCAGTTGCTGTCTGGTTGTGAGGACTGCAGGGAGCCAGTCTTTGATGAGACGGTCTGTGGTTTGGTTTTTCTGGAACATCAGAAGGAAACCCTGTGCATATCCATTCTGCAGACCTGCGTTATTCAGCTCTGAAATCATCAAAGAACGTTCAAATACAGCCAAAAATCCATCAAATGCACAAAGCAATTTATTGGAATTTGGTCAAGATGACAATTTGTTTTTCGAAACGTTATTAAACAACAAACTTTTCAAACGTTCTCTGCCATTAAAAAAACCCTCTGTGTTACTATAGGGATGTGTGTTTTAAGTCTACAGCGATAATTCATTTTCAGTTGTTTGCGCAGAATGACGTGCAAATGGAAATAAAACCGAGTGGTCTATGTTACACATCAAATATGACTTAACATAACATTGGATCTTGTCGGTCCTTGCGTGCCTTGTGACTATTTGACGTTGGTGTGTTTTGTTATGAGATCCTAAGTTTTTGATCTTGCCGTAGATACACTTAAAAAAAGTCATTAGGAGTCAGTTTCCACCTAATGAAGGGTCAAAAAAACAAGATCAAACCATTGGGTAATACATTAACCTATGTTGGGTTGTTTCAACCCAACTGTTGGGTTTGTCCATTTTTGACCCAATGCTGTGTTGAAAATTCTTTTTAGTGTCAATACAATGTATTGTGCTAAATAAGGCCAAATTTGTACATGTTTACTCTCACAAACGTATTGTTTCTCTTCAGATTTTCATATTGATTTTAGAAATTGGTAGATTACTACCAGGTAGATTCAAATTAGCCACCTCATAAAAGAGTTACCTTTTTGCCGTGAGATTGTGTTGACAGTTCCAGTCCCCAGTTCTGTGTAATAGAAAGATGAGACGTTCTCTTTAGCCGTTCTTCTCTTTTCCTCCACGGAAGTAAGTCACATACACATTTGCGTGTTTTTTTCTGAATGGACTATTCCTGTAACCAGTTACTCGTATGTTGTTGTGCTTATAGAAACAAAGAATGTGTCCTCTCTCACCTCTTAACACTGAACTATCCAGCCTCCTGCTAGTCAGCTTCCTGTCAGCTTAATTTTATGTGCATAGACCTTTTCTGGTGATACTGTCAGGGTTTGCTTTCATTATGTCAAGCACATGCCATGGGCCAAGCAATGTAGGAGAAGGCCTGCAGTTACTCTGACAAGCCCAAAGTCCCTTTGGGCATGAGTTCGAGATAACCTTGAAAGAAAACTGTCAAAAGACATTCCGGCGTATGACCTAATAAAAAAACATCCGGCTGAATAATTCTACCAAACAGGAAACACAGCCAAACATTATGAATATAAAACAGGGTGCTCAGATGGAGATAACTGCAGGCATGATGCTGTCTTTACATTTGCTATCAACGAAGCTTACATGCATGTGCACGCATCAGTAAATGAAAACCAGTGATGTTTGTTGCGTTTTAAGTTTGGGATAGAAAAGATGTCATTTTACAATCAGTATGATATAAGATTCATCGAAATTTTAAATATTGAAAAGTACAAAATGTGTATGATTTCTATAGAAGTCAATGGTGGCCAAGAACTGTTCGGTTCCAAGCAATCTTCCAAATATCTTTCTCTGCGTTTATCAGAAGAAAATAATTTGGAACAACTTGAGTGTGAGTAAATAAAGACAGAGTTTTCATTTTTGGTTGAACTGTTCCTTTAATGCTCCATTGCAATCAATAGTACCGATACCCCTCCTAATTCTCGGAATACCACACTTGTATTCACGTACATTAAAGCGAATTGTTTTCATTAAAATAAGAGCGTGATGGGGTTTTGTGGTAATTAACATTTTTGGTTCAGTGAAGTGTTGAAATCAGATGGCATCTTGCAGCAACAGGGCTTGTTGAGAGGTAACACACAAGCAGATTAAATTAGGAAGCTCATCTTCTTCATATACCGAGCAAGATGGCAGGACTCTGGAGGGAGGCTGTGAAAAATTGAGAGACGCAAAATGAGAGAGAGGAGCAGAATGAGCGCAGTATGGGGTGGAGTGTTAGTAATATTTAGGGGAGAGCTGTGGGAAAGACAAAAACAAAGCAGGGGGGGAGAGAGAGAGAGTGGCGGAAAGGAGGATTGGAATGAGACAGACGGGTTTGGAATCTCACGTAGGCAGACATTTGGGGATTTTTGCATGTGACAGATATATTTATAGATCTGTGGATTAACACGGAGTTGAATAGATAGATGGACTTATGTTTCACCATGACTTACATTTACGCATTTGATTGACGCTTTTATCCAAAGTGACTTACATTGCATTATACTATACATGTGTTACTGAATACATGTATGTGCAATCCATGGGATCGAACCCATGACATTGGCTTTGCTAGCACCATGCTCTAACCACTGAGCAACAGGAAAGCTGGTTTTAATAAAGTTGATGTATATTACTAATTATTTCATATATTAATCTTGTGTACTAATACACATTTACTGTTAATTGATAAAATGTACATTTAAAGTGAAATTCTGTCATCATTTACTCACCATCTGTCATTTCAAACCTGTATGATTTTCTTTCTTTCAGAACACATTAAGATGATATTAAGAAAACGTTTGTTTATCGGCACCCATTGACTTGCATTGTTTTTTTATCATATAGAAGTGAAAGTGTGCCGGCGCTGCAAACTTTCTTCAAAATACCTTCTTTTATGTTCAACAAAAGAAAGTCACACAGGTTTTAAATGACAAGAGGATGTGTGTTTAGTTTCATGTCATATACATATGTACTGTATATAGAACTTTAGGCAAGAAATATTCTGAACCACTTTTGGAGTCCCTTTAGGACTGTCTGGTCCATAATGGCCAGGACGAGAGGTTGTTTGGATGAAAAAAAACAGATACTGTGGGATCAAAGTTGGCTTTTCACTGCCAGATGGCATCTGCTCCGTTGACCAGATCAGCTGCTATAAATGGAGCAGGTACCCAACAGGTCTGAACAAACACACTGGCGGCGTAGCCTTAACACGGTTGAATGACACACATGCACAATATATTTACATACGCTTTCAAGGTTAAAATGTTAATGATATCCAGTCCCTAAAACCAAAGCAGAGTTTAAAGAGATTTTTTTATAGATTAATTGAACTATGGTAAAATATGGTTAAAAAGGCTTGTGCATCGTTTGAAGTGCGTGATGTAATATTTACTCGACGCGCTTAGCACCTTGCATCCCCTGACCCTCCGTATTGGCACATTACACTCGATCACTGTTAGGTGTCCCAGTGTAAACAATCGTCTAGCGCTATGAGAAAGTGCGAAAGTTGAGTGTGTTGTTTTGTGTCTGTTCTGTCTCTCATTGGTCTGTGGATATGGGAAAATAAGTGACGGTAGAAAAGTTAGACTTAACTGTAAATAGTAACTCTAGCGCATGCGTGTGTGTGTGTGTCTTTGTGTGCGTCTGTAAGTATAAACTGTTTATGTATGTAATCCCAGTAATTTTGACCTGATGGAAACCCTGTGAAGTACGTTTATAAATGATACATTATTATTTTTATTTTTCAATTACATTTAACATTTAAGTTTAGTTAAGTTACATTTTTTTATTAAGTTTTATTTTAAATAAAAATACTTTTAAAATGTTGTTTAAATTGCATTTATTTTTTAATTCATTTTAATTTTAAAATTGATTTAATTTTACTTGATTTCATTTTAATATTTGATATTTCATATTTAAAATGTAAAAATGCATGTGAGCATTAGGTTTAGACAATAGACATACATTTTGGTTTGATTTGTACAGTATAAAAGCCATTATGTCAAAAACATAATTGTGCGCACTGAACACGCTTTGTTCTGCATTCGGTTTTCACAGTACGTGTGCCAATGTCTGTGTGGTGGTGCTTTATCAGAGCCCCTATCTGCTCACGGCTTAACCCGTCCGACCCGGGCTCGAAAGCACCAGTTCACGATGAGATTACTCCGAGCTCGGGGCAGGCGCTGTCCAATTAACACAGAGATTACTGAGAGCCGGCTCCCGAGAAACAAACCTCCTCTGAGGGTAGACCTCACCACAATGAGGAACCTGTGCTTTATCTGCCGGCAGAGAAAGAAGCAATTACAGGCTTACTTACAGAGACCTCATGCCTAATGAGGACACAGGGTTGAGGTCCACATGACAGTGTGCAGTGTTGCGGCTGAGACGGAATTCCTGTGGTTGAGGACCGGTCCAGTCCTGTTACTTTCAATGGGTGTGTGTGTAAACACGGTCAGACAAAAACTTATTTGGTACAATCATTCAAACCCTAAGAAGGGAATTGGATGGGGAAAGAGAGGCTATTTTTATTGTAAAACAACAATGCTGTTTATATATTATAGAGAAGAACAAAAGCCAAATAGTTCAAAACAATAAACAATGACAAGATGTAAGGCATTTGTTGGGAAATGTCTTCCGGAAATAAATGGAACGCTTTGTTTACTCATGATAATTTTAGACTGGCAAATTTAGATACAGGAATCAAACCCATGTGTGTAGAAACACAAGGCCTGGAGATGGTGGTAAAAAATAACAGAATGTTTTGTACCTGCTATCTAATAGTATAAAATGCGACCTTTTCTGTATGCTTAAAGGAATAGTTCATTATTTACACGCCCTCTTGTCATTTCAAATCTGTATGACTTTCTGTCTTCTGCAAAGCACAAAGAAGATTTTTACATAAAGGTAACAAAAAAACGTCGGTCCCCATTGACTCGCATTGGTTTTGTGTCCATACAATAGAAGTCAATGGAGAACAACGGTTTTTGGTTATCAACGTTTTTTCAAAATATCTTCTCTTGTGTTTTGCAGATGAAGATCACAAGGTGAGCAATTGATGACAGAATTTTCATTTTGAATGTGAGCTATTGCTTTAATTCATATTATGGAGATTTATTAATGGTAAAAAAGTTGTAATTGAATGATGAAGTTTGTTTCAAATGTAGGGATGTTTGGTAACGTATAGAAAGATATAAGTTTGCACAGTCATAAAAAGCATTTGAACATATATTTGATAGACTGTTGCACATTTTAGTTGGCTCTGTTTTGTTTTTCGACTAAGTGGAATGTTTTGAGTTTTAACAAACATTAAATTATCAAAAGATCAGAAAACATAATGCACGCTAAATAAAACTGACTGGAGTCAGGCAGGCTTATATTTTTATATTTGTAAATATAAGAACCAAGAATGACAACTATAAATACAACTATAATGATAAAGTTGTTATTATCATTCTAAGTTCTTGCGCTGCAGTTTCACATTACATTTTTTCTGTGAGCTCTTTAAATTTAAACAAATTTAGATTTGCTGTCAATGTTTTATTGTTTTATTAATTTTATTAATTGTTTTATTGTTTTATTTGATTTGTAATGTCTTATTGGTGTGATTGAGCCTTAAAGCATAGCTGTATTTTATCTGAATATTAGTTGTTCATTTTCTCATCCTAAAGCCATCCAAGAGGTGACATTGACGTTTGGTTGATGCTATGGATTAACGGTTATAATGATGTTCCGTTCAGTTTCTTGCAAAGAGCGATCATTTCACTTCATAAGAGATCAGTATAACGCCAAAAGCCGCAGGGATTACTTTTGTGCCTGCATCTGCTTTTTACACTTTCAAGGACATGGAACCTATGGACTTGCATTTTATGAATTCCAGAGTACCTCGATTTCAGCTTTCTTCTTTACCGTTCGACTGCTGAAACAATGTCACCTACATCTTGAATGACCTGAGGGTGAGTAAATTAAAAGCCAGTTTTATTTTTTAAGAGAACTAACCCTATACAACCCGAAGCATCACACTGGCCATACATTTGGTTTAAAACATAATAATAACTGCGGTGTTGCTTTGGAGACGTATCTCCTTATGACTTGGATTCTTTCAACCTTATAATTGGTTGATGCTGAATAATTAGCAGCTCTAATTAATTATCAACAGTAGAATGAGGAGAGAGTCCACAGGGAAGTCAAGGTCGCTCCTGCATCTCTCTATCCAGGGATGGAGCTAAAGATGCTTATATTAGAACAACCTTTATCAATCGATAAAATGTCAAGGTTTCTTTCTTCGGCTTCAAGTTTCTGTTATGTGGTTTTAAGGTTAAAATAATGCAGCAAATTATTTTCTGTTTCCTATGTACAGTGTGTTTTTACATTGAGATTCTTCCACGGTTAGAACATTTCCATTGTTGGGTTGAGAACTTGTCCAGTTTTAGATTAGAGGAGCATACGATTACCAATTTTCGGATTATGATACTATCTATCCTGTTTATGATACACTATCCTATCTATCTCTCTGGTCCAATGTATGAAATTCGGCATCATCTAGTGGTCAAGTTTGCAAATTGCAACCAATGGCTCTCCTTTTTGCAGCACTATGGTGGCTGACACAGGGCTAAGATGTCGTCATATTTTTGCTTCTTTTGCGAAAGACGATAATGCATTTACGAAACATGCTCTTTAGAGCAGTTTTTCCGTTTAGGGCTACTGTTAAAAAAAACATGGCGAATTCCATGTGCGGTGTATGTAGATAGATCAATCTAAGCTAATAAAAGCATAACACTTCATTATGTGAGGTCTTTATACTCATCTGAAGACATAGTTATCTATATTATATTGCGTTTCTGTCAATAGATACTTTAAGAAATTACACACTGGACCTTTAAGAGTTTATCTGTGCTATACTGAAATAATGTTTGGTTGCGAGGACGTACCCAGTGTCGGACATGGTGATCATTTTTTGCTGAATAAAGTCAGTCAAATTAACTTTACTTTACTTTTCGTCATTTCAACTTACTATTTTACTGCTTGTCTATGTCTTACATTTCTACAACATTATAAAAAAGATCAAAATTCAACTTATTTTAATAAGATAAATCAACTCAACCACTTGCGAAAATGTAAAATAATAAGTTGAATTGACTTATAAAGGTAATTTGATGTTGTACAGTTGAGAGAGTTGCATTGAGAGGAAATTTCTTGATTTTTAGATTTAGAAGATGTAGCTGTAGTTTACATAATATACACCTTTAGAGGTTGAGACATTTCCATCTCTTATTGGACCTTTTAATAGCCCGTTTATGTGGTAAATCACACCAATTGTGCTAAATAGTCAAATTTTCTAGCAAATTCTCATTCAGGTGATAGTTTTCTTCATTCCAAGCCCTTTTGAATTCCCTCGTGTTGAATTTGATGTAAAACTAAACTAATTGAAAAGACAAAATAAATGGACACAAAATGCACCCCATTAAAATTCTTTACTCTAAAAAGAAAAAAGGACAACACACTCCTCTGAAAGCATTTAAAAGAAATGAAGCGTATTGATTTGAATTAAACTGATTTCACGCCCACAGAATAGCCGCAAAGTGCCGCAGTGGAAAATGTGTTTGTTCGTGGAGGCAAAAGAGCAGCAGAGGCCAGTCAGAGGGTGTGGAGGTACCAGCCTGCAGTCGTGTGTGACACAGTCCCAGAGATCCTCCCTGCGGGACGCAGTGTATTGGCTGTGGGAGGGGTGAGTTTTATGATGCTGGCGGGAGGTCTGTATCGGAGCTACAGGGAGAAACAGTCAGCCTGACACCGAGGGAGAGCTCACATACACACCCATTTGTGTCATGCCGGGGGTCTGAAGTACACACATCACCAGCAGATGAAAAAGACGAGAAGGTTAAAGATGAATGTGATGAATCGCTCAGCAGAGTCTGTTCTGACGTTTTCGTCTTTTGTTTTACGCCACCTCGCTCGTTCACCCGGCGGTTTTGGGGTGATGACTACGAATTCATTCCAAATTTCTGTCAGCGTGTTAAAAAGATGGAGCTGAAACAAATGTCATTTGGGGTTGATGAGATGAGGTTGATTTTTCTTAGCATGATTTATTCTCAGTGGTAACTACATTTTATTATCCGTGCGGAGATGGAGATTACAGTTTGTAATGACAAAAAAATTGACTATTTTTATAATCACTATATATAATATATATTTGTACTTTTTTATGAAAATAATGTAAGGTGCTAGTGTGGTGTTAGTGGTTGCTAGGGCGTTGCTAAGGTATTTTGATGTTGCATGGTGTTCCTCTGAATGAACGAACGAATAAATTATTGAATGAACGAATGATTGAATAAATAGTTGAATGATTGAATATACGAATGACTGAATGAACAATTATTGAATGAACGATATTGTAAAGTATGCGAATTTGTTTTGGTTTCAGAGCACAGACACAATAAAACATATTAGAAAGAATAAAATAAGATATCTGTATAAAAATACATTCAAACAAGGCATTTCCACGATCAACAAGATATGACAGATGTGCGTATAGAATAATAACTCTATATTACATTATATTATATAATTATGGCTCATGTTCATTTTTCAAAGATTTGTATCATCTTTCTGTTAGAAAGCATAAGTTGAAATCAGTTACACCGTGTATTTATCTAATAATGTTAACAGGTTTAGCAGGGGCTAGAAAATATCTTTGTACGAATCTTAGTAAGCATTGATTCTACAAGAGGTCCTCATTAATTTTGTTTCGCTGTTTGTTTTTCATTAGCCTGCACATTAGCTCATTTCAGCATAACCTTTACATCCCCTTTCTGACCTCACCCCGGCGTCATGTGACTAAAAGCGAGCTCAAAAGAGTGAAAAAGCGAGACAGAGATGGAGAAGAGGTGGTTATTGGAAAGCATTAAGGGAGCCCTGCTGATTTGTTAACCTTCTGAGAGGACTGCTCAATATCGCTGTGCTTTTTCTGGAAAGCCCAGCTGTTTTTAGTCAGAATAGGAGGCAACATGCAGTTTGGGCTTTCAATCTCTTTCCGGCAGGGTGTGTGTCAGTGTCAATGCTTGTGAGATGCTGTGTGTGGTGGGGGGGAGTGATATTGATAGTTTTGTTGGGAGATCTGACATTCTTTGGGTACCCTATTCCTTTTAAAACAAACACAATTTCGAATTGGCATTCAATAACTCTAGCGTCTGGTCTTATGTTACCCCAAAATTAAAAAAGGAACTTTATTGTATAATTTAGGCATATTATTAATGTGTATTTTCATTAAATCCTTGTTTTGGCTTTTTGTATTAAATTCACCTTAATTATGCACTTTTTTCCCATTAGTGGTTATATTTTCTTAATGTTTATTTACAACAAATTGTTTAGTTCCATACTACTGTATGTAAATGATTTTATTCACATTGGCCGTTTGTTTTTACCATTAAAGTAGTGAAATCTTGACAGATATTGAGAGAATGCATTGTCATGCAACCCAAGAAAGACTTCAGCATGTGTTACCCAGCATGTACTGCAAGCATATTTATCATCCATTTGGTGTAATCTAAAATGATTTCACCAGATATTCACGAACCTGCCATGCATTCCATTCCGTTCATCTGTTCAGGGGGCGTTTGAATTTTTCCAGCCGTAGCCTAAATAGAGAAACGAAT
This sequence comes from Barbatula barbatula, assembly GCF_947034865.1. Lineage (NCBI taxonomy): Eukaryota > Metazoa > Chordata > Actinopteri > Cypriniformes > Nemacheilidae > Barbatula > Barbatula barbatula. The sequence goes on along the minus strand of NC_136773.1, from coordinate 20,799,384 downwards.
TGCAAAAGGGAGTCAACTCACCCAAAGGATGCTGGTTAGTTTGATCCGTGAGAACGCTCAGATAAATCACAATGAGCCACTTTGCAGACACCCAGGGCTAGAAACACAGATGCACATTTTAAGAGTGTGAGATTTACAGCCGGAGCCCGGTAAATAAAGCATTCTCGAGTCCACGCGTTCTCAATGTCAGGGCCGACAGAAAGCAGAGATCCGGAATTTTATAACTCTCTGTGTGTGTACGCATTTCTCTATTGAAACAGGGCCACAGGTGTCATTCTAATCATTATAAGGACCAGCACACACGCACACAGACACACAGAGAATGTGTTATTTATTCGGTGAGGAGTCATATTATTGATTTAGAAATGAAATGGAGGCCACCTGAACACCTGCCTCTCATTCAAAGATGTTTTCCCAAAGTGTGATGCATGCACACGCAGCTGTTCTGTTACCTGCATGGTGATGTGAGAGTCGATCTGGGTCACTGAGCACTGTGTGCCTTTTTGTGTTGATTTTCACTGTTTGACATTAAATTCAAACTGTGTGTGTTTTGGAAAGTCGTATTGTCAGTTTCTCTTACATGCCGGCATGAGCAGGCAAAGCAGACAAACATGTTTGACTTTGCTCTTAAATGTTACATTATTTTCTAAATATGAGCAACACTTTTGCTAGTAAAATAAAAAATGTATGCTGTGAATATCATCAACTCCACTAAACTGTTTTAAAGAAGCCAGGTTATATTTAGCTGAAGTTTGGCCTAGATAGAAATGAGGAGGATACTATGTAAAATGAGTCCGCAGTCATCTGAATGAAACTTTAAAAGCACAGGACATCTATGACGTTGAATGATGAATTTGTGAAAAGATCAAACTCTGCAAGTCTTTCATTGACCCTCTTATGAATTTGGATGTAATGTGAGTGTGGTTTCATATCATGGACTACTTTAACGAAGGCAACACATTTTGTATCTACTAAGGTTGTGTCAGCGTTTATTTTTGGAATGTAAGTCTTAGAGAGATTATTTTTGTCGGTGGCTTTCTGGTGCAACTGCTTAGGAGGGCAAACCTGGACAGCAGTAAATGAACACACACAGAAATACTCAGCACTTTGTTAGACCTTGGTGATATTGCAAAGCCTCTGTCCTGTCCTGAATGTCCTTTGGGGAAGATGCTGGAGATGTACTGTTGGTACAAAAATGTAAAACACTAGAGAAATAGGATGTTTATATTCTGTGTGCATAACTCTATGTGCATCAACAGTAGATCTGGGAGCTCCCTTGTTTACAATCTACATACATGGTTGCATTCTAAGACAACTTATGAAATATAATTATTTGGCAGCATCTTTATGTAAAGTAGTGCTGATTATAAGAAGTGCATAACTGCATGTGACTCGTTCTGTATATTTCCGAAAACAATTCACAATCCACTCCCATTGTCAACACAAAATAACAATTTTAGAAAAAGAATGAAAAAAACATTAGGGTCTATACTAGGACTGTCACAAAATCAAGTTTTTCACTTAACGGTTATTGCGGGCAAACTGATTCACGGTAACAATGCTATCACGATATATATCAGTCCAATAAGAGCATTTAACTTCATTTTAGTTTTCTCCTTTTTCTCGCCAAAAAATCACACTTTAAATTCAAGTTTAAGGATAAGAGAGAGAGTATGTAACCCTATTAAGTTTGTAACGACATTAAAGGGATATTTCAGCCAAAAACAACTAAATTTCCCCATGTTTAACTCACCATCAAGGTTTGTATATGATTTTATTGTTTCAGAATAGTGCAGTCAGAGTTGTAATACCACGTATCCAGGGTCGTCCAAGCTTCAGAATGGAAGTGAATGGGGTCGAGTTTTTGAAGCCCCAAAAAGTGCATCCGTCGATAAATGAACCGCTTGATGGTCTTAAAAAAGGTGTTTTGAAGCGAATCGATTCAAGAGAAATATACAAATTAACCACGCTATTAACGATAACTTCTAACATCCGTTATGCCTCGTCTGCGTGTTATCGCTTTAAGGCAAATCTTTAAACCAGTCCAATATAATGTATGATACTATCACTTGTAGAATTGGCACAACATCGATAATCATGTTTTTATATTTTTATTGTGACACCTATAGTTTGAATGACATGAGGGTGAGTAAACAATGACAAACGTTTTGTACTGAAAGTACCATTGCATTGTGGGATAGCCTCTGGTCAAAATTTTCAAAAATGTAAAATGAAACATGTCAATCTACCAGCTTATGTCAACCAAATATTAAAGCGAGAGACAGCTGCAGACTGATCTCGGATCAGCGGAGACTCAGAGGGCATCAGTCTCCCACTTGATGGGTCCCGCTCAAGTCTTGTCAATAATTCCCAGTATGTTCACAGTGACACCCTCCTTATTATGGGAACAACTACGGCACGTGTATTCCACTAACATTCATTCTTTTAAAGGAAACGTTCTCCAAATAAAAATTGTGTTATTTTTTACTCACCTCACATGACGTTCAATGTCCAGAAAAATACTAAAGACATTGTTGATTTAGTACATCCGCTCCTAGTGGCTCAATAGAATTTTTTGGAAGCGACGACAATATTTTATTTGCGAGAAACAAACCAGAATAACGACTTTAATCAATATATTCTCCTCTGTCTTGTCAGTCTGCGGTGTTCGCTCACTAGAGCACTTCGACGCATGCGCATTCGCTTTGTACGGTTGGGCAAAAAAGTGCAAGTCTTTTTTTTTGCAAATATCAGCTACACTGTCCGTTTGCTTGTAAACACAGAATTGCCAAATTCAATTGAGCCACTATGAGCAAATGGACCAATTTAACGATGTCTTTAATACTTTTCTGCACCTTGACAACAACTATAACCATGAAATCTATGAGGAGGCCTGAAAATCTCTGATGTCACCTAAAATGTCTTTATTTGTGTTCCGAAGATGCCGGGAGGTCTTGAAAACATGTTGAACTGATGATGTCATGTGGGTGAGTGAAAAATAACACAATTTAGATTTTGAGATTAACTTTTCCTTTAATGGGCAGATGTTCTGTACATGTGGATAATGAGAACATCATCATTTATATCAAATTAGATCATCAGGAAGATTTTCACCCTGTGTCATACATTAACACTTTACATTCTCCACTTTCAGTATTCTATAAAGCAATACTAATAGCTTCATTTTAATCACTGTATATATGCCCATTCATTACATGTAAATCTTAAGGGGCCAGCGAGCATTACATGCCACTATGACTCACAAAACTAATATAGAGAATAAACCATTATCCCAATTTTGTGCTCTCAGTAGAGATGAATTTAATTTAGTTATCCAGCCTAACACATTGTCCAGTGTAAACTCATAAGTTCAGGTTTGTGTATCTTGCGGAAAATATTATGATGCGTAATTTGTCCCAAATGACCCGTGTAATAGCTGTGATAATCTGTGCATTCATTTAAACGATAATAAAAAGATAATAAAAAATATAGCTTTTTTGTTTTGTGCTAGGAAGGACAGAATTGAAGAATCGGGCACACTCTGAACGCATTGTCCATATCTCCATGAGCGATAGTGGTTTTCAGGGACAGATGTGTGTGTGTGTTTACGATTGTGTTTGTGTGAGTGTCACCGGGTGATGGATGCCACCCCAGTTCTGTCAACCCTCCACTAGGCTGACAGCAGCAGACTGAAGCTGCCCTCCCAGAATGCAGTGCTGCGGCAGGGGGGTTGTGTGTGTGTATTTATATGTTTGTGCTGGTGTTGCGTAGAGCAAGCATCTGATCCTCTGAGCTTAAAACTCTCAGCGCAAATCCACTGCCCACAGTCAGCTTTCTCTGCTTCACGCTGCCAGTGTGCACTTTAGGGAAATCTAAACTTTGTGTCTGAGTGCTAGAAACTCTTATTGAAACAGTGTGGCGTCTCCAGCGACTGCCACTTTGAGTGCCACAGGGCCTTGTTTTCAATTTCACAAAATTGTCTGAAATGCAGTGTCAACGTTGGCCCACAGTAAAGTTTTTATGGGTCTGTTGCTGGTTAGCTTGTCTCGAGTATTGCAGCTTTAAGCAATAGCCTGACTGTCTTTTTAAATGTCGCTTTAACCCTTCGTGAGGGGCATCAAAGAGAAACTGAGCAGAAAACTGTAGCATTTTATGTCCGTCTTACACTTCAAGCATTTGGCTACAATAACTTTAGCTTTGATTTAAAGGGATAGTTCACGCAAAAATGATATTCTCTCATCGTTTACTTCGCCCTTATGTCATTCCAAACCTGTAGGACTTTCTTATGCATGACACACAAAACTATATTTTGAAGGATGTTGGTAACCATATAACTGTCAGGAATCACAGAGAACGAACCCAAGCGCAGGCAACAGGAGATGAAGGGGTTAACAAGACTTTAATAAATAATAAAACAGGAACAAAACAAAAACCCACGAGGGAGTAACAAAACAGTACACAATAACAAATATGATAAACGGATTACTAAACACTCAACAAGAACTCAATATTAAACACTAAGACTAGACTATACGTTACTTGACAAGGTTTCAAGGACACAGTAAGGAGTACAAGCAAGGGATATTGTACAACCAACGAGCACAAGACAATAGACAAGAGGGTATTATATAGGGAGACTAACAAAGGGGATAACGATGGGCAGGTGTGGGTAATGCGACACATGAGGAGAGCAATACTAGAAACGAGAGGGGCAGGGCCAAATGACGAGACAGGAGAGAACGCATATTATGTCCTGATTGACCATAATATGATCCTCTCCACATAAAACACGTGGGTCTGTCATGATTCTGCCCCTAGACCAGAAAATCAAGACAAGAGCAGGCAGAATCACGACAATAACATGGGACCCCATTTATTTCCATTGAATGAGACATTTCTCAAAATATATTTTGTTTTGAACAAAAGATTGACAGGTTTAATGTGACATGAGGATAAATAAATGATGACAGCATTTTTCAATTTTGTCTGAACTATCCCTTTAGAATTGTGTTTTCTCCACAAACATTGTGTAGTGACTCCATGTTGATGTCCTAACTTGATTTGGTTTGACATGGAAGCCATGTGCTATTGTTTTATCATAGTGCTCATATGTATGTCAACCCTCTATACAGCAGAGCTTCGCAACAAGGAGAGGACTGACATTTAGCACGACTCTGACTAATGAGATAAATTGTTGCAAGGAAAGGTTGTAAATCAACCTGTCGACAGCATTAAAGGGATTTTTTGCTGGCCACAGCTGAGATCGTCTGCCTTGGTTGTGAATATTCACTTTCATTTATCCCAATCACATTAACACGTTGTCTTGTTTAGCTATACAAATGGCAGAGGAAAATATATTTTAAAATGCAATTCTTAACTTTTTGGGTTAAAATGTACAAGGTACCCAAAAGTCATGATTTATGGTCTCCTCGCCTATATTGAGGCTACGATAATGATTTATAATTTAAGTATTAAGGTCGGATTTTGCAGGAAATGTCATTGTCCGAAAACCCTTTTAAAATAAGTAAAATGTTATTTGGTTAGTTTGATTAACATTTGTTTTAAAATGCTACAGTTTAACCAAGAATGTAATGGTTAAATTACATTACTGTAGTGAGACCCATGTCAAATTCAGGGTTACTATGATTTTACTTTAAATACCATGAATAAACTATGGTTACTGTAGTGAACCATAGTCAACACAAATCCCTGCTCTTCTCCTTTTGTTCTAACTAGGGCTCTTGTTGTCATCTTAGAAGACAAAGTAAACCTGAAGCTAATTTGGCATAGATAATAGTTAACCTGGAAGTGTAGTGACCACCTCAAAGTGCAACCTAACTGCAGACCAGCCTTTACCGGGGAACGAAAACCAAACCGAGTGTGAAGGAAAGCAGAATGAGGAGAAAAGAAAGAGAGCATGACTGTCAGACAAGACATGGTTAGTTAAACATTGTCTGTACATACAGGAAGGCAAAACAAGCTCCAAGGCCTGGAAGCTGTGGTAGACATGGGCGCTAAGTTGGAGCAGCTGTTTTGGACCATGTGTTCACACACACCACCCTCAGCTTGCTCGGAAATGATACATTTTTCTTAGTCCAAGTGTTTTTCTGTTTACGCTTCAGAATGTCCAATATTTTAGATGACAAGAAAAGATAATACGGAGGATATTTTTCTGTTTTGGAGATGGGTAACATGCAGGTTTTGACGGTATCATTGAATTTTCAGTGAGGTTTATCTCAAGCCAAACACTCTTGAGATGCTAATGGGGTGTCACTTGATGTATTGCTCTGCTGTGCTTTTGACTTCCGTTGTTTATTTCCAAATGCAGCATTTAGACAGAAAGTTGAGGTTTTCATAGTGGGGTAATGGCTGTTCAACTTCAGAAAGCTTAAAAACTGGGCTGTGCTCATTGCCAAGAAACTTCATATTCTTCACACCTTTTACACATTTTCAACGTAACTCTTCCTTCGGCTTGACAGCTCATGCTATAAACATTTAGCAAACAACCCGCCATCTATGAATCAGCTAGTTGCGAACAGATAAAATCCACCGCTTAAGTTTTTGCATGTCATATTCTTCCAATCAAAGTCAGAGGTCAGAGCGAGAGAGAGAGAGAGAGAGAGAGAGAGAGAGAGAGAGAGAGAGCTTGTGCTGCTGTTTCCACTAAACATCGATTTGAAAAGATCTGGCTGTTCTCCCAGACTCTCTCTCCAATGGCATTAATGGCCTATCTCTCCTTTTTATTGTTTTCCAGGAACCTCCTCTGGGATGTTTTGCACCTTACATCAGCAGACATTCCTCAGTCCCGCTCGCCACCCCAAAACAATAACTCAACCAAATTAGCATATCAAGAGAGCAATGCGGAGCCAGGATATTTGGGTCACGTTTCATGGGACCACGCGTTCTGTGTTTCCGCGGCTCCACTTTTGGAATTCGTCATTCAGGCCCTCAAAAGTAAGATTAAACGGAGAGGGCTTTGATTAACGTGTCAAACGCTTTGGCCTACACGTCTATGCGGTCGTAATATGATTCTGAGGAAATGTTACCATGGAGGCTAAAAATATCCGATATGTTATTTCATATCATTAGCAGTCGGTTGGCTGGCTACATTTCCTCTGATTAGTTCATTGGGACAGCTAATGTCTTATTTGGATCAGGCTTATTTTTCCTCTGCCGATGTTCGCCTGGCAGGTGTTAGACGAGATGGCGTCACAATCAGTCATTGTCAAATAAACAACATTTGAACTCATCTAAAACTCTTAAGGAGTCGGAACAATGTGTTGATTTCTTATAGCTCCCTTTAGGTGCGGCATCATTTGTGGCAGTATAGAAAGGTTCAGAAGTTATTTAACCTCAGGCCCTTCTTTGTGTGTTTGACAGGAACGTTACCGCCAGCCCTCCGTGAGACCTTGCTTGGAATTCTGGGAAGGAAATTTCTCTGCAGTCGGAGGAGTGGGATGGAGTTGCTCAGGTCCCCCGCTTTCATGAGTAATTGGCAGTGCATTTGAGAGAATACCACAGCGTGAACTTTCCTGTGTTTGTTGTTTTTCTGAATCAAACTTTGTAGGTGCTCGCTGGGCAATTATCCACCGACCAGCTCAATGCAAGAATTGACCGCAGTTCTTTCAGATGCGCCTTTTGTCATGAATTAGGCAGCTAATTATAAACCCAACAAGCGCATTAAATGATGCGGGTCACTAGAAAGGGCCAGTCCAAGTAATTACAAGAGGCAAAATAGACGCCAATGAAGGGAGCAAGAAAAACGTTCCAGCTCACCCTGGAAAAACATCTTGTGTCCTTCAGTTCTGGGCAGAAGTTGTGTTGCCTGGGAGAAAATATGTTGGGATGAGAGGAGCTTTAATTTTTCACATGTCCTAGTTTCCGCCGGTCTCTCGGGAGAACAGACCCACTGAACACAGACAGAACTGTGGATTGGTGTCTGTCCAAATGGGCTTAAAGTGATGAAACAATGACCTGACCGATGGAGCGGTCCTACATTTTTCACAGGCACAATGTCACATTGACAAGGCTCAATGAAGCCACTGTGCCAACACCAACAATCACGTTCAACATTAAATGCATTTAACTTGTGTGACTTGCTTTAATGAATATGGATGTCGCTGATTTTGTACATTGGTCTTGAGGGACGCTGATGATCTGATGACTCTTAAAAATAAAACTCCTAAAAGAAAAATCCTTTTAAAATCTCACTTATTTCCCCTAGACATAATGAGATTAAATGGAGAATAACTAAAAGAATATTTGCTTAAAGGGGTATAAACCATGGTAGTATGCTTTTCCAACATATTAAAATACTTCCTTTTATGTTCAACAGAACAAAGAAATGTATAAAGCAATTATTCCTACTGTGGAACTGTACCATTAAAGTCGTATATGTGTCTCAGATAATTCCAGAAATCTCTCAAATGTCTCAATTTAAAGATTAAGAAGATCTCAACAATGTCACAAACTGATCTCAGGTTTGCAAACCAAAGTCAGTATTATTGAAGATTTTAATATAAACTCAAACATTTCTCATCGATTCAGATTATTTGGCCTATACAATCTACATTTCTTTCACAGTGTACTTCATATGTATTTAAACAACTGTCTCATTTGTTTACAATTTTTTCACTCTTAAAAAAAGGTGCTTCAAAAGGTTCTTCCATGCCATAGAAGAACCCTTTGGTTCCAAAGAGAACCTTTAACATCTTAAGAACCTTTCACAAATTGTTCTTTGTGGCAAAAAAGGTTATTTAGATTACAAATAGTAAGAAAGAGATGGTTCTTTAAAGACAGAATGGTTCTTTGTAGAAGTCTCTGTAGGAGATGTAAATATCACAGTTTTTACCTTTTGGCTCAATATAAAGATTGCAAACTTAAGTGATGCAGGTATATGTAGCAGAAAACACTCTTTAAATAAAAGTGCTTTTAAAGGTTCTACACAGCCATGTCATGCAAGAACCATTTTTGGTTTCCACAAAGAACCATTCAGTCAAAAAACATCTCTTTCTTACCTTTTCTTTGAAGAGACTGAAAGTATCTTCGGATTTTTAAAGGTTCTTTGTGGAACTATTAAGGTTTCCTCTTTATGGCATTGTAAAGAACCTTTATTTTTAGGAGTTTTTTTCTCAAAAGAATACAAATTATCGTTGTTTTTTCGTTGCTTATGTGCAAAAGCTGCATGTTTGCCCTTTTTGCGTATTTTGTTGTTGGACTACTTTGGTTCTCTTTATTTGGCCCAGGAAGACTTTTGGATCTGAATTAATGGTAATTAGAGGTTCGTTTTATGAGAATCTACTAAAAGAGCAGACTTCCGAGAACAAATGGTGCTCATAAAAAGCTGAACAGCCGTATATCAGCGACCGCGCCACAATGCTCCTTTGATGTGCTGTGGGCCACCTCTGCTTTTCCAGAATCACCATCAGGTGATGAAGGTCCGAAGTGTTTTAATATGTTACACTTGAATCCTGCTGATCTTTCCCATAAGTAGTTATTACAATCTATACCTCTAAGCCCCTGTATAACAGCTCGCTTGTGCTCCCCCTTCCCCCCGTTTTACCAGCTAGGTTAATTAAGTGAGTAATTCAGCTTGGAGTTCCTCTGGGCTTTCAGAGCAGGTAGAGAAAATTGACTTGAGCCTTTTATTTCAAGAAACCTGGCGAGAGACACACACATCAATAACAGCCCAGAGCTTCTTGGCGAGCAGCTTTTACATCTCGCAAACAAGAGCAGTTTTGCGGCACTTAATGACCTCATAGAGTCAGCGGTTTAAGGCTTCCATACAGTAACATGCAAGTTTGTTTTATTCGTCAGCATGATTGAAAATGTAGATGAAAGCATTTGTAGTGGTCATGTCACGCATTTTTAGACTATCTCTGTGTACATTCATGCACTTTTAAGGGTTAATGTCAGTCAATCGATGAACAGTATGAAGCTGACTATTTATTGTAGAATGCAATTCTTCTATTTATTTGCGCCATGGTGGTCTTATTTTCCAGTCACGTATCTGCATCGTGGTTTATGACAGTTCCTCCTGTCAGATCCGTTTTCTGGCGTCACTGTTTCCCAGCGTTGCAGAAGGTCAATGGAGACACGTGCAGAGGCTGAACCTGTCCCACGGGAGAAGCGTCGTCCCTGGATCCTGTGCTTTTTTCGTAAAATAGCAGTCAAGCATGTCTAACATGAACAGAGACATAATGCTGCAACATAACCCACTTTATTCAGAGTACACATGCACATGTAAGTGAGCTGATCAAGTTTAAAGGGACAGGGGTTCTGCATAAATGCACGGGAGGATCTGATTGTCGTGTCTCAACATTTTGCAAAACAAGAGTGATGAGAGATGTGTAAATGCTGGAGGAGTAGTGCACCCCAAAACTTAGGGATACAGTAGTTTACCCATAAACAAAGAACCTGTTATCATTTACTTCAACATATTTTCTTTTGTGTTTCTGTAGAAGAAAGAAAATGATACAGGGTGAGTAAATGATGAGAGAATTTTCAATTCTGCGTTGAAGCATCCCTTTTTAAAGAATTATTTTTCTTTATGGACAATTAGTGAACAAACTCCATCGAACACCTGCAGGTGATAGTTGCGTAGGATAACAAGACCAAATAAGTTACTAGGTCGTATCAGCAGAAAAGAAACCCGCACACTATCGTAACTTGCAAATAAAATAAATATTTATTGACTCAACGTTTCGGTCACACGACCTTCAACAGGAAGGTCCTGATGTGATGTTTATGTCTTAACATTTATTTGTTTACATTTGATCTAATGAAAGTAAATTAGACAACAGTTGCAATAACTACCTTCACATCTGACAGAAACAGCAAATGAAACACTGCCTTCTCCTTTTGTGCTTTTGTACAGATATCTATCCCTTTTTACGCTGATAACAACCCAATTTGTAACTCTTTACAATAAGATTGTAGGCTATTTGTTAACATTAGTGAATGCATTCACTAATGTGACCTGAAAATGAATACTTCTACAGCGTTTGTTAGTGTTAGTTCATGTAATGTAATCTCATGTAAATAGTTCATAATCGCGATTAATCGCATCGAGAATAAACGTTTGTGTTTGTATGATACAGTATATGACTGTACTCATTTTGTATTTATAAACACATATACAGCACATGCATGTAAATGTCTAAGAAATGCAAATAAAGTATAAAAATCTATAAATGTATATATTTATATATAATTGAAATATATAAAATAGAAAATAGTTCCTAAGAATATACATGTGTATGAATTCATAAAAACAAAATGAATATGCACAGTACTTTTATTCTGAATCCGACAAATCACGGTTAATCGTTTAACAGCCCTATAAATAACAATAATAAAGAATTTTTTCCAGCAGATGAATAAATGCTGGAAATCTAAATTGCCCATTGTTCATGTTCACTAATGCATTTGATAATCTTAACAAATACAACCAGACCAACAAATTTTAAAATGAAGTCTTCCTCTTGTGGACGGATGTTGAATTGATGTTTTCTATTCGTCCTCTATTAACAATGGACAAACACAGATTTACAGATTTGCTTCTTAGAATAACATGTGATGTACAGTATGTAAGCACTCTGATTGGTCATATGCTCTGTTTCCTATACTACAAGTATCTGTTCTCAATAACATCTGAGGGTGACGTCCCAAAGCTCTCGCATACTCCACTGTTAGTTTTCATAAAACCCCATCAGTAGTGCTTTGGCTAGACCGGATGGTAAATTTCAAGGCTGTGAAATATTTAAATCCAGATGAAGGTTGTGGAATATTTCAGACATGAGGAAGATTCTGTATTCTGTGTGTTAGTTAGCGGTTTCCCTCCAGAGCTTTGAGGTGGTACACAGCAGGCTTTGATGCCGGAGTTTCATCTCCCAAAAGGGATTTTCAATCTATCTTTCTGATGTTTAGCAGCTCCAATGGCTCCTGATAAAGGAGGAAAATCTATAAAGCATTATGCTCAGGTGATGAGAATTCCTTTTGCCCTCTTGACCGTCCAGTGATAAGGCATCTCTGCTTTGTCTGCAGTATTTCAGCTTCGCCGTGCCTTAAATTAATTAGGACGGTATCTGTGTTATCCACATACGGCCGGCGTAAGTGTCCCTTGAGCACGCTCAGAAGGAAATGTGACCCTGTGTTGGAGCATAAAGTGCTACGACTAAATCAGAGAAAGATAAACAGAATTGAAACTGCCTCTGCTGGTGGATTTGACCAGTTAGATCGGAGAAGATAGAGAAGAATCGTGTTCACGTGTGTGCCATATATGAAATAACAGGGAATAGATCAGTCCGTGTATATTTGTTTCCAAAATGAGATAACTCAGTTTAAAAAAACATGTTTTTGTTTTTTTATTGTGTTAGTTGTGTTATGCTTTAGTTATTATTGCTTAAATAAAAACCAACCAACTGCAGTTTGCTCCTGTAGCTTGACTAGAAGAGCATTGATCATTGACACAACCTGACCAACTATTGAGCCTTTGAAATCCTTGTACGTTTCTTCAGATCAAATTGTCTATCAAATGCACAGCTGTAATGTTTAAACCGTAGGACATATATAAAGATGAACGATATTGTTCTAGCGGCACTGCAAGCTTTCTTATTGGAGACAGAAATAAAATCATAATTTAAGGATCAAACTTTCTATTAATTATCTTTTCAATACTGCAAATACTTAAATAGTACGAGCGAACAATTTCGTGCCCAGTCATGAGTCAGATTAACAAATCATCTATCAAACCGGCATCGACTAAACTCTGTGGGTATTTTAACACATTTCCATTTTCACAAGACACATTCATCTTGTGAATGACCAAAGCACTTAGCTTGCAGAACAAGACGCAGCTTGGAAAATGATTGTTTTGTTTTCCGCACGGTAATGACGCCTTGTTTTGTTGGATTAGCAATCAGTCTACGATGGCAGTGATGAATTAAAGCCATCGGAGGATCAAGTTTCTCAGCTGTATTAGTATCAGTTTATTTATCTTAGTATGTCTAAGTCAATGACACATTCAATGGAGGTTGTGTAAGGTCTGAATGTGCATTCAAACATGCAGTTATGGTTCTGCTTCAAGTAAAATGCTATTTAATTGGTTATTGGATGTTCACAGATTGATTCAGGCCAATACATTCTGTGTTTCTGAATAAATTGATCTTAAATTTGCAAGCCCTTGAAGAGAAGCATTTCATCATAAAATCAAAAGTATGTTGTATTGTGTCCTTGCGCTATGTAGATGCAACTTTATGGGTGTCGCTGAAACTCTACACTAACAATAAAAAAAGTGTTTTTGTTTTTTTACGTGTTTTTTCTTAACAACATTATAAAGATGAAACTTTATCCACATCTACATCACACTTTGTAAAAACACTTTAGTAAAAGGAAGAAAGAACCAGGTTTTTAATTAATAAAGGTAACAAAAATCCACATGTATTTATGAAATGTAATTGAGTAAAAAATTTGCTGTTTTTCAGGAAATAGAAAAAAAACTCTACACTTTTTTAATGAAAGAAAGAAAAGTTGACAAGCACTTTTTATACTTTTTATTGCTTAAACCCAGTGACAAACATAAAGGGTGATTCAAAATAATGATTTAAAAATATATAAAATTATAATCACGAAATATGGAGATACAAGGACAGCAGGGATACGTAAACATTCTCCAAAGTAAAACACTTTGATGAATACAGGTACTTGAGAGTAAAAATACTGAAGTACTGTCCACCTCTGGTGCTATGATGGTATCACGTGGTCATACCATACTACTAGATTCTAATGCCATCCCACAGATCCGCCACAATGCATTTTTTGTAATGCTATAGCTTCCAAACACAAAAGCTCCTAGCTGTGTTGAACGTTGTCAATTCAGGTAATCTACATTTCTCTCGCACTTTCCGTCAGTGGACAATTACAATATTTATGAGTACAGGCTGAGATAGAAAGCGTCGATTTATTCTACTACTTTATCTCCGTCCTCTCTTTAGGAGGTTTATTTTAATGAAAGTGCGGCAGAAAATCAGTCAAGCATTTGTCAGTGTAATTGTACAACACAATGACATGAATAAATATGAGCTGACAACGCCGGTTTAAATACGTCTGCAGAACAGGGGATTAGACCAAGTCCTCGCTTTCTTATTTCTTGTACTTTTTCTCGCGCCACAATAAACCATCATTTAATTGAAGGGAAATAAAACATTCATTGGTTTGACCTTTGCGAAGAATTAGAAACAGTGAGAGCAGGCTGGTTAATAGCATGCGGAGAATGGCGTGTTATTGTAACGCCCCTTCCTATGAATGACCTAATTGAGTGTGACTGAGATGGTTATCAGATACAATTGTGCTAAAGCTTATCTTAATCGTGAACACATGTCCAGAAATATGATGTTACTCAAATTGTCAAAGTCATGAAGCGCTATAGTTCCACTGGGGCTTATCTAAACCGCTCATCTCAGCCAACCTGTGACTGTTAGGCAAACCCATGCAAAAGCTTTTAGTCATTGTTGAAGGCGTAGACAGAAAGTAATGGAGATAAAACAATGATTCAGCAAGTGTTTTTTGGTTAAAAACAAATCAAATTAAAAGAAAACCCTTCTTATACCTTACACTAATTCATAAAAGGAAGCTTATAATAAAGATTTACAATTTGAGCTTTCAAGTACAATATTGTTGAAAATGTGAGTTTGTTGTTGTTTGTCATTAACACACGTAAAGATAAAAACTGGGGATGCTCTGATTTCTCCAAAGATACCGGTTATTCAGTGTGATAGCTGATGATGCCGATACCGATAGTATTGTGGTTATGTTAACTCGCATTATTACACGGCACTCTGGAATGCTGGAATCTGATTGGCCAGTGGCGACATTCCAAGGGTTTTTCTTTTCAAATAACAACCGCTCAAAACTAATAACACCCTGTAACCTGCAAATTATTTTGACAGCAGGAGTTTAATATGACACAAAAATCCATTATAAATATATTTTTTTATAAAATCTGTGACATTATATTTACAAATTATTAAAACAAATTGTGGGTTCGTGGCATTTGACCTCCATGTCTTACCTTCAAACCGAGAGTAAATGCGTTTTCTTCTTCATTCGTTAAAAATTAGCTAATAAAATATTTCAGCAATTTTTTCATATTCAATAACTTATGAGGTACAGTAAGTAGCCATGAAATAAGTGGGATAATGTACAAGCAGCCAGCTCCGCTTCGTGTCGGGTCCTGATCATGCTGTCGGGGCTCGTATCTGCGATAACAACCGGCTGCCTATACATTATCCCATACTTAACCAAACTTTGAAGATATTTTCCTGACTTCTTTTTATTGACAAGATATATCGGTCCTGAACATGGGCTTTTTAAACTATCGACTAATGATACCGATTAAGGCCACGTTTACACGATGAAAACAGAAACAATTTTCTTTTGCGTTTTTGAAAAGTTTCACATAAACACGACAAAGTTATCAAAACAATCCGGGTTTACACAGATCCGCAAAAAAGGACTAAAACACTGTATTACGCATGCCACGCCAATAGTTGGCGACATCCCTTTGTAAAGAAAAAATACCAGAATCCCTGACGATTGATTGACGCTTTGGAAGGCGGACTTCCATCGCTAAAGAGACCATACAATACAGAGCGCTGCATTTCTCCTCATTCATAGTGAAGAGAAGCGTGAGCACATATACAAACAAACACGATGGCTAAAAGTTGGGACATTGGAAAGTTTTCCTTCCATTTACTCGTCTTCCCAGGTCTGATCCAAAAGCGCAGATTAAAAACTCTTCGCCGCCGTGAATGAGTGTTAAGATTTTGCTAAATCATGAGTCTCCGGTGGTGGTTATAGCATTGGTGTAGTAAATCTACACTTTGCTGGAGAAGTGTTAACAAACTATTTCGCAGCACAAAAAACCCATGTAATCCGCCCCATTGTTGTATTTGTTTCTTCTTCTTCGTTGTTTTTGGGTGTACACACGCATACCACACCTAATATGCACGCGCACAATGTCGTTTTCTCATTCTTGCATACTTCTGAGTTTACACGGAAATGAGAACGCCGTCGTTTTCAAGAACTTGCACTTTGAAACACGTTTTTCAAAAGTTTGCGTTATCAGTCCCCTAAAACGCAGTTTTCGTGTAAACGGACAGCCAAATCGCATAAATTGTTTTCCGCTTTCACTTGAAAACGGTCTCGTGTAAATGACCCCCAAATCTCAAATACATACAGTATGTACGGTTAATGGCAGTTTAAAGGAATAGTTCACCCAACAAATCTGTCATAATTTATTCACCTTCAAAATGTTTTTTTGACTCTTTATTTTGCTATTTTGAGAAATGTCTGTGGTTTGGTGTGCATACAATGGAAGTCAATGGGGTTCAATGTTATTTAGTCACCAGCATTCTAAAAAATATCTTCTTTTGTGTTTTGCTGAACTATCCCTTAAATGTTTCGAACCGAGAAGTTATGGATTGCAGCAGTAATTTTATTTTGGACAGTCATACAGTAAAGTTACAAACTCGGCAAAAATGCACTTTCCTAACAAAGCTTTTTTAAGAGAATAAAGGAAGCCGGTTAAACCATAAAGTTTGTTTCAAGATGTGAAACAGCTTGACCATCAACGGAAGTCTTAGTTAAACCATAACACGCGTCGCTCACTGCCTTAAATCGGGAAATAAAATGATGCTTGTTGATCTAAAAGAGCCAACAGGGCAAGCGATCAATGGATGCGGCCGCATGTCTAAAACATCAAAGTGTTAGCTGAAGTGTATGTTCTCTCTGCACATTGTCAAAACAAATTGACTGCTGGTGGAAGCTGGCTTGTGTAGTGCTGATTAGTCTGCCGTTCACAGGGCTGGATGTCGAGGAGAAATTCTGCACGGCTCTCAGTCAACATTTGCCATGGTGTTTGCTTTTCTTCATTCTCTCCTTGCCAGCTTGTTATAAGACTACATTCGAATTAGATGTCAAGTTATTAGTGCTTTAAAAGAGCTGCTGTTAAGATGTAGATGTATGCTAATTTGTTGAATATAGGGGATGAGTAGTTGTTTACTGGCCTTAGGCATAAATACACATGAATAGTAAGACCCTTAGGGGTAGTTCTACAAATTGAATCTTATTTCATCAGTTACTCACCCTGTATGAGCCTATTTCTTCTAGAGATCACAAAAGAAGTTAGTTTGAAGAATGTTGGTAACCAAACAACATTGGCCCCCATTGACTTCCATTTATCAACACAAAACCACTGAGACGAAATATCTTTTTTTGGGTTCAACATAGTTATATACAGGTGTTGAATGACATGAGGGCTTCCTTTCAGATACATTGACCTTTGCTTATATAGATTCAGATTTTGTGTAGTTTAGAAATACTTCTTAAAGGAATAGTTCTCCCAAAAATGAAAATTCTGTCATGAATTACTCACCTTCAAGTTGTTCCAAACCTGTATAAATGTATTTGTTTGGCTGAACAATAAGTAAGATATTTGGAAGAATTTAGGAAAACAATCAATTCTGGGGCACCATGGACAACCATTTTAATGGTAGTCAGTGGTGGCCCAGAAATATCAGTTGCTAACATTCTTCCAAATATCTTTTTAACAAAGAAATATATATAGTCTACAGGTTTGGAACAACTTGAGGTTGAGTAATTCATTATAGAATTAAAGTTTTTGGGGGAACTATCCCTTTAAGATCAAATCCCGTAATCTAGTCAAAATGGACAAAAAGAAGAATAAGAATAAGAAGGAATAAACCTTTGGAAAGGGTCAGACCGGGCAGCTCAACAGACGATGCTCCTGAAGTAAGAAAAATATACTGTTTACTTACTGGCACCATCATTCTCCATCATTCCTTTCTTTATTTGCTTTTTTGTGTTATCCTATAGAAGAGGCGACCAGCGTGACAGGAGGTGGAAATTGATATCGGTATGATCGGTGTCTTTATGCCGGAGTTTCTGATTGATTTTCTGTACGGATGTCAAAACTCCATTTTTATCTGCCTGGCACGACTTGCCATAGTCAGCTTTAATACAGGGACCGACTGTCCATACTGATAAAGTCTATGATAGTGCATTTGCATAAGAAAATAACCTGGCACCAAGGATATCAGAATGGAATTGGAAAGTACATACTTCTAACCCGCTATGTATATCTGGATGATGTTGTTTGAGGATTGCTTGCACACAGTCAGAGGTGTGATTGTTTTTTTTAACTTTATCAAACAAAGACCCTTGTCCTATAATAATGTGCGGGAGATTTTCATTATTTATTAGATTTGTTCAATCATGATGTGAATTTCTAGGCCAGCCCGGAAGACAAATTTTCCGTGAATTTTCTCTGGAAACGGGCTTTAAGAATAATATTTTTTCAATTTAGGAGTTAAATTAATTCTATGTTTACCGTTGCTTAAAATTTATTTATTTTTATTTTGTTTTAGAACATTGACTATGCAGTCTTACTGCAAGCATGACTTCTGAAACCGTTGCTTGCTTTAAAATGTAGTTTGCTATATACACCTCAACAAACTTCAACATCTTTGTGTTAGTTTAAAAACAATATAAAAAAAAATTATATTTCGAAATCAAAACAACAATTTTAAAAGCCTGTAATTCTCTTCTGTAGTTTAGGGATAGAAACTCACCAGCTCTATTGAGAATGCTTTTTCTGTATATTTATCATTACAGTATACGGTAAATTCTACCTGTTTCATTTAGTCATGCCATGTATTTTCATTGCAGAAAACATTTGGCTGCCTTAAACTGAATTATGTTTCCCGTGTGGGAGGCAGGGTACATTTCTGTCCCTATCTTTCCTTTTCAAAACACGCGCTCATGCACATACACTTTTATTGATTTTTAAAGGCTCATGGAACATAAAACACAGGGTGCTATGCGCCTAATGTCATTTCATTACAGAGCACGCTGAATTACATGACAGATTTTACTGCTTACCACCGTACAAGGTGAGACAGTTACGTTTTCTTATTACATCCAATCGATCTGCAATAAAACAATGAAGCATGGAAAATTTCTAACTAAAATATCTCATTCATGATGAGACCTGTCCGCTACAAAGTATTCACTAATAAACCATCAAATAAATCGTACTCGGATAAAAACCCCTCGCTTAGAGAAACAAATGGCCGGATTTTGGTAGCGCAGGATGAAAGTGTTTAGGCAGTGTTTCGTCGGTAGTGAATAAAGGTGACCTAAAGCTGTTTATTAATTCTCTCGTGAGACAGAAACACCCTAAAGTGCATTTACAGACTGCGCCGGGCACTGAAGCAGGAGACTGCGGGACTGCTGAGTTCACCCTCAGCTGCATTAAAATGCAAGGGCAGCAGTGCATCGCTGGACCTGGGAGATGGATAAATCGCTATTAAATAAACAAGCGCAACGCATGCGCTTCAAATATTGCATGAACGACCATGCTCTGCTTGAAATGCAAATTCGAAAGGGCTTAAAAATAGAATATAGAAATGCAGAACCTCAACCTCTAATTCTCTTCTCCATTGTCGTCTTCTTCCTTTAACTACATACACAAACACAGAGGTTTGACTATTTCCCCATAAGCTTAAACCCGGCTGTGGTTGACTGTGTCTTTGATGTGAGGAGCTCATGGAGATCTCACGCTGCTTGCCTCGTGTCCTGGGAAAGAGTTCAGGGAGTTTTGTTGAGTGTTTTAGACTATATTTACGAGTTTTATCAGTAGCTTCAAGGTTGCTTTTCAAGAATAGCATGCACTCAAGCTGGTATAGACTCCATACGTTTGTGCAGAACCTGATGATCCGTGATATCCAGCATGATCTGATCTGGTTTGTTCTTTGAAAAAAATATATTGTGTGCTTCGATGGAAGCAGGGCAATCTGCCCTGTTTTACAAAGGAGTTAACTTATAGGACATATGTGCAAATTTGATTGGTGACCTAGAAACAGAGACGAATCTGTATTCATTTAACATGAAGGCTTTAGAATGGTTTTGGTTTTCACTACATTCTGGAGTGCCTGGGATTGATGTATTTTTATGACTTCTTAATGCTCCATTGTCAAATCCTTTTTCTAGCTTTTTCCAAAATGTTATGTTTGGTTATGCTTATGCAACATGATCTTGTACATATTATTTGTTTACGTGTCATTTTATATATTTACTTGAAAGATTTACTTTATGAGGTTTGTAGAACATTGAATTCAACAAATAAGATTAAGTAAATATGCATTACATGTACGCATATTGCAGATGGTTTCATTGCATGGTACTATACATTTGTATTTGAGTATGTGCAATCCCCTGGGATCGAACCCATGACCTTGGTGTTAAAGCATTAACCCCATTCCCACATTGTTTTTTAACACAAACATTACAACAAAATATGACCACAGAACATATAGAACTGAATCGAAAAGTTAAATGAAATATATTTAAGAATAAAACTAAGAAGCTCAAACTACTTCTGGTTGTTTATGTTTTGCAAAGTGGTCTATGAGGTTTGGTTAGGAAACATTGTGAACATCGCAACACAAAACAAATCTAAAAGAAACACACATCAATGATACACCATAAACATCTGTACAGCGATTTATATCTTTGGCCACTTCATATCTGTATACAAACATCTAGAGTATTTTAAATTGAGAATATCAATGTGATCACCCTGGGTTTTGCTGTGATGTGGTGTACTGATGAAAATGTCTACACAATAAATCCTGATTTTCAAAACAAAAGTATATATAACTGACACCTAAGAGATGAAATATGAAGAGCCTTTTCCTCCTGCTGTGTTCAAGGCTTTGGACTCCCTTGGGGCTTTGCTTTTTTAGATGCTGAATATTAGCCGTATTTATATTGACTCCATGTGGCCTCGTATGACGTGAGAGTGACATAATCCGCTTATGTCTCACAATCTGTGAGATGAGGAAATGGTGGGAAGAAATTATGCTAATGTTCCTCTCCATCACACCGGGTTATGTAATAGACCAACCCCCCCCCCACACACACACACAATAAATTAGAGCTCAGTTGCACACCTCAAGGGAACTGGTGATGTTAGCGATTCATAAAAGGCTGACATTTTAATCAAAACAACAAAGAGTAACATTGTCTATTTATTTTTTAGCTGTGTTGAATATAAAAAAACCTTAGTAGTTAGGTAAACACTGGATGACCTTGAGAATGAAATAAAGGATTTCTGCTTTTGTAAAAAACAAACGGCATTGATTTTTTGGTGAAAGGTCATTAATCGTCATCTTTAAGAATGCCGAGCATTATTATTTCTATTTCTCATATTTGAGGTTAGAGATTTTAACAAACTTCTAAACTCAAATTTTCAAACTTCACCACTTGACTTGGATGTGAATGATATCTGAAACTATGCTTCGAAGTGTGCTTTTGATTTCTATAAAGGTGTAGACTTGCTGACTTCTAGAAACCTCTTATAATGGACCAGTGTGTGAAATTTAGCTGCATCTAGCAGTGAGGTTGCGGATTGCAACCAATGGCTCGCTCCACCCCTCCCTTTCAAAGGACTACGGAGGCTGAAACTAACGGTGGCCACACACTGTGCGATTTTACATAGTTATCTAAGATCGTTGCTTGTCACACTATACGAACATGATCCCAGTTAAAGTCACCTGTTACTTATGATAACACAAATACACCCGCAGAAGAAGTTCGTCATCAGACTGTGACTGTGAAGCGCATAACACGCGCAAAAAACGTTTTCCCTCTGTCATGATACAGTGGTGATGACACTTAGAACAAATCTTCGTCTTTCTCTCTCCATAATTCAACAAGTTCTGGTTGTACAGTCCACCTCGCTTTTTCCAACATTTTCTCTCTGTGTGTTTTTCTCATTGTTGTCGTCATCACGATCTGTGCTCCTCCTATTGGTTCCTGATTAGACGGTCGTCCTAAGAGACGACACACTGCAGGATAGTAGGACAAATTTGCTCCCAGTGATCATTAATCGGCTGTCGGCCGTAGAGAATTTGGTCTAGGATTTAAGAAATCGTAAAAATCCTACAGTGTGCGGTCACCTTAAGATGTCGTCATGTTTTCGCTTCTTTGCAGAAGGAGATAACGTATTTACAAAACAGTTTGTCCGTTTAGGGCTGCTGTATAGAGACAACAAAGTGAATTCCATGCAAGGGGACCCGCGGTGTAGATACAAATAGCTCATTCTTAGGAAATTAAAACATAACGCTTCAATATGTAAGGTCTTTAGAGACCTCTGAAGACATAGTTATGTATATTATTTTGCATTTCTGTCAATGGATCCTCCAAAAAGTACACGTTGTATCTTTAAAAGACACATTAGCAACCACCCAAAACAACCAGATGTGATGGTGAATTTGAGTTCTATCTGAAAAATCATCTCTGCGCATCTCAATGTTTTTTTGTTTTGTTTACGACCTCTATGAAGAGAGTTCTCCAGAGAAGTGGAGCACTTCAGAAATCCTGAAACCAAGAATTTGATGGGGCTAGACAAATCCCAGAGACTCCATCAGCGACGCCTTGATGCCATCTGCCAGCTTTACAATTAATACTCCACCTGGGTGATTCTCCTTCTATCCATCCCTAATTCCGGCGGCTATGTCTCTCCCGTTCTCTTCTCTTGAGACGATGGGGATACGCTGGTGTTTGATGGGAAAACAGCTCAGCGGGCCAGTCACTATTTAGCGGAGCCTCTCTGTGCATCTTTCCCACTGTGCTGTCAACCACCCTGACTCCCCTACGTTTCTAACAAGCTGCTAAACTCTGTCCCACATCCCTGCAGAGACCCTACCTGAACATGGCCACCGCCGCGCTCCCCGTGAGGATGTTTTATTAGATTCACAGCAGACGAAAACCTGATTTAGCTTAACCAGTGAGTGGAGGGGTGGAGAGCAATACCGGTCCCTGAGAGAATAAAAATGCTTTTAATTACGGTGTCTTCATGTTACATCTCCTGCCCACCTTCTGTGTTATCTTTCTCTACTCATATTCATTTCAATTTATTTGTTCATAGTATCTCTAAAATGAAGTAATTAGCGGTTTGGTGAAATAGGGTAAAGATAATACAGCTATCGTCACATTAAAAACATTTTTGTAATTTAGCATCACTAAAGCATCATAACTGGCTAATCTAACATGGAGTAATGGTGAGACAGGAAAGAAAATGAAGGTCCGGTGTATGAAATTTAGCGGCATCTAGCAGTGAGATTGGGAATTGCAACCAATTGCAAAGCGTCTCTCTCCGCTCCATTTTGAAGCGCTACGGTGGCTCTCACAGGACAAAGATGTCGTCACATTTTCACTTCTTTGATGAAGGAGGTAACGTTTTTATTATTCATGCTCTGTCCGTTTAAGGCTACTGTAGAAACAACGTGGTGAATTCCGTGCAAGGGGACCGGCGGTGTATGTAGATAGTAATACCTCATTCTAAGGTAATTAAACATAACGCTTCATTTTATAAGGTCTTCATACACCTCTGAAGACAGTATGTATATTATATTGCATTTCCGTCAATCGATCGTCCAAAGAAAAAATCCACATTTGACCTTTAACTTTACTACAATTTCAATCTTTGACATGACATAACTCAGTCAATAAGATTATATCACAGAATGTTCTTTACATGCCTCAGTATAGCAGACTTCTCCCACTGTGCCTTCAGGTTCCACGAATGCTTGTCCTCCCTTTACTATCACTAAATGGTTCGATCCTCTCCCTCTTGTGTCTGGTCCAATGGTTCGTCCCTCTGGGTCAGTCATTAATAATGTGCAAGATGAGTCACCTGCAGCTGAGCGGGAACTGGCCCATAAACGCCTGGGCAACACGACTGTCAAAAACCAACCAATCAGTTCTAATATATGACTACGGCTAGACCACGCCGACACATTGTCCCATATCATTAATTAAAGGAATTAAGGTAAGGGAAATATTTATATAAGTGCATCCACTGTCTGTGGCCGTTGCTGAAGGGTCATTAATCAGTCTGTGGGCCTTTGTGTAGACACCAACACAGTGGGATGGGCACCCTGGACGGGGTCTCGAAGTGGAGCTTAAATTAGTCAGGGTTTGAAGGACGCAGATTGTACTTTACTTGCAAATAGTCTAATTATAATGTTCGGCTAACCGACAAGATGACAGGCTGCCATTCATTTCGCCGAATACAAAATACCTTTGTAATATAATAAAATCTGCGTTCACATTGCACATCTATTATTTAACGCCCTCTGAAATGGCTGATCTTTACGCGTGAATCCAGCGTTGCTGCTTCAATCATACTTTCAAAGCTTTTCTCTCGTGGCGCTTAGAAACGCGGTACATCTCTATTTTTACCCTATCCAGCAATAAAAAAGTTGCTTTGATACGAACCTGTTTCAAATTCCCCAGGCTAACACCGAGCTGGCTATTAATCAGCTTGGGATACACGAGGTTTCCCGGCCGCTCATGCTGTTTGAGCTCAGGGTGGAAGCTCTTTGATGAAACGGTGAAAGGGCACGGGAGAATTCAACAATATCTCTTCACATAATTCTAGTAACTTTCATTTGAGTTGGATATTCATTCACATAAATGTGTGATTAAGGGCTTTGTGGATTCTTTAGTCTGAGATTTAAAACATGAATTGCTGGCGTTTAAGAATGTTATGACATTTTTCGACCTGCAACAGCTTCTGGTGATTGTTTGTCTGTTTTTGTTGATTTTTCTATTGCTTTGTGTGTTTCTGTGCAATGCTTTTGACTGGATGACTATTGATACGGAGCACTGATTGTATGAGCCTCTGTATCTTTGCTGCCCCTCGCAGGACAAGACCTGCCACTACATGTTCTTTTTTCCTTTGCCCTCTATCTCTCACACACATTTGTGTGTGGGTATGTTCAGAATATGACTCAGCGTGTGTCTTTATGGTCAGTAAATCTTTGCTGTCTGTTCAGAGTAAGTGGGTTATATCAGCCAGTAGTACTCTAGTCATTTTACAAACACACACAAAAACACACAATGTTCGCCCACATACCTGCGTGCACAAATCCACTTATTGACTCAGATGAAGTCAATTACGTTATGAGGCTTAAATGTTTCGTTCTTTATGTAATGTGCTTAAACAAACAATTGGCATTTTTCCACAATCTTAACCATATTAACAATCCAACATAGTATTTATTTCAGTATTCCCTATGCTGTGTATATTTTAATTATTATTTTTTATCATAAAGCATGTAAAGCTGAAAATTGTTCTTATACACAGCTTTGTTTGATTCATGTTGTTTTTCAGCCAGCGAACACTTGATCCTAAACAAATATTACAATATACTCTGAATGAAATTTGAAGGTGCTGATGCAATTGTTTGTTCATAACATTTCGCAACTACGTTGTTGTGTTTGCCCACTTAAAACAGTTGTGGGTAGCTGCCGGTCTGTTTCTATCCGATTGCAAATGCTCTTGGTGGTTGCAGCGTTCTGGGTATTTTCCCATCTCCCCCATTTCGTTAATTTAATGAGATTTTTTTTTACCTTTTATGATTGTCTGCCCACTCAGTCACAAAAACAGCCCACAATGGTTCCAGCGCCGGGACAATTCCCTGTTTGTGCCCCCAAACATCAGGCCTTTTTTACGATTAGACAATCGTGTAGCATACAGCTGATAAAACTGATTTTAAAATGGAAATCTGTGTATATGTGTCATTTAGGAAGGCAATAGCACAAGAACCTGGACTGTAGTTGTACGCTTAGAAAAGAAAACGTCTAAAATATATCTACAAAGCTTTCAGCGTTCTTGAAGGGATCCGTGTTTTTGTCCTTCGAAAAGTCAGATAAACCCCACTGGCCCGTGATAAAAGAGAAATGCAGACTTCTGAAAGCGAGATGAGTTTTTGACAGATTTTGATGGATAACTCCAATATACACTAAACATCCAGGGATCAAATGTGCGGAGGAAAAATCAGCAGAAGTGCAAGAAAGGAGAATGAAGGAGAGAGAAAGAAATATTTTTGGCCATAATTCTGGAGGAAAAAAACAGATGTGCCTCTCGATCAATCAAGAACTTTCATTTACACTTGGCCACGTAAATGCATCTTTACACAGCATGCAGATTTTAATCCGATTCACTATATGCAAATATAATGAAGTTTTTATCATGACGCTGATGCTGATGCTGGGCAGAAAAATCATTTCATGATCCAATACTTATCGCAAGAATAAATACCCTGAAGGTCAAATTGGTTAGTTAGTGCGTGTTTTAAGAGGCAGAGACTGCAGAAGCTTACACACACATACACACACACAGTATGATTATAAATCACATGTTTGTCAGGCTTCTCACTGTGATTTCGATGCGACAGCAGAAATGCAGCTTCCCCGTGCTCGTCTGACAGAAGTTTGCTCCGAGTGATCTGAAACGTTGGGGAGAAATTAGCATTGGAATGATTCCGCTGACAGATTCACACTATGTACCTCACACTCCCACAAAAAAACAGGCTGCATGAATCCTAATGGCATGCCAAGCAGTCCTCGCAGCACCCCCTCGGTGTGTTCTGAAGTCTCACGCGTACACAAACACTGGGAATTCGGCATAACCATATATAGCTGCGTGTGTAATCTGACAAAAACACACAGCAGGCAGGGGAAAAACATGGAGGCACACGACCAAACACGAATACACTCGGGAAGCATTTAACAGTATTGGATTTCACTTTAAAGAAGAGAAAATGCTGTTGAGGAAAAGGTTATAAAAATTAATCGTCCGTAGCTACTGTGTATTGAATTTTTCTCCGTTTCTTTACGTTGCGTATTATCAGGCTGTTCTATTTTTACTATGGCTGTATAATGTAGTATGTAAACTGTGACGTTTGCAGATTTTCTATATGCATTGAAATACATTCATCAAGTATTTGGCGAAGTTTGTAGCGTATCGAATAATGTATCCCACAATGCATTGTGCACACTACCTTCATTTTCCAATATGATGAACCAGCATGATTCATGCCTGTTTTAATACTATCGTTTGATTGAACTCCAAAAAGTTTGTTTTAATGCACTACACAAACGCAAATGTACAATTATTTCTGTGTTGGCCGCCACCGCATGCAATAAGATGAAGTCATGTGATATTAATAGAGCGGAGTACTGTTTAAAACAATCGTTGTGAAATAACGCCCGCTGTTTCGTTGTTTACAAAGGTTAAAGAATATCAAGTACTATAGAATGTGCAGCAATACGTGTCCAGAACAGTTCATGATGCGTGACAGGATTATATTAAAATGATCCGACAGATGCAGGCAGATATGGAGGAGGTGGGGATGGAGGTGGGTTTTGAGTGCGGCACGATTAAGGAGCAAAAAAAGGACACTTAAATAGGACGCCGTCTAGTATGTGTTGTATAACTGTTGGTTAACGTTGATCGGCTGCACCTGAAGCTTGACTCGCTTGACCTTCTGGAACTGACGCTGCGCTTGATAAATGTCTATTGTGATGTTTTGGATAATTTGCAAAATAGCCCATACATAATAGAATGGCTTATAAAAGCAAACTATGTTCAATTCAATTTAATTATATAGCGCTTTCCACAATGTTGCATTGTTTCAAAACAGCTTTAAAGGTCCAGTGTATGAAATTTAGCTAGTGGTGAGGTTGCGAATTGCAACCAACATCTCACTCCCCCCCTCCCTTTCGAAGCACTACGGTGGCTGACACAGGACAAAGATGTCACAAGGAGATAACCTAGTTATCCAGAACGCGCTCTGTAGAGCAGTTTGTCCGTTTGGGCTACTGTAGAAACAACATGACGAACTCCATGTAAGGGGACCCGCGGTGTGTGTAGATAGAAATAGCTTATTCTTCATTATGTAAGGTCTTTAAACACCTCTGAAGACATAGTTTAGTATATTATATTGTATTTCTGTCAATAGGTCCTGTAAAAAACTAAACACTGGACCTTGCAGGACACACTATCACTTTCCTCTATCTCTTTCTTCTCTTCTTCTTTGAGCAGATTAAGTAAAGTGTTGTTTTTTGCCGACTCAACATCTCGCTTCACAGCCGGCTTGCTTCGGGAGTTTAATTTCCGTCGTTTCCTCATTGTAAGGACGCTTTTAATTGAGAATGAAGCGCCACTTTACACTGCTGTGTAATTATGGCTGTTTGGAAAAGAAAGAGATCAGGCTTGTTGCTTATTAGCTAACATGAGAAAATTAGGCCACTCATATTAATGAGCAACTAATTTTCCTGCAGATATTACATTATTTTCAGCCTCATGATAATAAGTACTAATGTATAAGCATCTAGTGCTTTTGAAACATATGGGGAGTCTTACTGAGAGGCAGTTCCTGAACAGTGCGTATGCATCCGCCAGCTGCTTTAAGAAAAAACTTAATGGATCGTTCCCACTATGCAGTTCATTTTAATGCCCACATTATAAATGTAAGTCATTGGATATAAAGTCACATTCTTAAAAACAGAAATCACATGACGTGGGAGTTTTCTTGTAGCTCACCATTGCCTCAAAACCCGTGAGTTCGATTCCTAGCAAACACACATACTGACGACAATAAACAATGCATTAAGGCGTATGAAATCTAGCGGCATCTAGTGGTGATGTTGCGAATTGCAACCAATGGTTCACTCCACACAGGACTAAAATGTTGTCACGTTTTCGCTTCTTTGCTTAAGGAGATGACACATTTATGCTCTGAAGAGTAATTTCTCCGTTTAGGACTATTGTATAAACAACATGGTGAATTCCAAGGTAATAAAAACATACCGTTTAATTAAATAAGGTCTTTAAACACTTCTGAAGACACACAGTATGTAGCCTATATTACTTTGCATTTCTTTCAGTAGATCCTCCAAAATAACACACAGATCCTTTAAATGCATTACAATTTGCTTAAAATAAAAGTTTCTGCCAAAGACATGAATTAAAATGTAAATGTATGGAATGGTCTCCGTTATGTCTATGATCCCTGCGCTCTGTACATGAGTTTAAATTGAAATTAAAGCTCTATTTTCTCTCCCAGGCATTTTAGTTACACAAGTTACACTTGTTTGAAGTCTTTTTGTTTGAACTTTATTATTTTTGTCATCCGTTGTTTATGGATTTCTCGTTTATGCTGGCTCTGTAAAGCACTGTGGTCAACTCCTGTTGTGTTTATGTGTGCAGTATAAAAGAAATGAAGCATTTCTCTGCATTTGATTCCTGTTATTTTTCTTGTCATTGTGTAAATGATAACGTATCTGAGGTTGACTAGATCTGAAAGTTGACTCTGTTATGCAAAAAAAAACTTTCCTGAAATAGCAAATGCATTACTTCCTTTAAATGAATAAATAAGTGATTTTAGCTTCCAAGAGATTACCTCTTCAACCCTCAAACGCGCGGCCCGTTTGATTGTGCAAATGGTTGTCATATTTCTGAGGAGCAGAGAGGTGGACACATTATGATTAGGTGCCTTGGTGATGGGTCCTCCAGGCCACCAGAGGGGAAGGATCTCTCTGCTCGGCTAAACAGCAGATTTATGAAGCGTCCCTTCAAAGAACTCTGTTCAGGTGGACCGAGGCCATTACGGTGCAGATTCTCCATTAGGTGGCCATTAGGAGTCTGTCTTGCACCTAATGAAGTGCAGTAGGCCGCTCTCATACAGATTCAGCACTTTGTGTTAAACAGCTACAGTGGAAGGAATACAGTTGACAGTGACTTACAAGGTAGTTTGTGGCTCATCGTGGTGCTGTTTAGAGCTGGATTGCTGTTACTGTATTTGCTCTTGGGAAGAACTTTGTGGATTTATTGTTGTTATAAATACTGTATATTAATAATGTGTGTGTCTCATGGTTCTAGTAAGCGTATGAGGCATATTTCTCCTTGGTTAACCTTTTAACAGGGTTCTTGAAGTTAATTAAGGAGTGCAAAAGGCACGGGTTTGATTCACGGGGACAGCCATACTGATAAAATCTGTGTATCTCAACTGCACTGTGGGTTAGATAAATCTTGTTTTCATAAAAATTGGATTGGATCAAATTGGATAATTAAAACAATTTAAATGCAAGGAAGATTCTGTTGTCATTTACCCACGTGATGTGTCATGCTAATGCAATACGACTCTTTTCATGGAACATTGTTAGAAATGTTCAACGTTTTATTTTTTTCTAATGAATAGAAGTCAATTGTAACTGAGCTACTAACCAGTTTACTAATTTTGCATAGCATCCTTTTTGTGCCATGGAAGACAAAAATTCATAGAATGACTTTGAGGAGTGAACTATTTCTTTAAGAAATAATGACAGGAAAATGCAAAACTTTTATACTGCTAACATGCAACTAAAGACAAATATAACTTAACATTGGATGCATTCCGTCCCTCTCAAAGCAGAAGTTAAACAAAAATCAATACTTCAAAATAAATCTGAACATTTTCCTCAAACGACATGAAATAATAAATCATAAAGATTAAACGGCATATTAGAACATCTCAGCCTTCTGCCTGAAATCTGGCTGATTTACTGTGAACCAGAAGGTGTAGCGTGCCAGTTTCTGCAGGAGGACGTGATGTATACTTGTTTTCTTGTGTGAGTTCATGGCTGAGGCACCTGACAGGGAAAAAGTTTTGAAAGTGTTTTTTATGCACAAGAATTGTCATTTTGTAAACGAAATAGTTACATCTTTCTCCAGTTTATGATTTATTTGCTTGCCGCATTGTTGTGGGCCATATTACAGCAAACTGCCTAGTTATGTTTCTTTATATTTTAGAAGGCTGTATTCTTTTTCATTCTGGAACTTCATTTTGCCGCTACGTGTATCTGCCATGTTGCCTCGAGCGCATCTAAACACTGCTTGACTTGTTTTTGACCTCAAGAAATGATCTTGTATCTCTACAGCAGCTGCCAATAACGCTTTGAATTAAATTGAATGCGCATTCCTGCCATACAATGCTGCCAGTGCCCTGGACACTCCCCTATATAATAGTTCATCAAGCCACATTCCTCCGGCCTGGCTGCAAGATGGGCCAGTATTTAATGCCAACTTCCCTAATTTCTCCTTTTATCCCGGTCCAGACACCCCATGCTTATATAGTTATCCATTTGAAATCTCATCAATGTGAGAATATTAAACGGATTGAATGCATTATTAAGTTTTATTTGAGTTTTACAATGCTTGTGAAGAGTAAATACAAATTTGGCATAGTAGCGGTCATACACAAAATGGCCTTATTTTCAAACATTGTGATGTGGTTATATGTCAAATTACCTTGATGATAAAATCAAACATTAGATACAGGGATTTATCATTGGGCTCTGGAGAAACGGCATCTCCCACCTTCCATGTAAACAGAAAACTCCACTGTACAAATAAACAAGTTTACAAGCAATCAGCATAAAAACATTAGTTGCTTCGTGTAGTTTCGTGAGACAGCCAGCAGATGGCGGCAAACGTTTAATCGTCATCCTCCCTTCTGGAGCCAGGAGATCTTCTTCAACGCAGTGTGCTTTCAATTAGATTTGTTCTTTAATCCCCAAAATAGCATCTTAATGCAGTATGGGAAGGAAAACAAGAACTTGCAAATAATAGCTTGATAAATGCCACCATTAGACTCGGTTTGCACAATGTCTTCAGACATCTTAACATAAAACACATCATTTCATAATGATGAAAAATGGTCTTCAAACATTGTGCTAGAGTCTGTCTGTACCTTACAAACAAGTCATCTCTTAAATCGCATACACTAACCCGGATGTCAGAGTACTGCTAGTTAGTATTCTACCAACCGTATGATGTACTCAATCATATTTGTCACCTGTTTCAATAAGAACTGTGAAAAGGATGGTGATCTGATGCTTAGTGTTGCTGTGTCTTACATTTGAGAGCCAGGTTTAAAAGAAATGTTTCAAATGTTCATCGTAGTGATTCCATTTATATTGGTGAGGATTGTGATGGCAAGCTTGACTGAAAAGCTTTTGGACCATACATTTTTAAGATCGTAACCATATGTAGCAGGTTGCTTTAACTGTAGTACTGACCGTGGTTCATGAATGAAAGGTTGGCAGCAGTGAATTAAAATGAATGATGTGCTATACTGTAACCATCAAATCCTCCCTGCTGGAAAAACAACAATTGATGAATGGTTTTGGTATGAACCATCAGCTGTTTAGCATTAAAACAATTCCGTGATGTGTTTTGGGCCTCGTTCCATTTACATTTAATGGTGTTCTGTTGATTCCAGAACCCAACGGCTTCCGGTGCCCACATAAACCATTACACTGTCCCATAAAACCCCACAATGTCCATTATGACCATAATCACGCTGTCACGGTTCTATTGGTGTGATGGTGCGGAATCCCAAACGAGGGTCCTCGGCTAAGCTCGTTTCTTTACTAGCCGCGAGTCGGTGCGCCCTTGAAGAGGGAGATGCTAAAAACGCGCATAAGGGATTATGGATTGATGCGAATAGTCGCTCGCGCCAACCCCGCGCGCGCCGAATTAATGCGTTACTATTTTTAGAACGCCAGTGTTTCCAGGGGAAACCTAATGACGCAATGACGTCAATGCAGGTCAATAGCGGACTGGAGGAATTGAGCGCTTCTGTTACATTTCGCAGCATCTTCTGAAACATTGCGATTTTGATACATTTATAGACCGCCGACATCATTATGCTTCAACGAGACAGACATTTCGTTACATCAGCTTCGCTGTATCTATAGTAATGCGTGCGCACGAGGAATGCGTGTGTGTGTTTTTCCTCTTCTGCTGGACTGTGATGGGCAATCATGGTGTCTATAGGAGGAAGCTTCAGCATCTCCACCTGAAAGCTCGTGCCATCCCAGAGATGAGGGATGAGACGCTTGGGTTGAGATTTACTCTCTTCAGCTTCAGTGAGACGTCTAAGGAACATCATGTGGGGTTTTTCCCCCGTGCAAGAACAACCAGAAACCATCAACGTGAAGGTAAATGTTCCTGTATTTTATTGCTTTTAATTGTACGGGGTTTGTTGAACGGATGCCTTGATATCAATTAAGAGTGTCGTTTTTCTATTGACTCGGGTCGTTTAAAACTCATTGTAATGACAGAACTGGAATGGAAGTGCACGTGATGTGAATGATGAACACGGCCACGTATTATACAAACATGTGATAGAACCTATACAGATCACTTGCTTTATCGGTTTTTTATTTGCACTTTATTTTAGCATGCAACGCCTTGTTTAGCTCTAGTTGGAAATCCATGCATATTTAATATTTTCTTATACAATTCTACTACACGGGTTGTTTTACTATATGCGTAATACGAATTGTAATAGCCGTCTGACCCTGATGGAGTAACAAACGGATGTTGGTACGTGGTACATTTAAGCATGTTGGGAATGATCGAGACATTTTGTTTGGGTATGTGTGCATCAATTTGAGCAGATCGTCTGCATTGCTTTACGTACGTGTTGACCGTGTAGCCTTATCATCTTTATTGGTGCCATTTGTGTGTTTGTTGGAATACATTTGGGTTTAAATCGTTTTCCCACTTCGTTATGATGCGTAGGGCGTTACCGACGTGTTCAGCACCGCGGACAGTTTCGTGACACTCCGGACGCGCGCGCACTCGCACAAACGCACGCACGCACGCACGCACGCAGACGTTAATAACACGCACGCAACTCTATCTATCAAAAAATTAAGATTAGAATGAAAAGATGTGGGCTAGTTTTGTTTGCCTGATCATATGCCCTCAACACTCGGGTTGAATAAACAGGAAAAGTCACATGCAACATGGAAATGAACTAGCTGACGTTGACAGACTTCAGGCGAACATGTTAAGATGATTAAATCGTGTAAATAATGAGCTCATAGTGCAATAGATAAACACATTTTTGCACTCACGTCTACATTTTGTCAGTGAGC
Organism: Barbatula barbatula; assembly: GCF_947034865.1. NCBI lineage: Eukaryota > Metazoa > Chordata > Actinopteri > Cypriniformes > Nemacheilidae > Barbatula > Barbatula barbatula. The sequence continues at coordinate 20,765,523 of NC_136773.1, read as the reverse complement.
TCTTGAAGCAAAGAATTTGCATTTACTTTTTGTTGCAGTTTGCATATAATGTCTTTCAATTTCCATGCATTAGCACTTACGTATTACTGGTGTTACCCACATTGTTTGCAAATCTAGACTCACACCTGTAAATTAATCTCGCACTTGCTCTTTAAAATCGAATAAAAAATGCTTTTTTGTCAAATTTCTTTGTCCCTTTATACTTTTTAAAAATGTATAGTCAACAAGTGCCCATCATTCACATGTAGGCCTACACATATCCATTGATCCAACATTCTAATTCAGGATGAATGAGTTTGTTGGTGTAGTTGGAGCGTGAATTACATTTCTGAACACTCTTCTACTTGAATCATTTTCCCTTTTGAATTTGGGGTGTTAAATTATATACCTTAATAACTAAATAATACTCTCTTTTCTAACGTCACATTAAGATTTTCCCCTTTAAATTACACACAACACCCCCAAACAGTTCCCATTTGCATTTTAGACGTTTTTCTGCTCTTTTGTTTTTATTATTGCAGGTATGCGTGTTAAATCTGACACACTTCATTTTTGTGAGATTGTTGAAAAGTTCTTCTTGTCGGATATTTACATTTACATTTACATTTATTCATTTGGCAGACGCTTTTATCCAAAGTGACTTACAAGTAGTTTTATACAGTGGCACATTACTGAAGAGCAATCAGGGGTAAGGTGTCTTGCTCAAGGGCCCTTCAGTCATGACCTGCTGTCACTGAGATTAGAACCAGCAACCTTCTGATCACAAGCCCAACGCTCCATTAGGCCACAGCTGGATATGTGTATTATCATTATCAATCACTCACCTTCGAGTTGTTCCAAATCTGTATACATTTCTTTGTTCTGATGAACGCAGAGAAAATATATTTGGAAGAATGCTTGTTACCAAACAGTTCTGGGACTCCATCACGTAGGAAAAATGACTTTAGAACATTTTGTGTTCTGTTCGACAAAAAATAAGATATTTAAAAAAATGTAGTTAAGCAAACTGGGCACTTTTGACTAGCATTGTATTTTTTCATAGTATATGGTAGTCAATGGAGAGTCCAAGAACTGTTTGGTTACAAGCATTCTTCCAAATATCTATCTCTCTTTTCAACCAAGCAAAGACATTTGACATTTGAGTGAGTAATTCATGACAGAAATGATCATTTCTGGGTTAACTATCCTATTCAGTGAAATCCAAAGGAATTACTCCACATTCTTTAGTATTATCTCATTAATCGTATTTTGTGCGTAGATCCTTATTTTAATTAACTGCATCAAAACTGCACTGTCCTCAATGCATTGAAGAATGCATTGACCCAAAACATCTGTATTTGCATCCCTTTGTGTAATAAAAAAGGAAAGATGTGAAGTCGGCGTGTGTATCTTAGTGTGATTTTTTTTTATATATATTTGGTGAACAAATACTGCATTTAGTTACAAACCAAATTTTATGCATATGTAAATCAAATTGTTTATTTTTTCTTACATCACGTTTTCATACATGTGTATAGGTGTACAGTAAATGTGATTGTAAAATATCTGCTATAAATGCTGCTCTATTTTACAGTAAGTAAACTGATGTTTGTTCTTTGTGTATTTCAGATAAACTGAAGACCGTTGAATATGTCTGTCTCTCGTTCTTTCACTTATCCTTTACAGCTCTTTTTGCGGTCTGGGCTTGCTGTACCATAAATAACTAGCAAGGAAGCCCTTACCCCAAAAAGTATCTGTGGGGGGTCCTATCATCTGAAGAGGGACATTTAGATCTACTTCTCTCTTGATACTGCGTTATGCTTTTTCTGACACTTCCTTGTGCCGTTGACATTTAAATTCATAATATAAACTCAAATTTAAACTGATAGACCAGTGTTCAGGGATCCTGCTCAATAGGCAATACTGATCAAATTACTGTTTATAAAGGATTACATTTTGTCCACTGTTTATAATTTTCTTTAAAATTCTATTTAAACTTCATAAAACACAATTGAATATTTGGATGTCACAAATGGTCTATGCAGCATGTCTATGTATGTCGTGACAGACATTAACCACATGGTGGTGCTGCTGTCCGTAATCTGTGGAAAATCACAATTTAATACTGTAGCTTGGAACTGACTTTATGTTGCCAATCTTAAGGCTTTGTCATACACAAAATTATGACGTTTTAGTCAGGTGTAGGTGTATTATATGCTATGGGAACACTCGTGGTCTCTTATTATAAGCTTTGCGGGTTGTTATATTATTGTCTGCCCTGTATTACACTTGTAAGAAGTTTCATTAACATAATAAAAATGTATAATCACATTGGGAATTGTGTGGTCTCTGATCTTGCTGCTTTTTCTTTGTCTCGCAGAGTATCATATTTATTTTAGCGATTAAGTAACTCGCTGTCGAAAGACATACAGGCCTAGGCGAAAATGCCATTTCTTACTCAAAAACATATACAGTAGGTGCTTCGGCAATATTACCAAAACAGGCCAAGTTTAGGTCACGTTTATTAGTTAACATTTTTATTTTTGTAAATACTGTGTTGATAATTGGCATTGGTATAAATCTAATGAACAACATCACACAGTAGGCTATGTTAGTAGCTAAATGTTTTGTGGCATTTTGCGAAAGTACTTTGTGGGGAGTTTTTGTTATACTTTATATTTTTCAATTCAATTTTATTTATATAGCGCTTTTCACAATTAGCATTGTTCCAAAGCAGCTTTACATGGGAAAATAAGAAAACACAAAAAAGGTAAAACACAGTACATGAATAGTTTAACTTGTTATATAAACACCTAGTAAATAATATCTAACGTCAGCAGTCTCCCGGTGGTTTATTCAGCATATTTTGCATTAAGTGAATGTTTGGCTGAAAAGATGTGTCGTTAATCTAGATTTAAATTGGGCGAGTGTGTCTGATCCTCGAATAATATCAGGAAGGCTATTCAAGAGTTTAGGTGCTACGTATGAGAAAGCTCGACCCCCCTTTGGTGGATTTAGTTATTCTAGGTGTTATCAAAAGTCCTGAGTTTTGAGATCTAAGAGAGCGTGATGGGTTGTAGTGTGATAGAAGCTCTGTTAGGTAGGTAGGGGCTAAACCCTTTAAGACTTTATAAGTGATTAAAAGAACTTTAAAGTCAATACGATACTTAATGTGTAGCCAGTGAAGGGTTGATAACATTGGGGTTATGTGATCGTATTTTCTGGACCTGGTTAGAACTCTGGCAGCTGCGTTCTGAACTAACTGTAGTTTGTTTATTGATGATGCAGGACAAACACTAAGTAGTGCATTACAGTAGTCAAATCTTGAGGTCATAAATGCATGAATAAGCTTCTCCGCATCAGCAACACATAGAATAATTCGTAATTTGGAAACATTTCTTTGGTGGAAAAAGGCTATTTTGTTAACAATCTCACTTGTTATAAATCCAGAGCCAAATCTAGCGTTAAACAAATGACAAAGTTTTTTAGATGTCTCTTACCGTCAATATTTCACAATGGCTTCAATAAAGAATTTCCAGTAATCCAATCCAAGCGAATAATTACAAGCAGAAAGCTGAGTGCCCACTGAAACATATGTTTAATATTTAATGATTCTTGTTTTAATACACGACTATATTATTCTGCATGTGGTATTTGTTCACTAAAACCTACTTGGTCAGCCACATCAATATGACTCACTGAAAAATAAGAGTATGGGCTAGTATGCGTTGTGGTACTTTGTAGCATATTTTCAAGCTTGTAAACCCAATGCATGTTTACAATCTCTGATGATTGACAAGACTTCATATCGTCGCACATCGAATTGAATAATGGTGTTTCTGTCACTTCTATAAAACTTAGTGTAAAGCCATAATGTGGTGTCCCAGATTTCCAAAAGGTCACATGGTTCATTTGGAAATGGCTGATGTGTCCATCAGACAAGCGTCAAACTAACTGTCTTTTCATTAAAACAATCAACAAAATGGCTCATGATGATGATGATGATGATGATGTGTTTACAGAATCTTACATTTAGAGTAAGCAAGTAGCCATTTAGATGTTTGCATTTAATGTCATTATCGAAACGATATTGATTATTTGAATGTATTAATGAAACTTTCACGAGAGACTTAAATGAGACATAAATGAGCTCCTCGCTAATCTCAGTGGAAGCATCTTGGACGTGAAGTCAATGACGCGTCTCTTAGAGAGGTCAGAGTTGCTCGATCGATCTGTCTCGAGTTCAGTGGTCCCGTCCCGATTTATAGTGCCTTTCCAGATGTTTATTTCCTGTTTTGAGTCATATCCGAAATTCCAGTTGTCTGCAATGCAGCACGAGACAAAAAAGTTGAAATTTACACTTAAGATGTTGTTGTTGGTGTGTGGTAGTGGCAAAAATCTGGCATGGTAAGCAAAACGTAGTCTAGAGGTTTGAATCCTGTTTGGGTTGACGCATAAACTGTGACTATTGTGCTTTTAAATGAGACTCTTAATCTTTCCTGGATCAAGTGAAGTGTAAATGACTTTGAAATCAAACATCTAAATGGCTACTTGCTTGCTCTAAATGTAGGATTCTGTAAATACATCCTCATCATGATGAGTCATTTTGTTGATTGTTTTCATGAAAAGGCAGTTAGTTTGACGCTAGTCTGATGGACACATCAGTGTTTATTTTCACGGCTGACTGTGATGGCGAGCAGAACACATCATTTCTTGTCCTCAGTGACGTAAAAAGACGACCTGCCGCTCGGCAGTGATGCGGTCTACAGTGTTCACTGCCGAGTCTCAGCTCTTAATACGAGCCTCGAGGGTCAGTTTTGTTTTTCTTAGCTCCCATTTCTCCACTTTTTCTCTCCGTGTCTCTCTCTCTTTCTTGTAACACTGCATTATGCATGTCTCGTGAGTAGTTCTGAGAAGTGCTTGGTCAATCCTCAAACGTGTTATGCTTGTCCAGAAACAACATCAGCAAGACTCAAATTATCTTAAAAATGTTAAGCCATTTGGGTCGACTTGGACTTCAGAGTTTATTGCCAAATGTCATGTCATAACCGGTGGTGTGCGGTGATCAAAGCTCTGTCTAGGTTATTGAAAACAGTTTTTATTGTACAGCCTAACCAGGCTTTGGGGGATTTGTATCTGCTTAACGCTTTTAGAAAGTGTCTGTACATCCTGATAACTATCATCACTAAGTTATGTTGCATGAATATATATTTTTCTCTGGAAGTCTCAGGACCATAAAATGTTTGTTGGATTCAGTCCTAAATGCTATATCAATAATATAAATGTCACCAAATGTGTCTCTACCTTCTTTATATTACCTGCTGAATCACAGTATGTGTGAAACACAATAATACAAAACTATTCTGTGTGTGATGTTTGAACACCACACAGATACATACCAACATTCCTTAGCGCCTCCTGCCTTCTCTCTCAGGAGACCTAGAGAAAACATCTCGTACGCACAGAGACCTTACCCTCAAAAAAGTGAAAATAGTGCATGCTACAGGAATAGAAACATTTCCTCTGCGATCCATCCTGTTCACTGGATTCCCGTAACTTTGTCTGTGAGAAAAAAATGAAGCAGTCCGTGCACATCGGTGTCAAATTGGAAACAATACGTGCTTTTTAAATGCATAGCAGATGTGGCTTCACATCTGGGTAGCTGTATTCGTAATCCGAAGAGAAAGAATAAGTGGTGTGTAAATATGCTCGAAGCGGCATATGTTTTCACTGCAGTTTGGACGCATGTGGTGGCATTTTCTGTCATTTGCTGGATGTAGCAAATCCGTTCTGACATTTCCCAATGGTCACCATCACCTCGTTTTAAAAACTTGTATACAAACTATCTTTATCCATTTCTGATGAATTTCGAAACAAAAACTAGATTTTGACATGTTATAAATGTCCCACGCATGAATACTTTGCTTGGATGTTGTGAGTGGGTGCTATGCTGTTGCTATAGGCTGTTCCAGGTATCTGCATTATGGTCAAGTAAACGGAGCTCGCCACAAATGGGCTAGTTGCACAAGATGGCGCCAGTGAGCTTTTGCATCTATCTATCAAGTTGTTTTGGCTTAACAAGTGCTCAGCAATGTAAAGTGACATCTGTCATGTCGCTGATATATGACTTCGTTTTTTTTTTTAAAAACATCAAATTTTGCTGGCCAAAACCCTCCATTTCCCATACGACCGGAAATTAGTCTGGCGACCCTGGCGTCCCAAAAGCTCACCGGCGACATCTGTCATATTCTTTGTGTAAAACAGTTGGTGGGATGGTGGGAAAAGCCAGGTCTCATACCCCCAGTTTTAAGATACAAGTGTCTCTTGAAATTACTTTTTAAAGGGCCAGTGTAAGAAATCTAGCTTCAACCAACCGCTCACTCCACCCCTCCTTTCCGAAGCACTACGGCGGCCGTATGTAGATAGATATAGCTTATTCTAAGGTAATAAAAACATAACGCTTCATTATGTAAGGCTATACACCTTCAAAGATGTAGTTATGTATATCATGTTGCATTTCTGTCAATAGATCCTCCAAAATATTACACACAGCACCTTTAAGTAAATATTTGGACATTTCCGCATTTATATAATTGAAAGTAGGGGTTACAGAACTTTCTGAATTACAATAAAGTTTACTATTTAGTCAGATTTTAGTGGTTTGATATGTGGTGTCACAATATACTGTATTGTCAACAACCTTTATATTCATAACCATGATTGTTAAAAACATTGCACACATGATAAAATAGTAAACAATTCACCCATTTAATATTCACCTTAAGAAATATTTTTCCCTACACTCATATTTTAAGTGTAATCCGTTGACCAAAAAGGGAAAAGCACAAACTTATTCAAGGAGAATTTGACTGATCGCATTCTTTAGAATTTTTTCCAAAATATTCAGACTTGGATGTGTTGCAACCTGTCATTTACACTATCTAAGCACATAAACAACAATCTGTTCTTGCACTCTCCTTGCACACGTGCCCAAGTTCTCCTAGGTGTGCTTGTGTCTTTATAAATCTATTTAGTGTGAATTGATCACTTGCGACACAGAGCTTGATCAATGCGGGTGTTCTGTAAACACTTTACCGGCGGAAGTTTGCACGTGGTCTGTCAGTACAGCAGTCTAGACGCCCACGGTTGGGCCATCCCGTTACTCACAACAAGAACTGAATACATAACAGCTCAATATTTCCCAAAAAACACATCAATTAGACTCATGAAGAGGAAAACATCAATACACGTGATGTAAGAAATTAAGTACACATGACAGTTTTGAATTAAGTGTTAGCAAGGCTCTTCAGCCACAGATCTTTCCAAAGTTTACTCTGACACCCACAGTATTTGCATAAGGATCTGGTCGATAAGTGGACGTGCGTTTCTCTTTACATCATTTAAGTTCCTTAAAAGTGCTTCATGGGCTACAAGTCCAGAGTGATCACATGACATGTACTGTATGTTTTACAATGATGGATATTTCCAGCGCACGCGTGTATGTGATATAGAATTGTGTTCACGGGGCAAGCGGGGGTGCCGTCCCCCCTCTGTTCCATACCGGGGGAATCAGGCAAGGAAAGGCTGAGGTGATTCATACGTGAGTCAACATCTATCAGCTATATAAGCCTGACCACTCATGGATCCTGGGCATGACACAGTCTTCACATCTCAAAGGTAGGTCCCCTTCTCTCTCTTCACATCACTGCAACTTACACTTCTGTAGATCACTACACATAGCTAGGCTGCATGTGTTCATCTGAAGTTTTGTTATTTAATGCACTTTTACATTTATACTAGAGAGAAACACTTGTCATATAGGGGAGGAAAAGATTGGAGAGTTAAGCAATCAGTGTTTATTAAAGAGCGACATGTTTTTGGGGAATTTACCAGATATTGAAATCCAAATTGAGACAGAGCCAGCTGTTCAGATATTGTAATTGTAAATGTAGAAGAATGCTTTTCATGAGCTTCATATCTCAGGCTGGAGAGGCCTGTCAGAATTAGTGAAGTGAACATTGTGTGGGCTACATGATATTATATCTTTTCTAGTGTTTTTTAGTCTTTGCTCATTGAAGCTAGTTGAAGGAAAATATTGACCACTGTTCACAAAGTTGTATAATTTTGAAGGACAGGCTGACCATTGAGAGGCTCTGGGACTGTTATACATCTAGTTCAACTGTATAATATGTAAAATAATTTCATAGGAAGCATTTTTGTCTTGTTTTCTAGCACAAATATCTAAAACATATTTTATTACACATTTATTTGACAAGGAAAGTGAACTAAGACATTTAGTCTTGTTTTATGAAAGAAAACGTAAGAATTAAGTTTGCTTAAAACAAGCCAAACTTGAATTCCTTGAGGTCCTTAAGAATTTTTTTTTCTTTTTGCTTGTTTTAAACGAAAACTAATTTCTTCGTAAGAATCTAAGTTTTTAGATAGAAAATACAAACAATTTAGTTTTATTATACTTTACGGGGTGGACAATGTGTACGAATTTGTGTGCTGCATCGTGAAATAGTCATGAATCCCCACTATAGATGTTATAAAGAAATGTGTCTTTGAAACGTTATCATTTATTATTCAGTTGATCTGAATTCAGACACAATCTCAAACCCAACTGATATTTTCTAGATTTTGGCAATAAATGCTTGTCTGATTGTTGCTAACAAATTTTCAAATGTTGACATTTTAACAGGTTTTGCTGCAAAGACCTCGACACTGAAAGTATGTATACTGCTCTCGTGTACGCTTGCATTTTGAGCATGCTCAGTATGGGTTGCAGTATTCCAGTCCCTTCGGAAAGCCTGAAAAACATGGTCAAACTGCAGGCAGAGACCATCAACTCCAGAATCCGGGCACACAACGAGAAGGTAAAAGTAGTGTTCAGTTTATAGTGATACCCCCTTCTATATGGACATACAGAATACATTTTGAAATGTCACAAAAACTAAATGGCATCTTCCACAGCTTAACCTGTCCCCCAAGCTTCTTATTGGGGATCCTGAGCTCTACCCTGAGGTTCCCGCCGATAAACCCATCCAAGGGCTGGGGTCCGTAGTGGACACACTAACCATCTTCCAGAAGGTTCTTTGCAGTCTTCCTAAGGGGCACGTGAGCCAGTTGCACACTGACGTGTCCACTTTGCAGGGATACCTGGAGAACGGGATGTCTTCGATGCGTTGCCCGCTCAGAAAGACGGCCAATGATAAGTCATTGGAAGCGTTTTTAAAAGACAATGCCACCCATCACATCACCGTTGGCTATATGGCGTTAGACAGACTACAGAAATTCATGGAGCGCCTTACTGTCAGCCTGGACCAGTTGAAGACCTGTTGAAGTACCGCTCTCTGTTTGCCATTATCGTAGCATTCTTAAATAATATTTATTATATTTATTTAAATCACTATATATTTATATACCAAAGCAGCATTTTGATACATATGAAGAGATGCAAGTAATGCCTAAAGCTCATCCCTGTTGTTAAAGAAAGACGGCCCACATGGAGGCAAGCGCTCTATTCCTCGAGCACATTACGTCATTAAGTTTCACGCATGCTGACATCAGCATGCTCAGTTTAGCCACAGTTTACCAGAAGAGCCACGTCATGAGTCTCCAGGGAGGCTCAGATCATGTTCCACCTTTACCTCTTGCTGAAACACCAGCAGGGACATCGCAACTATGCACTTTGAATGAATATTGTTAATAGTTTTGTATTATGTGACTAATATTTTTCGCAATTGTATTTTTTGCAGACACATGGCCAATAAAAAGATCTTTAACAATGATGTATAAAATTTATTGTAGATGTGCAACTTCACCGTCTGAAAGATCAGATCAGATCAAAGAGACTTCACAAACACCAGAAACAGAATCTGGTCAAACGTTTTCAGCAAAAAGTGTCAAAAGCAGTTTTTTGTATGAAGGACATACAGATATTTGTTTTAAAAATATTTCATTTTTTTAATTCAAAATATTTTGTATACCAGTAAGTCATTAATGATATGTGAGCATTGTTTAATGAAACCTGATAGATGCATAAAACAATTAGTTGTATCTCAGATTTTTGATATTGTTTAACTATTATGTTTACATTTAACAGAGGACTTTATACAAGGCGCTTTACAAAAGTAAACGCTACTAATACATTTTTACCATTATGTGCACAGGTATATAGATGAGAGAGATTTTGCTTGTTGGTATTCTGACACCATACAACTTTGAAGGGTTAAATAATAATAGCAAAAAGGTCCAGGCAAAGTCAATATTGACACAAGCCTATGACATAGGGCTTTGTAGACACAATGTTGAAAGAAACATGATAGAACAACATCATTATACAGCATGAATCTCTCTTAATAAAATATAACAACTGTTCATGAAAGGTAAGAAACAAAACACAGTCTGTTAAATATTTGAGTTTCCTTACAGAAATGTGTTTCTGAAACCAAACTATAACAAATATTAAGAAACTCTTTTGATCGTTTTTAAACAGTTTTAGACATTCGCTCTCTCTCAAACACACACACACACACACACACTCAGCTAAACCATTTGCTTTTCTTAACTTGCGTCTCAGCGTTTGAGTTGCCCATAAGTTTCTTTTTGTACTGTTCCACCAAACTGTCGAAGCGATCATCGTCTCGGTTCCTGATCTTTCTTTTTGCAGTTTTGGCATTCTGAAACACAATTAAGGGATGTTTAATGTTCAATGCCAATCCTGTAATGACACAAAAGCTGACTGCAACAACTGTTACAATAGCGTCATTCTTTACTGGACTGAGATTATTTCAAAGGTATCTAAAACACTGCTGATGTGGACTTCATCTTAAAAACGTTTTTTTTAAACAGCAAGTCACCCACTTTAGGAAAACACCCACAGGAACTACAGCTCACCTGTTTCTTGTTCTGGTTGGGTTTCTCAAGAAAGGATGACATATGTCTCTCTTTCCTACTGGGTGTCTTCTTTAATTTTTTGGGTTGTACGGGCTGCTTTCCTTTATCACGTTTCCTGAGGAATAGAGGATCATATTTAGTTGTTTAAGGTTTTGTTTAAATTGGTGACATCATATGTTGGCTCTGTTTAGCTGTACCTGATCTTTGGGCCGCTGTGTGAAGGCATGGGTAGAACCTTCTGTCGTTTCTTGCCATCTGGCAGATCGATATGCTCTACTTCAGGTTTGGTCATAAAGCCTGCGTACTTGCTGCCCTGGGCCTTCTCCTGTTTGCCGACATTACCCCTAATTCCTGCTTGTATTGAATTATTTCGCTTCTTTCCTGGACTTTGTTTTGTCTTCCCTTCTTCATGGCAACTGTCTTTTTTAGCATGATTCTATGGAAAAGAAAAACGGTGACTCAGTTTTATTTAAGTGTGCAATTCCATTTGAAACGTTTAATTGTGCACATTAGCGCATCACACTGATACCCGGCCCAAAAAAAAAAAACCCAGTCTCACCTTGCTGTTTTCTAGACGTTTGGCTTTGAGTTTCAGTTTTCGAGTGTCTTCAAGAGCAAACTCAACTATGGGTCTCTGATGGGAAACACACATAAATTGCATGGATAAATTGCAAAAATTCTCAATTGAAAGAAGCCATGTCTCTTTGTCACAAGTGGCGAGGAAACGATGATGCATACAAAACACATCCCAAGAGTGCAAGAGGAATGTGTATTTTTAAGACATGACTGACAGAGATGTAGTGTCATTTTTTCTCAAGTACATTTCTTTGTCCCTCTCTCGCAAAACTCTGAAAGACCACTGCTGGGAAATTGGCACAGAAGATATAAATAACCAGTCTGAAACAAAGTGTTGTACGTTTACACATCGGCAACCTATAGCTTAAATCATCTTTAATAAGTCCCCTATTGCTAAGAACCTGTACATTGCTGAAATACTTCTAGAAATAAAGGCAGAATAATTATTTTAATTTTTGACAGAATAAACAGGTTATCAAATATGCCCCATTCCTCCCAATACTCCAGGCGAGCAACATGAATTAGTTCCACAAGGACACAGGATTTTCAACAACATTTGTTCACTTCAGATGGCCACAGGCTAACCTTTAGGTCTCCAAATATGTCAGGGTTGTTGTTAAGGTGACGCAGGGCTTGGAGGGCGTGTTCGTGCTCTTGGAACTCCACAAAACCATATCCCAGAGACTGACCCATCACCTGACCTCGAACAGGCTTCTTGTCATACATCACATGGCACTGCAAAAATGACAAAGACATAGAGAGCCATTCAAGAACAGTGTTAAGTCATTGAATAGTTAATAGCAGTGTTATATTCAGTTGTAAATCTCGAGTTTTGCAGCGTAGCGGTTAAAAGTCGTAACTTATTTCACATTAGCCACTGAATCAGACCACACCCATCCCCCAAAAGCCGATATTTACAAAAGTGTTTCGGTGTTGATTTCAGTTTTCATAGGTGTTTCAACAAAATCCCTTAAATATGATTTGCCATGTGTTACTTCAGGTGAACTGTCCCTGAAAGTCTAGTCTAAATGATAAATAAATTAGACAGCAAAAGCTCAAAATCATAACCAGATTATATAGTCCTGCCCTCTAGTGTCAACTAGACGAAATTGTGAGATATGTTCTTAGCCGTTTACAGAATTCATAGAATACGATGTGACTTTTGGTTTGCTCGGATTCAAACAGAGAAAACATGTTGGTGTGTTACCTCAGTGATGTGAGCTCCTTTATCCCCGGCGGCCTTGAGGCAGATCTTGCGAAATGCAGGTCGCTGGACTCTTTTAGGCAGGTTATGAACACACAGCCGTGTTTTAGACACAACCATGCTGACATCCTTTAACTTATTCCTTTTTAGGTCCTGAAACTAATACCATAAAACAGAGCTAGTCAGAGCTAGACAATATGTATTCAGTTTACGAAATGTAATGTTTGTGCCAAACACACAGAAATATACATCATTGCTTAGTTTACCCTTATCCTCTTGGCCATGTCTGATTCTGAAACCCCTTCTGCAGCTTTCGATTCAGGACGAATCACTGTGAAAGTGAAATCACATATGAAATCAAGTCTCTTTTGGTTTCCTGTCTTTACCAAGGAGCGTGTTTTGTGATTGGCTGTACTCACAGCCCTCTCTGATGAGATAGAGGTTCCTGGTGCCTGAGTGTGTTTTTAACTTCTTGTCCTTGAATTTTCCAGCGTCATCTCTGCTCACGGCGGACACAATATAAACCTTCCTGCCATCGAGCCTTATGCCACCAGACTAGACAAATAACACAGATCAGTTATACAACCTTTAAACCACATGACAATAGTAAATGTAGCAGAAAAGACTCACCTCATTCTCATTCTGAGCGGCAGCTATGCATTTCTCTGTGGCTTCTTTAGTTTTAAACTGAGCAAAGGCACAGCCTGAGAGAGTAAGAACAACAGACGTGCTTGTTAGTAACCCACATCTGTTATCACTTCTAGGATGCAATGGATGTTGTCTAGGGTTTGGGTGACCTACTACCTTTCGAGTGTCCAGTGCTGGCATGCATCACCACTTTGACATAATTCATTTCTCCAAACTGCAGCAAAACTTCTTCCAAATCCTCCTCTTCTGTGTCAAAAGACATGTTTCTGACAGAACCACAGTTTAGGGGAAGATTAGACAGATTACAAAATAACTTCCAATTTAAACTAATTTGTAATCAAATACTGTTAAAGGCTTTTGGTAGATCTAACTAACATCCAACAACAACAAAACAACTAAAATTGATATTTTTGAACTATTTCAGTCATTGCAGCCTTAGAAAAACGTCAAAATAAAACGTATTCATGCTAAATATAGTCCTGAAAATACAAGTTCTCTGTAGATGTTCTCACCGGATGAAAACTGTTCTTCCCTCGTTCACATCAGAAGGAAGAGATATCTTCGTCTTTGGAGGAGCTGAGATAAGATATTGTCAAAGTGGTACACATTCCATACATGTTATGAAAGAAGTCACAAGTACACTTAAAGATGAATCTTACCATTTCTATCTTCATCGCTGTACTCAGAATCTTCGTCATCATCGTCGTCTTCAGAGTCACTGTCCATCTCATCAGGTTCATTGTCCTCTTCCTCTTCCTTAGCACTGTCCTGCTCATCTACATCATCGTCGTCCTCCTCTGAATCCTCTTCTGATTCAGAGTCTATGGTCTTCTGATGTAATGTGGGCCTGAACAAGAGTAATCTCATTTTAAACACTTATTAAAGACCATACACAATTTCAAGCCATTATGAAGCCGAATCATCAGATTATTCATAAAAGGTTCTGTGCTTACTTTGTCTTTGCACCTTGTTTATTACTGGGCTCTGCATCCTCAGTTTTCACCGTCACTTCTTTTTTTGCTCCTGCAAAACACAAAAAATCTTCTCAAAACTACCCCACCAGTCACTGCAAAATCTGAACAACAAAGTGCCCCTTTCAAAGATGGTAACAACCACATCCTTGTCAATGTGCCGAGACTGAATTGTTGAATGATTATAATGAATTCTTTCACATGCCATTAAAACGTAAATACTGTGCGAGTTACCAGTTGATGACAATGCTTGGGTGGCGATGTACTTGTCTTTTGAGATGGCCCAGTCCACAGCTACCTGTCTGCCTGTGAGGGAGGAATAAATCACTTTCTGTTGCATTTCTGATTTTTTCAGACTGTAAGAGCAGTGTGAGAAAAGCCTCACCTTTAATCTCCTTCATGTTCAGTGCTGCTAGAGCTTTAGCAGCCTGAGGCATGTTCTGAAACCGCACAAACGCAAAACCTCGCATTTTCCCATCTGCACAAAAATATTGCAATAAGCAATCCAGCAGGGAATATAAAAACAGCACAATGCAAAACTAGATATGGGGATTTTTTAAAAGTGTAACTAGTGTTCCTATGCAATTCAGCCACACCACTAGTGTTTAGTATGTTGTGTAGTGCTGTAAACGGTTTGGTTTACCTGGTTTTAAAGCAATGTTTGCTTCGTGCACCACACCAAACTCAGAGAAGATCTGCTTCAAATCATCTTCTGTACACTGAGTACATAAACCAAATCAGTGCGTGAGACAATACCACATGCATTGGATATTTATACATCGAACACATAAAATTGCTTACCTTGAAACTAAGGTTTCTGATAATAAGCCTAGCCTTCAGTTTATTTTTTCTTATGCCTTGAGACTTTTGTAGAGTTCCTGCTGGTTCCTTAGGAATTTCTCTTGGTTCCTGAACTCCTGTCGGTACCTTCGGAACTCCTGTCGGTCCCTTCGGAACTCCTGTCGGTCCCTTCGGAACTCCTGTCGGTACCTTCGGAACTCCTGTCGGTACCTTCGGAACTCCTGTCGGTACCTTCGGAACTCCTGTCGGTCCCTTCGGAACTCCTGTCCGTACCTTCGGAACTCCTGTCGGTACCTTCGGAACTCCTGTCGGTACCTTCGGAACTCCTGTCGGTCCCTTCGGAACTCCTGTCGGTACCTTCGGAACTCCTGTCGGTACCTTCGGAACTCCTGTCGGTACCTTCGGAACTCCTGTCGGTACCTTCGGAACTCCTGTCGGTCCCTTCGGAACTCCTGTCGGTTCCTTCGGAATTCCTGACGGTTCCTTCGGAACTCCTGTCGGTTCCTTTGGAATTTCTACATCTGCTGAATCTGCAATGATTAATAAAGCTCCCTTTTTATATGCAAACGAAACACGGTACATATAGCATATATAATAAATAATATGCATCTTACCTTTTATTTTTATTCTCCTTCTTTTCTTACTATCTGGCTTTTTCTTAGCTATGACTACAGAGATCTTATGTCCGTCGTACTCTTTGACTTCTTTCAGAGCTCGCTGCGCATCGTCTTCCATGGAGAATGTAACATAGCCAATGCCACGACATTTTTCAGACCCTAGAGACAGCATGAACAAGGCATTTATGCTCGTCTTAAAACGAATGATCATTAAGAAAACACAACAAGTGACATCTTCCTGAGCGAAATCCTGATGGAGCAAGGGAATTGTATTGGGTTCGATTGAAGCTACAATGGTCTGTGTGTCTAACTTACTGGTAATATGTTGAGTTCTACTGGTGGGATCTAAAAAGGATGTATTTGAAATATAAAGTGGTGAACAACAAATAAAATAGCTAACTGGGTCTTAAATAGCTAACTGGGCATTGAATCTGCAGGTGCAGATCTGAGCACCCCTGCTTTAAACCAAACAGACCACTGACGCAGAGCAACAGCATCTTACCTTTTTCTTTAACAACGAAAGAATTCTTCAGCGGTCCTACTTCTGAAAATACTTCACCCAGATGTTCATTGGTGGCTGAAGCAGGTAACCACTTGACAAATAAAGTCAGCGCAGGCATTTTAACGGATCCGCTTCTATCTCCTCCTTTACGTACGATTGTAATACGGTCGATTTTATATTGACAGTTTAGGTAAGACACTGCGATATAGTTCACATTAATCACATTGATCCTGATCTCTCAATAACTGTAAACAGTGCTGATGTCGAACAGCACGTTTTCTCACGTGTTTCAGCGGTGACGGAAGTTGTCAAGAGAATTTTCTTTTGGTTGGACCGCGTTGCATACTTGTGGGAACTCTGCCACCTGCTGGCCTGGAGGCCAATGTCGACTTTTTTAATGCGAATATTTGAATTAAACATGAACTTTTCATGTTCATGTTTTTCTATCCCTTCTCCCTTTTTTCATATTTAAATTACGTCATATATATGGAGGAGCTTGTTGGCGACA
Source organism: Barbatula barbatula (assembly GCF_947034865.1). Classification (NCBI taxonomy): domain Eukaryota; kingdom Metazoa; phylum Chordata; class Actinopteri; order Cypriniformes; family Nemacheilidae; genus Barbatula; species Barbatula barbatula. The sequence continues at coordinate 20,748,818 of NC_136773.1, read as the reverse complement.
AATGGTTGTTTGACTTATGGTTGGCTTAAGATAGTTACTCCGAAACGGTAAGAGATAAGTTAAAAATGTAATTACGTATACTGGGAAAAACACGTGTTATGGCGTGCACCTACTCCGATAAAATGCATACCGAATTGTATTTTAGGTCTAAAATACATTTTACAGATGCATTTCCATTCGTGAATCGTGTCGCTTAAACGTATTTCCGTATGTGGCCACGAGAGGGAGACAACGCCCGTGATATCCAAGGGTATCCATTGCATGAAATAGTTAAATTGTTAAAGTATCCAGAAGTAGAATAAGTCTATATCACCAATTACACCTTTAACAGAAATGTGCAGAAAGATGTTTGATAGCTATTGTACCAGTGGAAAATGTTATCATTTACAAAAAATATAAAAAGTAAATGTCTTAGTTTGGCTTGCTTATACCAATTCAGTTCAATTCAATTTTATTTATATAGCGCTTTTCACAATTAGCATTGTTCCAAAGCAGCTTTACAGGGAAAAATAAGAAAACACAAAAAAGGTAAACACAGTACATGAATAGTTTAACTTGTTATATAAACACCTAGTAAATAATATCTAACGTCAGCAGTCTCCCGGTGGTTTATTCAGCATATTTTGCATTAAGTGAATGTTTGGCTGAAAAGATGTGTCTTTAATCTAGATTTAAATTGGGCGAGTGTGTCTGATCCTCGAATAATATCAGGAAGGCTATTCAAGAGTTTAAGTGCTACGTATGAGAAAGCTCGACCCCCCTTTGGTGGATTTAGTTATTCTAGGTGTTATCAAAAGTCCTGCATTTTGAGATCTTAGAGAGCGTGATGGCTTGTAGTGTGATAGAAGCTCTGTTATGTAGGTAGGGGCTAAACCCTTTAAGGCTTTATAAGTGATTAAAAGAACTTTAAAGTCAATACGATACTTAATGGGTAGCCAGTGAAGGGTTGATAACATTGGGGTTATGTGATCGTATTTTCTGGACCTGTTTAGAATTCTGGCAGCTGCAATCTGAACTAACTGTAGTTTGTTTATTGACAAACAACACTGTAGAAAATATGTCTTTAGTGCTCATAAAAAGACTTCTGGGGGTTTGAGCATTTCTAATATAGAGGACGAGTGTGTTTACACACAACACTGTGTAGGAGGTGGTAATAGAGCCTATTTTTATTTGACCTTACTGAAAAACCTCTTTCACTACTGCGTTCTGCGTTTTTGTGTCATAGGCAAAAGAGAGTTAGAAGACAGAAAGAGAGAGTGTCAGGCATAGACCCAGTCACACTGGAATATGTGTGATGATGAGTGTATTTGTTTGATTTCTTCAGTATAACACCTCGAGACATTCTCTTGTAAGTATTATTTTTTTTTACCAAATAGAATACATCCTTTTTCGTGTGTGTTTGTGATATTTATTCGAGAAAAGGATGCATATAGAGAAGACATTGGACAGTGAATGGGCTTATTGTGTTTTGCGTGTTCTTTTTAAATCCAAGTCTCTCTGCGGCATGCAAGTGCTGGAATAATATTTGCACTGGTTAATGATATTATATAAGTTTGTCTTTTCAGGCTGAAATGACACAAAATCAAGGTGCTGTGGTGCAGATAGTACTTTGTGTATGTAATGTAGAAAAACTGAGGCTGGTTTTCACAACATTTCACAATACAAGGAAAATAAAATGTTGTGGAAACAATGAAAATTCCAGCCTTTAGGTTTTCTTGTAATCGAAATATAATTCAAGCATAGGCTATTTATTTAAAGATTTTCATTGTAAAACATTTATATTTCTATTTAAAACTTTATATTTTTGAACTATTAACATAACAATGAAGTGACTTAAACACTGATTTTTTCTTTATATGAATCCCATTATATTAAATTAAATTGAGTGACTGCAAGCCAATATGATGACCAGATCTTAGAGGAAAGCATGTTCATGCATGTTGATTCATGTATAATTCGATTGTATAAATGTAAATGTAAGTGATTGTGTTTTGATTTGTATGTCAGATCTCAGTAGACTGCGTGGATGTGGGTGACACGCTCCCATGCTGATGCAGATTCTCCGTGTCCTGTAAATGGGTCGCCAATATTTCCCTCTTTATTTCAGTTTCAATGGTTTAGGATAACGGTGTAGGAGGGGGAGTTATGAAATACAATTCAATCACGCTTTGCATTCCTAAAAACAACACCTCAAGTGTGTGTGTGTGTGTGTGTGTGTGAAGCCCTCTACAGCTGTCCATGACGCTGACAGCAGTAAGATCTGTATATACTGTATGTATGTGTGTACAGTTTTACAGAATTACCTCGCCAGACGATAGCAGAGAGGGACAGTGGGATATTGTATGAGCTTACGTTGGCAGTGCGTTGAGTGGGAGAGTTCAGAATCATGTGATTAGCCGATGAATTTAAATTATTTTTTTTCACTGACTGAATCAACCCACCACTACAGGCGAAGCATTTTGTTGGAAGACATTGCTTGGGTCAGTAAAAACATGGCGAATTTCATGTAGCAGTAAAAATCTCATTCTAAGGTACTAAAAACATAACACTTTAATATGTAAGGTCTTTATACACTATATGTACTGTATATTATATTGATCTGTCAATAGATCCTCCAAAAAATGACAACAGCACCTTTAAAGAGATCTGTTCAATGTACAAAACTCTTCAGAGAGTGAGAGCGAGAATGCACTGCCAAATTATTATTACCAAAGAAAACATTACAGGCGCATCATAGTTCATTGTTTCTATCATTGTTCATTATTGCTTAGGCGTTTCCCGGGACAGTGAACATATGGAGGGTCTCTCTGGGGGTGCTTGGGACACTGGGGGGAGGGTGGGTGTTTACACAGTCGCATTATGGGTCATCTGACAAATCTGCGTACCCTATTAGTGTCGCTAACCACTCACAATGTGCTATAAAAATGACTAATTTGAACCCATTGTAGTGTCTTTTTTCTTGGTCTTTGTGACAACCATTAGAATCCCATATTGTAAATGATAGAGCTCATTGTCCCAATGAGATTATTAAAGGGATAGTTCACCCAAAAATGAAACTTCTTTCATCATTTACTCACCATCATGTCATTACAAGCATGTGTGACTTTATTCCTTCTGCAGAACACAAAAGAAGATATTTTGAAGAATGGTAACCAAACAACATTGGCCCTCATTGGACTTCCATTACATGGACAAAAAACCACTGATACATTTCTCAAAATATTGTGTTTTGTGTTCCATATACAGGTTTTAAACAATGTGAATTTTGAACTATCCCTTTAGGATCCTTGACTATTAAAATCCATGATTCAAGTCAACATTGCCCAATACATCAGACTTTACAGAATAAAGTGTCTCCTGAAAAAAGTCAATTGTATTATATTTATTAGATATTCTGTGTTAATTAAATACTAACTTTCCCACGTCTGAAATGGTGGATATTAAACCCCTGCATGTGAGTTTCCTGTCTGCTACAATTGAAATTACAACATTAGTGGAAAGGCATAAGTGAAGAGATTGGACTGTGCCGTAAAAATGTGCTTTCAGACACTTTGCTGACGTGGGCAATTTCAACCTCATCTTTGCACCAGATTGATGTAAATTCATTCTCTGCCTACAGGCCTTTCTTCACGTCAGCACTCATTCTCAAATCCCCCATTACCCCGCTGTAACCTCGTCTGTGGCTGTATCCTCCACAGCGCAGAAGCATTAATCATTCCGTGGGACTGATTCTTTTGTTTGTGGATCTGCCCGAGATGCCACTGTAAAGGCATACAGCCCTCATGGACAGAATTCAGAGACACGTTTGGTCTGCGGCGTATGATTACGAACAATAAAGCGTTTCAGTCTGGATCTAACTTGAGGTTTAACTCGGGCTTAGATTTAAGCTCATGTTCTGATTTAGCAGGAGGATTTTCTCCCCCATTTCAGAGCAAAGGGAATCGTACAGCTTTGGAGAGGGACGATCAGTTTCAGGGCACAGAAAGGGATTTATCTGGTCAAACCGTTGTCTTGTTGAGACATGTCTAGAAAATCACACATGAATCTAAAGCAATAACAGATTGTACGTATAAATCATTTACATCTGCTAAGAGTGATTCTTTCCTTCATTTGTTCTTTCTTTCTTTCTTTTTCACCGACAGGCTTGGTGGTCTTGTGTTTCTGTGGTTGGGCAGTATGTACAGTATACGTTGGATAGCAGTGGTGGGTCTGGGCAAGATACTTTATTCCACATTGAAAGGCTTTAACAGTGAGCACTTTCTCAGCCAAGGACAGCTCCAGAACTAGTGCTTGGGGCTGTCAGCCGTCAGTCCCTGGTGGGACGATGCAGAGCTTGCTATGTGCGCACCAGAATACATGAGAATATGTTATTAAATACTAAAGCTGTGCTTTTAAGCCTGTGTAGAATAACTCTTGGGTTGTTGTTTTGGCATGGCAAGTCCTTTTTTTCTAACATTTATAGAGGCAGGTTTTAAAAAGTGTACCCTCATTACAGTTTACCTTATGGATAGACATGAGTCTTTAAATACAGCAGGGTTAGACCATCTGTTACGGGGGTAGCAGTGGAATAATCCTTGGTTTTAAAAGCGATCTAATATTCATCTCTGATGGTTGTAGCCCTCAGTATGCGCTGGGCGATTTGTTTTGTTTCAGCTGGTGATTTTCACCGGTTCACTTTTCTAATTTTAACAGGCTAATCTTTGATTTTCTCAAACGGTTGACCTTTGGCTGTTTTTTGGTGCAACATGTATGGTGGAGGTAAAGTAACATGTTACATTCACGCATTTGATCTGGTCTTTTATCCAAAGAGACAATACAGACTTGAATCCTGCGAATCAAACCTGTGATCAGAGATTATGTTTACAAGTTTATGTGCCAGACACTTTCTGACAATCTTATACTCACAGTCGGTGAGTCATTCATTTTACCCAGCACTTACCTAAATAAAATATACATATTGAAATATTTCTTTGAATTTCGAAAAAACTGGTGAGTGTGTTTGCATCTGGTGTAGATGCAGGGCTGCTTTAAAGGGCATCGAATTTGCGAAACAGTTGTTCCTTTGCGATTCCACCAGCTCATGTTTCGTGTGTGTGTGTGTGTTGTCATCATTGTCAAACCAATCCTGCTTTTTTGTATGCATGCATGCACATGTTCATGACGGGCCTTACGCTTTATGCAACACATTCCTTGTTGTAGTACAAACACAAATTATTAAGAAGGGTCCTTGGTCTCATAGATACGCAATCTTTTCTCTCCCCATACATGCCAGGATACGAGTCCACTCTGAGATCTTTATGCATCCTGCTAAGTGTTCACAAATCCAAGTGCGATCGGGTGATATACAATCATCATGATTAGGGTTTTTAAATTATGGGTTTGAGGTGAGCTTGTGCTTGTACTCAGTTATTCCGAATTTGAACAGGAGCTCTACGATTTGGGTGCTCTGACAGAGGACACCAGCATACACAAAATTGCTGTTTTTTCCAGCACGCAACCCTAACAATGCCTTAGAAACCACCCAGACCAGATAGTAATGCATTACAAATGACTCGGGGCACTTTAGCAACCGCATAGCAACGCCCTGGCAAACATTCCACAACATAATAGCACCGCCGTGGCGATTTTTGCATGCATCGCTTAGGTATTTACATTTGTATGCAAACAACACTTAGGTCTATCACACATTGAATGACTTTGGGTTGGGTTTACTAGGATTTCTTATTGAACGTCTATAAGGGAAACAAGATTTTTTCATCTTTAATTAATGATTTGTCAAATAAGTAATATGTATTAGAAGTATAGTGTAAATTGTGTGCTGTGTCATTTGGCTGTTCTAAAAAGGACACAAGATGTTTGGCTGGCATATGGTCCCTCTCAGCAGGTGCTCTGGTATTAAAAGTGTACTTTGTTTCAGGAAATGACATATCCTCTCTGTATCGTTCCGTCAGTATTTTCCCAGCTTGTCAAGCAGACACGTCTGTAATGTATGAGAGAGTACACACTAGTTGTGAAAATTTTCTTGGAACAGAACCGCATGTTTGGCCGATGTTTCTTACAGCAATGAGCCAAGAGTGATTCACAAAGGATAATCTATTCATCAATTTACCTCATTATACCAAACCAATGAAATCACTTTAAAGCCTCAGGCTATGGAAAAAGTTTCAATAGAAAGCAATTTTATGCATGCAAGAAGGTTTCTATACAGATCAATGAAATGGTTTGAAGTTTGAGTCACCGTGAGATCCAAATGGACAAATCTTATTTTTTATTAAATATTTCAGTGTTTGCTATACATGATGAAATCTATGTGCACTTGTTATCTTAAAACAAAACTTTACATCCTTTCTTTAGGCCGACTTTAGTTTTTGATCCACAGCACCTGTACATCCTCTAATGTTTGACTTGTCGTTTTTTAACTTATTCGTCTAATTTTTGCTACATGCAAATGTAAAAAGGTTTATTCATGAAGGCCAACCCTAAAAGAACCTTATTTTTTAACAAGGTACTTTGTTTCCAGTTGTGTCATAACTTCACGAATTGTAAGAATGGAAATGATTGTATTTTCCAAAATAAACCGATTTTTATTTCAGCACAATTGCAAATGCCAAAAAGAGCTGTTTGCTCACATTGTTCTAACAAAACAAATTGAAAGTGAGCTTCAGACATCAAACAAATATCTTTTCATGTTGCCGTATAGACAGATCTGAGCTCTGGGAAATCTCAAAGTGTTGTTAACAAACCTACTGGACTGTGTTAACTAATACTGTATCTGCATATTTATATCGTAACATCATCTGTTTTTGAGTTAGTGTAGCATGAAGTGTATGCGCTATTCACATGTGCATTGAATTTTCTCAATTACATCCGTTCGGGAGGCATTTGGAAGTTACAAAAGCACATAGCTGATGTCGAAAAGTATGTGCAGGAGTTGCTTTATCAGAAATGTCACGCAGCAATGTAAGATTGTAAACATGTCAAAAATAAATGTACTGTACTTTTTTATTGGTAAGGAATGACATTCATCCAATTCATCCCAGTTTCAGTATCAAATCAACGGCTGAGCATTTGAAAGGAAGGGCGTGTCCCATCTCTAAGCATTCCCTGTGTCTAACTCAAGCACTGATGTCATGGCATGTGTATTCAACACTGAGGCTATGTGTCTAATCCTGTGCCGATGGATCGAGAGCAGTGTTTTTGTGTCTGTCGGAGGTCTGATGGTGATGTAGTAACCGAGAGAACTCTGGTGTACTGCTATGCAGCACGCTGGACAAAGCAAACTATTCTCTGCCATGATAGAGGGCAGTGTGATGGTGGACTTGTCCTATTCTCTCTCGCTTTTGTCCCTCAGTTCATGCCTTAAAAGCCCCTTTGTGCACAGCTGAGATCACATGTCACAATATTTGAACAGCTGCAGTGTGTATATAAGCGTCTGTGTGAGTGGGTGTGATGCAGCGATTCTGTACAGTTGAGCACTGGATGTACAACGTGTTTTTTTGTATACTTTTGTACGTTGAGATTACACATGAATGTCTCATCATTTCGCGCTGGAATGCATTCTCCTGAGGGTCTTATTCACTTATTGGTGTATTGTAAATGAAGCGCTTCTTCAGTGTCCACACATGGACCTATTGTGGTTGAGTCAACTGTCACGAAGGTTTGAGATCCACTGTGGATGTTTACATCATTAGGTCAGTCCACTGAGAGCAGGGGAAAGAGGCTTCAGCCAAATGTTTTGATGCACACTGCTTTTCTCAATTGTTAGATGTTTGGCTCAGGACAGATCAGTCTTTCCAACACACTTGACCCAACAGCAATGACTATTATTAGTTGAGACCTTAAAATGAAAGCTGTAGACACTTTCTGCGTTATGTTGCTGTTTATTTTGCGCCACAGACGGAAGTAAAATCATGAATTATTTTAAGCTGAAATCAGTAACTTAAAAAAAGGAAATAGACCCTGGACCGTCTCCTTAACTTACTCTGATTCACAGTATACTGATATTTGATTTGAGCTGATGGGTAGGATTTTGCAGGAAATGTCAGTGTGATGTCACATGGTTTTAACCGATGTAAAAAAGTACATAAAGTTTAAGATAAGATGGCGATATAAAAGTAAAAATAACAGATTCAAATGAAGTGAATATGTAATTCTTTTAATATTTACTTTATTAATATTTTAATTAAGTGATAGAATGCCAAGGGAACGATTTTAAAATATACTGTAACACAGATCTGGTTTAATTCCCAGTTAAATTTTACATAAATATGCAAATATGTTTTTATTAGATTTTTTTGTTACTGGTCACACTGAACTTTTTTTTATTAGACGGTTACGGAAATCCACATTTTGGTTGTCTGTGAATAATGAGCAGTTTTGCAAGCTACAATAGAATCCCACTCCACACAAACTTCATTTAGGGTCATTGTGTAACCCTTGATGGGCGAGTGGTGATTTGAGGCGCTTTAAAATACTGCGTGTGTTGTAATGGAGTGACAGCGATGGACTGTGTACTCCTTATGTAAGAGTAAATGAGGAGACAGAGGGGATGTTGGCGATTGGGAGAGAACAAGTGTTGTGTGTTAGAGAGAGCCTCAACTCATTTACCAGTGAATAGAAGTGCAATTAAAATGCAAGGAATGGACAAATACACTACACACAGTTATCCAAATCTGAATAAAAAAATTATATAACCAAATTCATATTATTATAATCTATATACATTTTCTGTATGTATTTTAACAATTGTCTCATGTCACATGTTGATAAAGAAACACAAATCTTCCTGTCTATGAAAGAGCAACCTTGAAATGTATCATTTTTCACTGGGATATCTAAATCACTGATTGATGACTTGATTGACTTTTAGTCCTTTTAAGTACATCTCGCCGCTTCCTGTTAGCCAAACTGATCTGCCAATCTGACACTGAACTGAAACCTGTGATCCAACTGTCCTTAAATCAATTCTTCTCCCTGCAGTGTTATAGACTGACGCATCCTGATCAATACTAACTAATCCCTCACGTCATGCACATCAAGATGTCAGCGTGAGGTCTAACAATGACCGATATGTTAAAAATAAACATAACAGAATGATTGAGACTGCATATCTTCTTTACCACAACCTCAGGCAGACAATGCTGCAGTGTCGCTATATTTATACTCTAGCTGCCCTATAGGACGGTCACTTATAAATGATGTCATTTTGACTCATCCGTGGCTCAGTTAGGAAATGAAATCTTCCACGGGGACTTCTGCTGTGCCCAAAAACTTGGTTAAATGTATTGTGAGCTTCAGGGTACTTTACTCACATTTTAATGTGTCGGAGGAGAGAGAGTTATATGTTTGGCTGGGCCCCAAACATTTTGCAATGTTACATTTTGAACTGGCAGCTTGAAGCAATGTGATAACGTAGATATTTCTCTTGGAAATATCAAGTATAGAGCAATTCACAGAGCCAAGATGTTGATCCGCCGAGAGTTCATCCACATCAGGAGCAGTAAAGAACCCTGAGGAGATGAGCCAAGATGAGCAGTCTTAACTGTCCGTGAACAGTCATGCTGGACTTTATTAGATGTTTGTTCAGATATCTTAAGAGGAAATTACATTTTCATCAGGGTTCACCGATCTGTGTTGCTCATAATAGACATGTTGGATCTTCAGTGATAGTATACAGTACGTTTACATTGAACCTTTTTAAAGTAATCCAAATGTATTTGCAATGTGATGAATAGCATCGAAACCTTTCAAAATGTACATTACATGTGCAATGAAAAAATACATCATATATACATCAAAATGTTGTTGAAACGTAATACATTTAAGAAACCTCAACCATTTTGTAGATATAACAGTCGCTAGCTCAGATTTTTTTACAGTGGTAAAATGAGGTCTGTGTTATATTCCGTGAGAACACACATAGGCTAATGATATGAATGTAATGCATAAGATGCTTTGGGTAAAAGTGTCTGTAAAATACATAAATGGAAATGTAAGTAGCAAACGATAGAGTGCTCTGAGATAGTGAGATGACAAAACCAGTCATGCTTAATCTCTCTCTCTCTCTCTCTCTCTCTCTCTCTCTCTCTCTCTCTTTCTCTCTCTCTCTCTCTCTCTCTCTCTTCTCTCTCTCTTCTATCCTATTGCATGACTCCTCATTAGACTAAATCTGCAGCATTAGGAGGTCATAGTCAACATGACCTTGCACTTGTCCCAATTTAGAGGATCATTAAACTACAAGACACTCCTTTTGTCCTCTTAGGAACTCTATATGACCTGTGTGTCTATATATATATATATATATATATATATATATATATATATAGATAGATATATACTGTATCTTTGTGTGTGCGTGTGCATCTATTAGATGGCCCTTCACATTTAGTGGTCTCTGCATTATGCTTAACAGCCCGTGACTCATAATGGTGCATGTTAAAGTCACCACGCTCATCATCTCAGTTCACATTTACGAGAATGTTTATTGACCGGTGGGCGGGGCTGAATACACATATCAACCTACTAGAGCAGAAAGCTCAGCTCGACAGGACCCAGCCGAATGCTCTTAGAGGTTGTGTCACATGAGAGAGAGACATTGAGAGCAGAAAAAAGAGAGAGAGATAGATGCTTTAGAAACCAACGTTTAGATACCAACGTTGCAAATTTGTTGATATAAAATTCTGAAGTGTGCAGTAGGATATTCAAGTTATTCCATTTATTTGGGCTATGCTTTTCACACATTGAATTGTTGATAAATATATGTTTACTTTATGTTAACAGTTATTATTAGGGAAAATATCTAGGACAAACTTGTCCCTTACAGTAAAAGAAGCAAAAGTGAAGGCTCAGTATGGTCTATATAATAGTTAAAAAACAATCTTTGGGAAACCAGTACCTTGATTCAGGTTTTTATTAAGCACATTAATAACCACATCTTTGCATTTATTAAACATTTGTATTACCCTTTTATTATATGATAAACTTTACAACATGTACAACACTTTCTGTATTTGTTTGTTTTAAAGGCCATGAAAGGTACTTTTCCATTAATAGTCTTTACTCCCTGCAGGCGATTTTAACAGAGATAGAAAATGATGGTTTCTAAAAGGTCTGTACTTTTATTCATGGCTTCAGAAGGGAGTGTGGAAAGTTTATACATAATGCATTATACAGGAGAGGCTGTTTGTACTTCCTCTCCGATTCCTTTGGACAGCAGGTCGGTGGAATCCAAAATACAGAGCAATGTGTTAATGGCCTCATTTGCTTCCATCAGATAAGATTTTTAAAGTTTACAATGTGATCACGAACTAAGATCGACTTTGCTTATTTGAGGCATTAAGGTTAAATGTCTTTGTATACTATCAATTGTATTAATGTCCGTTGGTAAGATAATCCACCCAAGTCCACAATCCATATTAAATGTCAAATGTGTTTTGATAATATGTAATATGGATCTAGTCGTTATTGCATCATAAATCCTGACAGGGTGATCTGAACCAGGCACAGAGCAGAGTTTTATATTACTTAGGAAACAACAAGCTCAAAAGCAGCCCTTCGTCCCCACATTACAGTCTATAAATACCACTGTCACATATTTTATGATTGCCAAAATGCCACTTCCTACCACCACACTCCTGCTTTTTCAAACCAAGTGTGAAACTAACAGTTTCTCCTGTTTACGGTCTGTAAACCAAATGTCTTTTTCATTCAGGCATTTAAATGACTTTAACAGCTCTGCTGTTCCACAGTTCAGTTTCCCTGCCTGTAAAAGCAAAGATATGGCTGTTTTTTAACCTTGTTATAGTAGCACTTATCGTCTTCTAAATGCTGGTTGCAGCAATATTTTTTCTAAAAATGTTTCTTATCTTCAGTCAAAGATTGGGAGTAACTTAATTTCAACCTTGGAAACTGCAACATTATCACGAAAAGTTCATTCAGGTAATTTTGGGTTCTACTCCAACCTAACAATCTGATAAAAGAATAATAACGATTGTTGTTTCTGAACCTTTTTAGTACAGTTCACATAAGTACCAAGTAGAAAAAAGGTATTTCTCTCAGAAATCGCTATTCCACTGGATAATTGCACATCAGCCGCAGAAAAACCAAACTCAGAGGCCCTGAGGGATGATTGTTCAATTATTGCTCCTTTAGTTCCCATGCTGCACACAGACGATAAAACAAACAGTGACTAGACGTGAACTACTGAAATAAACTTAATAAAGTAGCTCCATTTCAAGACCATCGGTTTTATTTCCTAAAACAGCTTTTCCATCTTGACTATAAAAGCTCTTATGGGTGAAACATATTTTCCAGAAAATAATAATTTTGAGGACTATTAGTGTTTTTCATATTTATACAAACACAATTACACATATTTTACCAACTTCTTATTACTGCATGATCGACAGGGTTGCCCAGTCTGTGGTTTTCCCTGAGAATTTTGCTGCGTTTAAAGTGGCCAGTTTGCTTGTTAAAAATGGAAGGATTTAATAGTTATCTATGAAAATAGACTTTGTTTATAATAACTTCTGTGAAGTCCTGTAAAGAAATTGTGTGTAATGCATAAAGGGGTCTGTACAGTATGAGGTATGTGTAGTAGTTTCTGTATTAGGGATGGGCTGCTGGGCTTGTTTTGTTACAGAGATCTAGCAACACTGATGTTCTGTTTAATGCATTTTTAATTCATGTTAATATTTAATTTGTTTACAGTGTAAATGACAATACAATGATTTTTTAAATGTACTTTATACAAATTAGCAAAAAGTTAAGCCAGAACAACACATTTTTTGGCATGGTCCACATAAAATACAGAACAACAATACAAATTTGTCTTTAATGGGCCTAAACATGATTCAAATTATTTAAGCAAAATACATTTTCAAATTTTTTGGGGGTGAAATATGATTATTTACAGGAATTATGCATAATATTCACATATGAAGTTTAATACTGTAGCTTATGTAGGTTACCGTGGGCTGCTTTTCATAACTGTGCTGCCTACATTTGCTCACGTCGTATAACATCTCACAAATCTCACATTCACCCATCAGACCATTGAATAATGGCACTGCATGTGTCCGTAGTGATTAAAATAACCCCACACGGCAGGAGTTACTGCTGGTGGCCAGCGGATCAAGCTGCTGTATATGGGAGGGTGCAGGAATGCTTGGCTGTCTTGTTGGTGTTATTTCTGTATCATGGCAGCCTGCACATTTCGTACACGGCAAGGCGCGCTCAGGGGGCTCAGAGAAGTGGATCAAACCTTAACCCCTGCTTTTCCGCGGGTTGCCACACCCACCTCTTTAAGACGCCTATTGTGTCTTTGCAGGGAAGATTTTCTTTGTAACCGAGAGGAAAGCCGGGGAGGAGGGGCCACGGCCTTCTTTGCTTTACCCTCTTGATCACGTGAGACATTTCCCTTCCAGTAACCATGGCAACCCACACCGGTCCAGCCTGTGTCTGGCTGTTATGAGAAGGCGAGCAAGAGAGACGGAGAAAGCTCAAAATAAACTCTTCCCAGGAGCTGTCTGAGATCTCAGTAAGTGCTGTGACTTGGTTTATATGCTTTGACTCCATACGGTTAAGCTCTTGTGTTTGTGCATGCTGTAGAACAAGAGGCATCCTTATTGGCTGCTTTGTTGTGATGGATGACATCATTACGTTATCATTTTGAATATGAGATGCTGGGACCATAACATAGTTTAAGGATGAGTCAGTAGATTAATATACAGGACTGCAATTACAAACGATCGGTTGGGATGTACAGTATGGACCCCGGATAAATATGGGTGGATCCCTCTTTGACTGTGTTTTCATAACCTGAGATGAAGTCTCTGTGGGCTGTTGGCTTCCGGGCTCTTATTAGATTATTCTAATGGCTTTGTTCCTGCACGGTTTCCTCTGATCTGTTCGATTCCTTTTGGGTCTTGTGCGCTGTTTAATTAAAAAACCCAGTGTGTCGACTACAACCAGAATTCTGGGTCAGTCTGTTCTCCTGTAGACCATCCACATCTGACACGTCCTTGTGCTAGTGGGGAAAGTAGTAGCCATTTTTACGATGGAGAGACTTCGATGCATGTATATAATCTGCAGACATTAAAGCAAATTAAACTAAAAACTTAAATAATGTTTAAAATATTGTCAGGTGAATCTGGTGTAAAACAAAGCATACAATGTAGTCATAAATGCTAGAAAAAACACAGATTGGAATTTAAATGTGTTCATAATAAACTACAATGTACATCATCCACAACACAACGGAATAAAGCCACAACACAATAGAAAAAAGCCACAACGCAATAAAGCCACAACACAATGGAATAAAGCCACAAAACAAAGGAATCGAGTCACAACACAACTGAAATTCTCCCGACCCCTTAAGGAACAATCTCATATGAACAAATTTGATACTTGTTACACAGCGCTTTGAATGCTTGATTTTGATTGGCTAGTCATGACATTCTAATGTCTTGGCAGCTGTGGAGTTGCTGCGCTGCTGCTGTCTCTCATAGTGAAAATTAGTTGTCTCTGGACGGTCTTTCAAGGTCCCTAACCTGCCTGAAATGCATGTATATTTTAATAAATGGCTGTGGCCACATTTATTTATAATTGTATACATTATTTAACCTTTGGAAGTACCGAATGTGCCCCTAAAAATATAGGACAATTTTAAGAACAGTGGGGCCCACTAGTGGTCGGGGCATTTCCGTTCTGTTGTGACTCAATTCATTTTTGTTGTGGCTTTATTCCGTTGTGTTGTGACTCGATTCATTTGTGTTGTGGCTTTATTCATTTGTGTTGTGGCTTTATTCCGTTGTGTTGTGACTCGATTCATTTGTGTTGTGGCTTTATTCATTTGTGTTGTGGCTTTATTCATTTGTGTTCTAACTTTATTCCGTTGTGTTGTGACTTTATTCATTTGTGTTGTGACTTTATTCCGTTGTGTTGTGACTTTATTCATTTGTGTTGTGACTTTATTCCGTTGTATTGTGACTTTATTCCGTTGTGTTGTGACTTTATTCATTTGTGTTGTGACTTTATTCCGTTGTGTTGTGACTTTATTCCGTTGTGTTGTGACTTTATTCATTTGTGTTGTGGCTTTATTCCGTTGTGTTGTGACTTTATTCATTTGTGTTGTGACTTTATTCCGTTGTGTTGTGACTTTATTAATTTGTGTTGTGACTTTATTCCGTTGTATTGTGACTTTATTCCACTGTGTTGTGACTTTATTCATTTGTGTTGTGGCTTTATTCCGTTGTGTTGTGACTCGATTCATTTGTGTTGTGACTTTATTCCATTGTGTTGTGACTTTATTCATTTGTGTTGTGGCTTTATTCTGTTGTGTTGTGACTTTATTCATTTGTGTTGTGACTTTATTCCGTTGTGTTGTGACTTTATTCCGTTGTGTTGTGACTTTATTCATTTGTGTTGTGGCTTTATTCCGTTGTGTTGTGACTCGATTCATTTGTGTTGTGGCTTTATTCCATTGTGTTGTGACTTTATTCTTTTGTGTTGTGACTTTATTCCGTTGTGTTGTGACTCGATTAATTTGTGTTGTGACTTTATTCCGTTGTATTGTGACTTTATTCCGTTGTATTGTGACTTTATTCCATTGTGTTGTGACTTTATTCATTTGTGTTGTGGCTTTATTCCGTTGTGTTGTGACTCGATTCATTTGTGTTGTGACTTTATTCCATTGTGTTGTGACTTTATTCATTTGTGTTGTGGCTTTATTCTGTTGTGTTGTGACTTTATTCATTTGTGTTGTGACTTTATTCCGTTGTGTTGTGACTTTATTCCGTTGTGTTGTGACTTTATTCATTTGTGTTGTGGCTTTATTCCGTTGTGTTGTGACTCGATTCATTTGTGTTGTGGCTTTATTCCATTGTGTTGTGACTTTATTCTTTTGTGTTGTGACTTTATTCCGTTGTGTTGTGACTCGATTCATTTGTGTTGTGGCTTTATTCCGTTGTGTTGTGACTCGATTAATTTGTGTTGTGACTTTATTCCGTTGTGTTTTGACTCGATTCATTTGTGTTTTGACTTTATTCCGTTGTGTTGTGACTCGATTCATTTGTGTTGTGGCTTTATTCCGTTGTGTTGTGACTCGATTCATTTGTGTTGTGACTTTATTCCGTTGTGTTGTGACTTTATTCCGTTGTGTTGTGGCTTTATTCCGTTGTGTTGTGACTTTATTCCGTTGTGTTGTGACTTTATTCCGTTGTGTTGTGACTTTATTCCGTTGTGTTGTGGCTTTATTCCGTTGTGTTGTGGCTTTATTCCGTTGTGTTGTGGCTTTATTGCCTTGTGTTGTGGCTTTATTATGTTGTGAACCTATATTTGCTTTTTAATTTTGTTTTGCTGTGCACTAGTGGGCCACCGTATTAAAGGGATATTTCACCCAAAAATTAAAAATCTGTCTTCATTTACTCACCTTCGAATTGTTGAAAAGCTGTATAAATGTCTTTGTTCTGATAGAAAGATATTTGGAAGAATGCTTATATCCAGACAGATTTTGCCACCCATTGACTCCCATAGTAGGAAAAATACTTTTTTTTCTGTTGAACACAAAATAAGACATTTTAAAGAATTAAGGACATAGGACAGCAAGCAGTTCTGGGGCACCTTTGACTGCCAAGGTGAGTAAATTATGACAGAATTTTTATTTTTTGAGTGAAGTACCTCTTTAAAATATAATAAATACAACAGGAGGTGTCTACCACCTTCTACAAAAATGAACAAGAAGTGGGACATACATAGGTGTGTGGCATCAACATTAGTTTAAAACATAATTTTAGATGAAATTGAATAACATTAACAGATACAATCACAGTTTAATAGCAAGGTCAAATCATTTTAAATAGAGAGAAATGCATTTAAATACTATACATTAACATTTTGGACACCACATTTGTCATGGTTGAATATTATACTTTACATTAACCAGGCTATTAGCTTCAATTTATATTATTTAAAATGTTGCTCGCATTAGAGTAATATGAAGGTCTGTTTTAACATTTCATACAGTATACAGTTATAGATTGACTTTAAATTAAAGTTTATTTATAAATAGTATTCTTTAGTAAATCACATACATGTAATAATAGTATAATCCTATAACATTCTATCGCCAATGTTGTGCTTCATTGTTCTCTGTGTGCACAAACACATCCGTTCAGATAACCCTGAGCTGTGGATTAAGTGATGTCTAGATGGAATCCCTTGTTTAGATTCAGTTTCATAAATTATTTTCATTGTGCTGTAATACCAAACAGATGTAGACCATCACTGTGTCATCACATGAATTATGTGTCTAATCCCTCTAGCCCCTAGAGAGGTCTGGCTAATTTTCTTGGTGCTTAATTTAGATATTATGTCAAAACCCTTTAAATGATCTTTGGGTATTCTGTGGTAATGAGAGAATTAGCATTTGCTTGGCTATTAATATTATTCGGTTACACTTTATCTGAACAAAGGGGAACAAAGGATTTCAAGATGAGGAACACCTCAACAATGACATATAGCACCTTGGAAACCACCCACACTTTAAGCCCAACTTCTTACAAACTGTATTTAATTTTATTTTAGAGGAGAATCTTTCCATGAGACTTTGTTACTAAAGAATGCCAGTTTTAAATTTTCAGCAAAATGAAAATTCTGCCATCATTTACTCACCTTCGAGTTCTTCCAATTGTGTATACATTTCTTTGTTCTGATGAATACAGAGAAAGATATTTGGAATAATTCTCATTACCAAACAGATCTCAACACCCATTGACTCTCATAGTAGAAAAAATACTTTATCATATTTTTTGTTCTGGTGAACACAAAAGAAGACATTTTGAAGAATGTAGGACAGCCAACAGTTCTGGGACTCTTTTGACTGCCAGTGTTTTTTCCTATGGTAGTCAATGGGTGTCGAGAGATGTTTGGTTATAATGTTTCTTCCAAATATCTTTCTCTGTGTTCATCACAACAAAGAATTTTTTGTAGAGATTCGAACTGGAAGGTGAGTAAATGATGACAGAATTTTCAACTTTTGGGTGAAGTTTCACTTTATGCTGTGTTGTATCTGTTATCTAGATAGGATCTGGGATATTCGGAATTCTGTAACTCTATCTAGGATAAATGTGGTTGATATATGGTTTTCAGTGATGATATAAGTGGGATGATATCTATTACTGTGAGTGGGTTGGAGTTAGACACCAAACATAAATTTCTGTCGAATGTGAAGGTGTTGGGGCTGGTAAATTAGCACACAATTTATAAAGAGGGATGCACTGCACATTTGTAGCATTGCAGAAATTTTGAGTTTATGTATAAAAACATAATTACTTGGCGAATGTGTTAGTTTTGCATTATGAAATGAGAGAGTAAAAATAGCGGATATTGCAGTGACTCAGTACTGTTCTTATAAACATTTTGCTTTGATGAAATGAAGAATTTTAACATAATCTGTGAGGTTCAGTGGCCATTGCAACTATTGTGCTGCAATCTTAAACCAGTATACTGCAAGTGGGTGTTCAGTGAGTGTTAATGGGGAGCTGATAGTATTATAACACTCAAACAATGGAACGGTGCTTTCCTTTTAAAGGCGTACTGTCCCCACATTCTCCAAACACCTCAAACATAAGTGAATATTTTAAATCATATTCAAGAGTAATTGCTATTCCTGTCACTTCACAATAATGTTAATTTGGAAACAAGCCACGTTAAAAAAGTTCTGTTGTTTTACAAATTGATGGCTTATTAATAGTTCATATTGACATTTCAAGGAAAAAATAGACTTTTTATTCAGCTAAATACCAATACATCATATTTTATTTCGTAATCATTGTATTCTGTTATATGTTTCTATATAAAACTGCAATACTTCTTCTGAAGATATTCTCTCGCTTATCTAAAGTACATAACATGTCATCCCAAAACTCGAACAATGCTCACAGTCACAACAATGACAAACAACAGATGAAAAACAATAGCGATGAGAAAAACAACTGTATAAATGGTCAGCAAACATCAAAACAATAATCCTATAACAGCAACCATATTTTATCCATGCTGCAGTGCGTCCAGAAAATATGCAAACTCTCAACAAAATCTAAATCATTCTAAAATCATAACGATTATTTATTTTTGTGAGTACCGTCCGTATCTTTCCTTGAGGCCTGTTAACAAAACATAACCAACATGTTTGAAGTATGTCAGCTAAACAAATACAACTCTTATGAGATCCATGCTTTCTCTGGGCCTGACTGTATAAGGAACAAGGCTACAAGCCTTCATTTTTCCCACACTGTAATCATGATTGGAGAAATGGACACTGCGTGTACTCAAACAGCCTTTATTTATATCTCCACAAGACTTTGCAGATTCAGATACACAGCCTAACCACAGACGTTAGATTGCCACAGTGGACTGTCCAGACAGAGCAAGCTTTCCTGGGTGACACATTAACTGTTTGAGCACTAAGCCTTGTAAAACAAGCCGTAATGGACTAAGCCAGGGGTCCCCAAACTACGGAATGTGGCCCGCCAACAGATTTGGACCGGCCCTCTGAACAATGCCTTATAGTGTGTTCACACCAAACGCGAATGAAGCGTTAAGTGCGAGTGATTTACATGTTAAGTCAATGCAAAGACGCGATGACCTACTTGCGGTGCGAATTGAGCGTTCGTCTGATTCAGGCGATTTGAAAAATCTGAACATTTGGCGAAAATTCGCGCCGCGTTAACCAATCAGGAGCTTGCTCTAGTAGAGCCCTGACCGAGCGGCAGAAGCCCCTCCCATGACGCGAAGCGAATTTCACGCGAGTAAACTCAAAATGTTCAAGGTGTGAACACTCTTTGAGACATTTAAAAAATTTTTTTTTTAAATATACAGTTTCACTTATATCATGTATATATTTGATAATAAATATTGGCTTTCAGACTGAAATTTTGCCAAGTTACTCACATAGCCTAATTATTTGTTGAATTCACCTACCAACAGAATGGTACGCTCAACATGAGGTACAATTGCGAAAGCTGACCCGCAAACCAGCAGAAAATTTCGAAGTGACGACAAAATGGCCAAGCGGTTGGGAAAGAGAAAGGTTAATTAATATGCACATGTAAATGTTTTGAATTTGAGTAGCACTCAATATGAAAAAAATGTCATTATGCTCTTTAAATAGGCTATATCTCTTGAAAAGTAATCATTTGTCTGTACGGTGCATAACAAAATGAACTATTCTAGCATTAGGAGGCATAATAAATACATTTCAAATCATAATTAAATCTCCACAATAATTCAAGTAGTACCTCCGGCCCATGAAATTTTCTGTTACAAACCGACCCGGCCCCCCATTAAAGACAGTGAGAATTATGTGGCCCTTGCAGAAAATAAGACATAAACCATTGAAATAAAACATACATAAAATACTGTCTGCAATACATTCGGAACATTATGTTCCACCTAAAATGTTAAGCTTTTTTTTAAAGAGACGCCATCTTAAACACTAAAACGAACAGGTTATGTGTTAAATACTCATTCGCAAAAACAAGCGAAAAAAAACCTATTCAAACGTGCGGACGACCTTTCCCGGTGACGTAATTCTGAGAGAGCCAATCAGATTAAACCGAGAAAAGGCACCGCCTCGTGTAAACCAAACGCAGGCAGGGGGATCATGTCAAATAGTGTGCAACGAATAACGCCGTTCTTTTCACAAATCGTATAGTAAACGTAATTCAGAGTATGTTACGCGTTATGGCGGAACGGACTACTTTCACATGATACGTGACTTTTTATTCGCGGAGGAAGTTTTTTGACGTTGGATCTGTTTCCCCCCTCTGCTTGCCTCCGGTGTGGGAGACCGTCTCTCCCATTAGCGCCTTTCTTCTGCTGCAGTATGAACGTGGACGAGCATGGACGCTGACGGATCCCTCTAGTGTAACGTTACGCGCATTTCGGTTAAAGTCTTTCGCGCTGTTGGAGATTTTGAAAACGACGTGGATTACATGGAATATTAAATAATGGCGTCGGCGGGAAGTTTGTTTTGTGGATATTAAAGACGTGGTCGTGATTGAAGGAGACACGAAATAAAGGTGAGAGCAGATTACGGTGATACCGATACTTTGTTGACAAATAGATATCGATGACGTTTTGACGTAAGTTACAGTTGTTGACGCTACTCGGTACGTAGCGTACAGTTACTAGTGATATATCAAGAGTTTTATCTGAGGTAAATCACGCACTAGGATCAGTCGAAATTGTTTTTTCGCCTCCAAATATATGCGTTTAATTTATTATCCTGTTCCATATTCAGTTTTGATGCTTGCTTACTAGTTCATTTAGTAAACGAAATGTAAACTCAAGCAATCCTTTGCTGCACGTCTGTTTTGTTTACAGTAATTCGTGATACAAACAAGTAACGATCCGTGTTAACTTTCATCAAGTCCACGAATAGTGCAGATCAATGGCTAACAAGTTACATTTTAATCAAGTATTTATGACAGAATGTGTATCAACATAACACGTTATACATGCAATGTAAAATATGTCATTTTCTTGTGAAATTTGCATTTAGTCAGGTTTAGTCAGTCAGGATTCCCCTTTGGAAGGTCGCTGTTGCATCATGGCATATGCTTCAGATAGCCATGCAGTGCTGAGATGTTTAACCCATGTCCAATCATGTGTATACTCTCTTTCTGACCCGTATTTCTTCATGTTTTTCTTTGTGCACCATAAAAACCATCCAATTTCATCATACTGTGCAGTTACGTTGCGCTTCATTGTTCTCTGTGTCCAGCCATTTCTATAACCCTGACATTAACTGTATTTACAGTTCAGTAGCATGCAACTTACTGGAGCATTTTGGACTGATATGTTATACATCACATAGTTATCGAAGTGTATTAGATGCGTGAACGAAATGTTGAAGCAAGAAGTTTGAGAGATCATAAAGTTTCAACAGATCACGGATCCTTGTGTAGAACATTACATTTGGTCATTCATCAGACGCTTTTATCCAAAGCGACATACAATGAGGTAAACAATCGAAGCAATTGGACGAACAAAAGGACAACAAAAAGCATAAGTGCAGTTAAAACTGGTCTCGTGTAGCCTACCACAGTATACAAAGCAAGGTTTTTTTTTCTTTAAGGATAGAAAGAAACATAAGTCAGGACTAATCGTTCAGGTGTTGACGGAAGATGCGTGTTTTCAGCCGATTCTTAAAGATGGCTACAGAATCTGTTGATCTTTTAGCAGCGGGCAGATCATTCCACAAATGTAAAAAGTACTTGACACGTAAGAGTGACTTTTCTCCCTTTTTTGAATGGCACTACAAGACGTTGTTGGTTCCGAGTGTTGGGATCTGGCGGGTACATAGGTCTGTATTAGCGAGGGAAGATAGCACATACTGTCCTATGGTTCATAGTTAGGTCAGTGAAAAACAGTGTGAGAGAGAGACTTGCTGACTCAGCTGAAACCCCAGCTGATTATTTTGGCATGTATGCCAGGCTTAGATAAGATGTTTGACTTTCTTAACATCGGGCGTCTGTAGGAAAGCGTGGTTGTTTGTTTATTTTTGACATGTGGTGCGGAGAAAGTCGACTGTGACCAGACAAACAAGAGTTAAGTAAAATAGAGTTCAGTTATTATTTAGTTTGTCTTTTTAAAGGTGGTTCTCCATTCCAGTTCCAGCAAATAGTAACTTGAAGTTGGTTATTGATCATGCATGCTGTGGGCACAGGGTTGGCCTTAAAAGGAGAGGTCTGCAGCGTTCGGTTATATTGCTTATTAAGCAGCACTCTTAAGAATTTATTGCCAACAACTTTGATTTTCAGATTCTGCACTGGTGGTCCAGAAGTTGTAACGGATTTAGCACAGAAGAGGAATTAAAAAGATGTGTTTGTGACTTTTGAACATAGGGCTATTTTTTTAGTTTGATAGTCTTTATAGGAGCAAAATTTTACATTGTAAAAAAAACAATGTGAGTGTGGCATGCAGGGTGGGATGAGAGCCGTGAGGGAATGACGCAAGGCCGGTGACGCGACTGCACCGGTCTCGCACGGATGCGCTCAGGAGGCATAAGAGAGGAGCAGCAACGGGGAAGGTCGAGAGAGGACCAGTCCTGGACTTTATGTTCTGTTTGTTTACATACAGGTGAGGGTAATTCATTTTTTTGTCTGGAGCCTTATTTGATCGCCAGCTGATTTTGTAAGTTTGCCTGTACAAAGAAATGAAGGGTCTATAATTTTTATGGTAGGTTTATTTTAACTGATAGAAACCAAATATCAACCCAAAAATTTTGGGGAAAATTGTCATAAATTGATTTGCATTTCAGTCAGTGAAATAAGTATTTGATCCCCTACCAACCAGCAAGAATTCTGGCTCCACAGATTGGTTATGTGCCTATAAGGATTACAGAGTAGTCCTGTCACTTTAAATCAGCTTGTTATGTACAGTATTTTAAAGATGCCTGCCAACAGAATCTGTACCTTCCATTTCAACCTCCCCGCCACCATGTTCAAGACCAAATAGGTTTCAAAGGATGTCAGGGACAAGATTGTAGACCTGCACAAACCACAAACCTTGAATAGGTTACAGACAGAAGCTTGGTGATAATGAGAAAACTGTTGTTGCTAGTTTTTTCAAATAGGAGAAATACAAAATATCTATAGTCGCCCTTGGTCATTGTGGGCTCGGGTTCTACTCGTCTTTTCACGTGAGATATAACAACAAGAAAAAAAACGAAATTGGCAGGTCGCACATGGCGAGTACATGTAAAAAAACGCTTGCGCTGTCTCAGAAATATACACAGTTCCTCAAAATATCGGTGTTGTACAGAAGTTGGAATGTTGTTCAGGTTTTACACATTTTGGTGTACTATCCCTTCAGTGCATCCACTTATCATTTATAATGCAGTTTGTGCGTTGCATTATGCTTGATTAGAAAATAAATCATGTGAAATGAGATACCATGGCAGGCCTGATTTATTGTAAATTATATGTGCATGTGGGTGTAAAGAGAACATGAAAGTGCTTGTATTCATGGACCATGAACGAACCTCTCTAATGTTGGAAGAGTCACTGCTGTATATTATTTAATTAAACTTTTTTTAAATTAGATGTACTGTGTAAGCAACACTTCCTGTAACTCTCTGTTTACCGCCACTGGGTCCGTTGACTTCTGAACATGGAATTTTATGAGTCATATAAGATGCCATGGCCGTTAGCCCTGCGTGTTCTCTTAACACTGTTTAGCTTCCATTTCAAATCATTGCTTTCATTGCTACTTCTGGAATCTTGGGAATTCTAGCAGCTTTTTTGGTTTGTTCTCACACAGGGTTAAAAAAAATGAAATAGTTTCTACTTAAATGCAAGCATGTTTGTTTTTTAAATGATTGACATGAAGTGTGTCAGTATCGTAGTCATTTTCTCTTTTTGGGATGCTCTGATGAGGAGATGTTTGTATTGTTTCAATGTTAGATGGCACTAGTTAATAAAGCCTGCCTCTTCGACCTTCATTCTATTTACTTTAGCTATTGTGTCTTCAATGTCATCTTTACCATGCTGTTCTACCACAAATATAAAGTAAGATAGTGCGTGAAAATTCAGAACATCTATCTAAGTAGGACACTTTGGTTTTTTATGCAGTAATTTAGTAATAGAGGATTAAATTATGCTTTGCAGTCACCTTGGCTTTCTGTCTCATGTCCCCTAGCATTGTTTTGCTTTTTGCTGACACGAGTGAGTAAATGATGACAGATGTTTTATTTTAAAGTGAACTGTTCCTTTAAGATGGACTGTTGTAAAGTCATCGCAAGCCTTTTATGCCCTTATCTTAAAAACAGAGGAGAGGTGGAATACCTTTCCCTAACGTTGTGACGACTGTTTGCTCGCTTTGTTCCATGTCTCACTCAGATAAAATGTTATTGTGCCAGGTTGCCGCCACGCTCTGCCCACACCTCACTTTAAGGTGCCTGGCAGAAGACTCTTCCTTCCTCTCTGCACCTCCTCATCTGCATCTCCTAAGCAACCGTCTCCACACATGTTGTTTATTTGAAAGAATTCCCTCAGGAACCGATGATACAGTCAGTGTTCTGTTATTTTTGGCTATAAGAAATACTTTCTTTGCCACTATTTTTCGTTTTTTTTTGCAGTGGAATTTTGCATTGAGGAGTTTATTTTGATTTGTAGAATAAGGGTTTGCTGGGTATGTCGAGGCTGCTTTATTGGCATCATACTATAAGTTTGAAAAGTGTATTTGTCTCCTATCAAAAACATGTAGTCTATTTTGTTCCTAATGTTGGAATCCTTCAGATATAAGAACAATGGCAGAAGCTACAGACATCTAAAAGCTTGTCTGGTTTAGTAGACTTTCATTGTGAAGTTATTATTAGTTCTTTTGTTTAGAACTGACAGCATTTAACCTGCATGACTGCAATGCCATCTGATTGCATAATATGCATCGTTGATGCGTAAACATCATGTGGTTTTGTTGGTGTATTCATCTATCTGTTGATATAGTTGTGAATATTCATAAATAAAGGTTTATTTTAGTGAATTGGTGTGTGAATGAATAAGAGTCACGATAACGTTTTAGGTCCTCAAATTTTTTTTTCATAGTACATCAAGCTCGAATCCTGAAAGATGATGATTAGGCCTATGAATGACTACTTCAAGCACCTTAAATCTATTTGAGTTTTTTTAATTTATGCCAAGGTACAAAATTGATCTTGAAACGAAACGTTATGTCTAGTTCTTTTGCAAAAATACTTTTGGCACTGCATTAATCTGTGTAGATCTCCATGTGTGTTATTTAACAGGAACTTCTGAAGAAAGGGTGTAAATATTGTCTTTGACGTGAACTTTGTTTATCTTTCATGTAATGGGAATCATTTCTTCTTTGACTCAATGAACCGTTGAAGACAACCCGTCTTCCTTTTAGGATCAGCCTCCATTATGTTTGGAGTTACAAAAATGCCTCTATTCCACCCAGCACCCAAAGTTTGTGAATTGTTGATAGATTATAATGTAATTCAGTATGTGTCGATTTTCCTTCTAACGAAAGCCCATTGAGGTGCTTCGCATCTGTCAGAGAGTTTTGGGTTACATGCCTAGTATTGAAGACCATGTAGTATTGTATTCACACTGGAGTCCACCCTTTTCCTCTGCTTGGTTGGCACAAGCCGCTGATGTCAGGCCAGTTTTGCATTTTTCTCCCCTTACAAAGTTTGAGGTTAGGATTTGAACCATGGAGGTTGGTCTGGTGTTGCAGGAAAAATCCATCCCAGTCCCTTTGACGAAGTTAGAGACGGCAGGAAACTCTTTATGTTGCTTGCCGTTGTTTTCACATTACTTATTTTTCCAGTGCTGATCTCATACTTTCGTAATAGCCCATATGTAAACTCAGATGGAATCGGCGGACATTGAAATGTTATGTGCTGATTTTTGGAGAAAGACGTGTTCAATTCTACAGTGATATGGATGTGTCAAGCGGAGTACTCTTATCTCTAGCTAAAATTAGGCATATTCTTGAATAAATGAATACACAAGAGGTAAAACTTAGAATGACTGTTGTTTAAAATTCAGTAGAAATTTTGCAGACAAGTGCAAGTGGATTGTTTCAAACCAGTACAGCAGTTTCTTCTCAGGACCACCGGCATTTCTGTTTACTGTACGTCACATTGTACATATTGGACCATGTGCCGAAATTAATATGTTCATATATATTAAACTGCATGCAAAACAAAAGTGTAATTGCTTTCTAACTAACCTCAGCTATTGATTTGTGTTTTTACAAGAGAAATGGTAACTTTCATAAAGTAAAGAGTTTTCAACTTTTAAGCTTTTATTAATTGTGTTTGTTTTAGAACATTTGCTAAAAACTAATGTTATGAGCAAGATATATTCATTTGTAAATTAATGTCCTTAATCTGACTTCCTTTTAGTCTTAAATCCTTTCCTTTTTTGTCTATTCTTTTCCCTTAGTAGGTCACTCCTCTGTAGATGGTTGGCTGTTGACAATGCAGCCTGGTTGTTCTTTGCTCATGTCAGAAGTGCTGGACTGTGTTCGTGCTGTGATTGATTAACATGGGTAAAGCCGCAGGTCTGGGTCAGCGACAGTCAGTGTTTCTCCTGTCTGCAGTCTTGTTTAGCCTCCAAGTCCAGGTTAACTCCTCCCACAGAGGGCTGGATTAGATCAGTTTGCTGTATTCATGGGATTACTGTCCTGTTGTCTGTTTGTGAGAGACGCCGACTGTGCACAGTCACGTACAATAACTACTGCTTCTGTTTACTATGCTGATGACATGTTAAATTGCATGTGGTAGTTTCCTTGAGTTTCAGTCTGAAAGGAGTGTCTTGTTTACTTTTGTACTAGGGAAAGTCAACAGTCAGCGTAAACCTGTATTATGTTGTGTGGTTCTGTGGAATTATGTGAAACATTGGCTGTGTTGAGGATATTTTTGAGCCTTAAGATGTTTGTTATGATGAAGATATTTACGAGCCTTAAGATGTTGGTTTTGTTTTACATTTCGATGTCTGGACTCTGGATTGATGATTTTTTAAAATTCATCTATGAATGAGATTCTTTCAGTATGATCAACACGGAAATTATCAAGTGAATCATCATCACCGGTTGTTACT
This sequence comes from Barbatula barbatula, assembly GCF_947034865.1. NCBI lineage: Eukaryota > Metazoa > Chordata > Actinopteri > Cypriniformes > Nemacheilidae > Barbatula > Barbatula barbatula. The sequence continues at coordinate 20,721,186 of NC_136773.1, read as the reverse complement.
ACAGCATGTAAAGTTTTTAACCAGGTGGCAACAATTGTGATTGTTGCTATAAATGTCCCCAGATATCGGATTTTAAGATGTGCTACTGTGACAAACCCAAATGCATGGAATGTATATGTAGTCCTCGCCATTTCCTCTACCTTTTAAATTTGCAATATAACATGCAATTTGTGGTTGTCAGTCACAGACATCCAAACAAGTTGGAATTCCAGCAGTCTGCAAACATTTAGAAATTGTTGTCACTTTACTGTGGTAATCGGTGTGTGGCTAAAGACTATACATTTTGTTTGTATGTACGTTTTTTAGTTGCTGTAAAATTGTTTGTCTTGGTTCGCATATTGTTGGATACGGTCTCTGTTTAGATCAACTGTACAAGTTTTCAACTTTTGAGAAAAGTTTGCTCGGAAGAGTTTCTTTTTATGCTGGACATTTTAGATGAAGTTTTAATAAATTAATTTTGGTTTGATTAAATCTGTTTGCCAAAATGGATTATAAACCATTCCGCTTCTATTCATGGAAAGGCATGCAAATATGGCTACAGAAATCCAGGAAGGCAAACATCTAAATGAAGGCTAAACCAGCGTAGATTATTAACCAATAATGATAATTTATCACTACACTGCTCTACTTAAAACACACCTTCTGCGAATACTTGACAGACACATGAAAAAATATGTACACTAAACCTCTTCTCTCAACAGGTAGTGGTCTAACTTTTGTTGAAACTAGTAACTTTGTATAAGCACCTGTTGTACTATTGCTCTTTGTATGACATATGGCTTATTGCTTTGGATAAAAGCGTCTGCTAAATGTAAATGCTCTGCACAGGTCATTCACATTTGTTTAGTAGATGCTTCAAACCACTTTTCAAAAGATTTCTTTTATTTTTATCTTTAGTCACACCTTGAAGTAGATGCTGGAAGGCATGCTGATGAGATTAGTGAACCATCACTGTCCAAAGATAATTCAAGTGAATAACAACTAGGTCAGATTGTGCTAACACGCGTCAGATCAACTGGACTATTAGTGACGTGGTGTTTTCTAGGATGGCCCCAAATACATATCTTTGTTCGAATTCTTTTTGTTTTTAAACAATGGCGTATGCGAGCAGTTTCAGATCATAGCCTAACTGAAAATGATATTTGTCACAATGTCCAGTCTTTCTGTTATCTACTTCTGTCTACATTTTCTTAGCTTATTTATTTCCAGATGAGCAGTTTAGTGGGTGTCCAATGTATAAAGAATGATGTTACACTTTTATCAGACTGCTGAATGGAGTTCCATCAAAGTTTATTCATTGTTTATTAACTGTTAGGGTTATGGTCCATTTTGTATCTTTATACTGAAACATGTTTGTAGTCGTGGCACAACCTCTGTTCATGAGCTTGTTTTTGGTTTACTCTGTTTAGAGGCCTTGTCTTTAAACTGTGCTTCTTGCTGATGATAGAATTCAGATATGTGTGGGGAAAACATAAGCTGAGATGAATGTTTCTGTGGGTTAGATTCAGGGGGGGGCGATATGGACAAAAAATTATATCTAGATATTTTTGGCGATTTTAACGATAACGATAATTAGACGATATCCATTAAAAATGTGTTTTTAAAAGTCTGAGTTATTTAATCACTGATGATAATAATGGGCACAATGTTGAATGAAAACAGTGCTTATTTATTTTCTTTAACATGTAATTATTCAAGTAAAAACAATTCAAAGACATACATAATACTAATTGAATTAGTGTAAGAACATCGAACTCTTGAGTAAACATTCAGTTGTACACCTCTGCTGTAATGTAAATTGTACAGCATACAAGCAAGATGAAATTATAATATATGATAGAAGTTGGGGAGGGCAGTTGAGCTGAAATAATTTCGACTTGGCACTTATCCCACCTACTGAATCGGCAGCATTTATTTTGCTATAAACTTGGTGATAGCATTTGTAATGTCTTGCCACTGTTGCTTTTCTTATCGTAAGGCACATTTCCGCTAAACGACTCCGCTAAAGTTTGCTGCGTATGTTGTGCAGCAGGTACCTTAGCCGATGTCGACTTTTCTCGGGCAGCGGAGTCTCGGATCTTTTCATACTCTTGGTATTCCTTACTATGGTTGGTCGTCAAGCTGCTTTTAACAGCAACATGTTTCCTACACACTTTGCAGAGTGCCGTCTTTTGCGCACATCAGTTTTCTCAAAACCGAACCACTTCGATGCAAGTGAGGTTGAGCCACGTTTAGCAACTAAGTCATCTGAAGTAAATTGCGAGGCTCTGGGTGTCTGCATGTTGTCTCCTTCTGTCAAATGTTTAGCATTTCCACATTCGTTAACCGGTGTTGAACATGCGTGCGGCCATGCGCTAACCTGCGAGAGAGATGACGACGTGTATGCATACAACAGCAATCACGTGACGCCCTGCTGCAGCCTCTGAATGTGTGGAGTTTTAATGCGTGTTTTGGAGTGTTTTTTCTGAGTAATTAAAATACTCGATAATGATAATTTGCACATCGTTAACACAACAATCCCGATATTATCGCAGACGATATATATCGCCCACCCCTAGTTAGATTCTCTTCCAGTGTTTTTGGTCGATCCAAAAAAATCTTATTTCTCAAAAGTTCAGTTGTGCAGATTTGTCAATGCCTTGATATTTACACAAAGTAAAAAAGGCAAATTATTTGCATTATTACAGTCCCGGTGAACCAGAAGTTGCGAAAATTTTAACTTCTGCATTCTGACACGTTTCTGAGTGAAAAGCAATTTCAAAGGAGAAAATTTGTGAATTAGTGGGTGTGGCTTGCGTTTTTCACTGCAAATGATTGGATTTGTAAAAACAGCTGTTGCATTGATTCTGCAATGAAGCTGGCAGCAGACTGACTGTTGAATGGGAGGTGTCAAAGGATGGTCGGGCCAAGTTGTCTAATTTACATAATTTGAGATGGATTGTCATTTCTGGGGGGAAGTGCATTTTCAGATTTGAACTGAAAATTATGAGGGTTCGTGAATTTTAAAAAGAAAATGACCCACATTGATAAGTTATTTACAACAAACGCTGCAATATTTCCTGAAAAAATAAGAATTGTGATTTTCTTTTTTTTTCTCGCAGGGACTTTAAATATTGTCTAAAACATGACTGTGAGTAAAGATGACGGCAACATCTTGGTAGATATAACACGAAGATTCAGACTGCAAGGTTCTAAAGATTTATTATTTCATGACATGAGTCATCATCTGAGGTGTGGTGGATAGTGTTCAGACAATTATATGACTAATGTTACCATGGACAACTTTTAAGCTCTTCATTTCACAGTGAAAATTTGGAAGACCTAACTTTTTCCACTGGGAGATTCAGTCATGTCGTCATCCATTGAAAATTAAGGTGGTTTGCTTTGTTTACCTGCCCACATGCTGCGCTGTTGCCTTGGTGTCCCTCCCCTATCACTACAGCCGCAGCTTATGTATTATGATGTCATGCTGCTTTGGTGATGTTGCTATAGTGAGGGCACTGAGACTCACCTGATCGTCTGGAGACACTGTCGTTTCATAGACATCATAACTGAAAGACTGGGGACACGATGAATCGTGAATGTTATTTGGCGCTAAAGAAAGACCATACATCCCCATGGCAATTTAGAGATGGGTAAAATCACAGCTTAGCAAAGAGGAATGTGAAAATACAAAATAAAAGTAACTTATGTAACAAACTCACTTGTATTGGCCCTGTTGAACTTTGTCATTATAAAATAAGCAGTGCATAATAATAATTCTTCTCTGTCATTCCAGTGAATTTATATCAACAATTTTTATCTCAATTGTTTTCGTGAGTATTCGTCACCCCTGCACCATGCAGTTTATTGCGATTATATGAATGCAGTTAATCAGCAGTTGTCTGGCCATTTTGAGATTAGCATTCAATAACACAAGCAAATATGTGAGATATATATATATATATATATATATATATATATATATATATATATATATATATAAGACATATACATGTCCTTGCAGCATACTAAAGGGAGCAGCAGAGAGAGTTTTTCTTTTGTCCGTTCAGACATGTAATGTGGTCTATTTTTAGCAAGGATCGTGATGCGATCTCTTCATAACATAAAAAATGCCTGCTGTGTGTGTTGGAGTCCATTGGATTTCCTCGAGCAGTTTACTAAGTCACAAGCAGGTGATGCTCAGTGGTATTTATCTCATTGGCTGTTTATTTAGGTTGTCTTGTTGTAAAACGCTCAAGTGGATTTAAACAGATTGAACTTTATTATTTCAATGTGTCTTGTCCAGCTTTAAGTAAAGCCGTTTATCAGCATGCCAGTAATGGCTGTGTTCTCTCATGTCACACAAAGTTCAGTGTGTATTCATAGCTGCTGTATCACTAACACCACAGTGCCGAATGACAAGGTTAAGATTCCTGTTTCTGAAATCCAATATGCCCATAGTGACAGGTCCCACCGTGACAGAAATGTGGGCCGTTTCCTGCGTGAAAGAATATAGTCCTGCGTCCAATTAAATTGAGTTCTGTTTAGCTGTTTAGGAGGTGCTGAAGCATGCTGGAAGTTTGTATTATGTTATATTGGATCTTGAACATAGCCGTAGGGCACAGAGTAACAGAAACAGGCTTCTCATCTTTCCACGAGTCAACGGCGTGAGAAACAACTCTAAAGAGACCATACGTACTTGAGCTTTTTATAATGAGATTCACTGTTGGTTTAGAAATGGATACAGGTTCTTGAGAAACTCAGAGAAGTTGTAAACCTAGTATTTGATGAGGGTAAGTGTTTATTACATGGTTCCCATAGCATAAAACATAAATAAGTTTTTTAAGTTTAGAAACCGTTGAACAATTATTAAACCAGGTCAATAAAGTGTTTCATTACATCGTGTTTGCGTTTGGTCTAGTTTTGGCATCTGTTTAGCTTCTATATCTCATCCCTACAGTGAAGCATGGTGGTGGCAGCATCATGTGGTGGGGATATTTTTCAAACTGAAAGTTTGGAAACTGGGAACTGGGAGACTAGGATGGAGGGAAAGATGAATGCAGCAATGTACAGAGACATCCTCGATGAAAACCTGCTCCAGAGCGCTCTGGACCTCAGACTGGGGCGATCCGCTTAGTTAAGGATAAATTTGAGTGTAGTCTGCTATAGATTTGTGTAACGTGTGTATGTATTTATGTATGTACCTGTAAATGTATGCTAAAGCAACATGCTTATGTTGCTTGTCTTATATAGGGTACAAAACACTTAGGACTGACATATTTGTGTAGGCCTAATATAGCAGCACAGTGATGTAATTGAGCTGTATCACAACCATGGTTTTCATTGGTTGGCCGTGGCATTGAACTGTTTGCTGGCTCAGCAGTTTTACCGTGGTGAGGTCAGGAGAGTGTTTTTACTGCACAAAAGAGCCAATCATCCTAACCCTTTACCTACCTTTCCTTTCATCATCTTTTTGTGAGGCGGATATTTCCTCTATATGACCACACCTTGGTTTAAAAAGGAGTGTGTGTGTACATGTCCTTGGCTCTTTTCAAATAGTCATTTGTGATATTTTCACTGTTCTATTTAATTTGCTGACAGCTAGCTATGTGGGGACTTGGGGTGAGACCAATTTCAATTTCCCGAATAGAAAATGTTGGAAAGAGAAGAATGTTTTCTTTGGTGGCTTTGTGTTAAACTTTTAGTTTGATCTGTCATAACGCTGGAAGATGGAGAAACTGTGCTTTGTGTTCTCTTATAATAAGATTATCATTTGTATTTTGTCAAATGTGAGGCATCTAGTCACTTGGCGAATATTATTCTCAATAAATATATATGCACTTTTGAGGATTGAATGAACAGCGAAACTACATTAAGCTGCAGGTTTCAGACATTCTTGACCAGAAAGCTTTATGAAACGATTGTGTTTAAATGTGACCAGTTGTAAAGACCAACATTTTGTTATTTACATTGTTTTAGTTGGTTACTTGCATCCTGTTCCCTATAGTTTCATGAGAGATGTGTTTTGGTTTAGTGTTTCTGGTTAAGACATGCTGTAAGAAACGTAAATGTTTTTTTTGTTAACTCCACGCGAGAATCTCTTCCACAGGAATGTTTCAGTACTTCCAGTATGTTTGAGCGCTTCCTGTTTGAGTGTATGATCATTAAACTTCCTGTGGTCACTGGCTTGATGAGAGACACAGATAAGAGATGGGCATGGAGCATTTTCAGTTCTTGATGATGCCAAGTCCTACACTTATTAGGTGGCTTACTTTCAGCTTAAAACTTGTCATGTTGTGCCTGCAAAACTGTAATGCTGTAACATTTTCAATATGAATTTAAATAAAAATGTTACAGGATTGTCTTCTCTTGATCATTGACAGAAGCATCAGTTCAATTATAACTGATCTTTTCCCTCTTCTCATTTTTTTAGGGTAAGAATGGCAAATGGTGTAAGCTGAACCTCATACGCACAGACTCTCTGTGAGTTGGACCGGGACGGTCCCACGATATCCACTCATCGAGTTAAGGGACCATGGGAGATGGAAGTGTCCATGCGGTGGGAGAAGGGATAAACCAGTCCCATGTTCTGTTTGATCGCTTCGTCCAAGCCACCACCTGCAAAGGCACTCTCAAGGCTTTTCAAGAGCTTTGTGAGTTCCTGCAACTCAAGCCCAATGAACACTGTGTGTTCTACCACAAACTCAAGTCCAAGCTCAACTACTGGAAAGCCAAAGCCCTCTGGGCCAAATTAGACAAGCGCGCCAGCCACAAGGAATACAAAAAAGGACGGGCCTGCGCCAATACTAAGGTATCAAAGTTTCCCTGAGGCGAAAAAGTGTTTTGTTATTAAGTCTCTTACCTGCAATGTGCTGATGTAGATTGTTTCTTTTATGAACTTAAGAAGGATGTTTTGTACTTGTGGATTGTGTTTCCCAGTGTCTGATCATTGGAGCCGGACCATGTGGTTTACGTACAGCCATAGAGCTTGCATTCTTGGGAGCCAAGGTGGTTTTGCTAGAGAAGAGGGATGCTTTCTCTCGAAACAATGTGCTCCATCTTTGGCCTTTCACTATTCAGGATCTGAGAGGTCTCGGAGCAAAGAAGTTCTATGGCAAATTTTGTGCTGGAGCCATTGACCATATCAGTGAGTAGGGATTTTTTGGGGGATTGTGTTTAATCTATAACAGCAAAATTACGCAACCTTTTACAGATTAATTGTTTGTTAGGCCTTCTTGCAAAACCGTCTTTCTAGCAGAAACTCCTGTTAATAATCTTGTAGGCCGCCAATAATAAGGTGGTCTTGTGTATATATAGGCCAACATATAGGCCAATCGTTTGAATAGCAGTTTTTCTCAGCAGATCGCTGGTGATGACCATAGACCACCTGAGATGTTAATACTATTTGTAAATAGTCTAAATTGTCGTTTGTGCTTTGGGAATCTCTTCCTGCAGGTATTCGACAGTTGCAGCTGATGCTTTTGAAGGTCGCTCTTTTCCTCGGCATTGAAATTCACGTCAATGTGGAATTCAAAGGCCTTGTTGAGCCACCAGAAGACCAGGAGAATGAGAGTAAGATAACTTACTCTTACTCAGATGTTCCGTTCATTTATTCCCACTAAACCTAAATATGGCTCCTAAAAGTGCTTTGGCATATCCCAAGCGCTACCATGTCTTGAGGTGAAAAGAAGTCTTTTGAACACGCTCTTGGTTTTTCCAGGAATTGGGTGGAGAGCCGAAGTCCACCCCAGAACACATCCAGTCAATGAGCTGGAGTTCGATGTCATCATTGGGGCTGATGGGAGGAGAAACACACTGTCAGGTGGGTATATAGCACTTCTATGATATTGTAATTAAGATCATCCCCTAAGGTGTTCAACGTCTGTACAATGTTAACCATGGGGCTTGGACTGACAGTGTTTTTCCGGTTTTTACTTTTAGTGAAAGAGCAGAAGATTAGAAAGGCTTAAGGGGGCCTCTTTTGACTCGGGCCATTATGCAACAACCTAGCAAGACTCGCTGTTTTTTGTTATCGATGAACTAATTCTTGTGAATATTGATGCTATCTTCAGGGTTCAGAAGGAAGGAGTTCAGGGGAAAGCTGGCTATTGCCATCACAGCAAACTTCATTAACCGCAACACGACTGCAGAAGCAAAGGTGGAAGAGATCAGTGGAGTTGCCTTTATTTTCAACCAAAAGTTCTTTCAGGACCTTAGAGAAGCTACAGGTATGATATTTGTATTTGTTGTGTGTTTTGATGCAATTTGAGAAACATCAAATTTGGTTTTGCCTATTTTGTGAGTGAGTAACAAGGGTGTATTTTAAGGGGGTCATCAAAATATACCAAATGTTAAGTTTATGCTATAAGATAATAAAATAATGACTTGTACACGGATGTTATCAGTTTTTTGTACCATTGAGATTTATATTTTTCTGAGATAAACACGCTGTGTGTGTTTGTGCATGCATGGAAATGTTGGACGGTTTAAATGAGATGTTATCCGATCTGGTGTTTACATGTCCCGGGGTTTCAATGGGAATGATTCCGTTATTTCTTATGTGTACTACTTTATGTAAAGTGTTGCTCTTAATCAAGCAACAGCGTGACTATTTAGGCATAGTGTTGTGGGAAGGTATGAGAAAAAGACAGGTGCATCCTTGCCATCCTCACGCCATTGCTTGTTTATTGGAAGAGCAAACTAAATTTGATCATTGGGAGACAATGAGTGATCGACTTCATGCCGCGCTGCAGAAACTTAACAGTGCATGACAAAATGATAACGAGAGCGCTTTGAAAGCACATGAAGCGGATATTTTGTGTCATACACCAGCCGGTATGCAGAGTGCCTCACAAAGATGAACAATTTCCCTGTGCCTTATTGCTTGTTTTATATTAATATTATTATAATGCAAGTTCGTGCACTCAAAATAAGGCATCTGCGGATGAGCGTCTAAAACAAGAACTAGTGGGGAAACTTTGTGCATTACCACTTCATAAACGATAAGAGAGATACGAAGTTTCAAATGACAGGACCACAGATACGGACGCGATAGTCATTTCCTTCAACAGTACGTCCAGTAAGTCAAACGTCATTGCACATGCGCAGAACTCTCGATTTCAGGTTTAAAACCAATCCTGTCAAGCGGATTAGAAAAGTTAAAATCTGAACTAAATTTGAATCGGTTTTGCCATTTTTATTCCGGTTGAGGTGTTTATATGGAGCATTTTCACTGGGATTGGGCTTTTAAACAGATTACAGTGCTCCACGTAAAAGTATCTACTGTTATCACTGTCTCTAGTTGAAGGAGGTTGTGGGCGCTTCTCTGCTGCACAGATGGAGCTTAATTACATCAGTGAAAGGATGCAAACAACTTCCTCTTCAACTTCCCCCACTCATCACGTCTCTGTTCTCTTGATGTCATTTTTCAGGAATTGACCTGGAAAACATTGTGTATTATAAGGATGACACGCACTACTTTGTCATGACTGCCAAAAAGCAGAGTTTGCTGGAGAAGGGCGTCATTCTGCACGTGAGTAATCAAAGACCGGTGGACAGACTCTGGCTACCACTCACTTCTCTTTGTCTCTGTATCTTAGACTAAGGGGTTAGACGACAACCTTAGTATTTATTAGAAACTAGTCAAAACACATTTGGGCCTGGAAATAAATTATGAATTATGAGGATAGTCTGTTACTGTTTACTCTTCAGCTCAGTTTTCAGTTCTCCCAAGTTTGTTAAACCATTAACAAGGAACCTCTATGTCTCTCTTTCTGTTGCATGTATGCGTATTCATAACAGTTGATCTAATGATGCACAATTATGACACCATTTATTGGTGCAAGAGTGCATTCTTTTTCCGGGATAATTTAAAGAATCCAGTTGGACCTCTGACTAATGCTTCGGCATCATGCCTGGCCTATAATGGACTCACAACAAAGCCATTCTAAATAGCGAGCTGTGATAAGCCTATTTTGTTTTAAAGAGCTTGACAGTTTGCGGAAACAAACAATGCTCCATCACAACGGCGTAAATCAGTGAGAAATGGACCTCTTAGGCATCCCATTATCATGCATCCCATTATCATACCCAAAGCCTCGCACTAATGTTATTTGCTGCGTTGTGTTTCCCAACAACAGACATCTTGGATTGCTGTTTGTGAAACATCAAAAAGACATTTAAGACACAACCTCTCCAGTTCCACTAATGCTTATTGTGTCAAATTAAAAATGTTCTTCTGTCAAAGCATGCAACAAATTCGGAATGAGGTCATAAATAAATAGTTGTTAACATGACATCCTACAGTGTCAAAATTATTTTGATATTGTGTGGCTTTTAGTCTTTGTGAATGAGCTTTGAGGGCATTGAGGGTCCGTATAGGTGCTGGAAATCCTGAAAAATGATTGATTTGAAATGTATAAACTATGCATATAAACTACGCAATAACTCGTATATCTGATATTTGTGACTACTTTAAATGGTCACGCATCTGTAAAAAAAAAAAAAAAATAAAGAAACGCGCCGCTTGCGCATCCATAGTCGAAGCGCAATAACATTTGAATCCATGAACAAGTGTCATTTTTTGTCATGTAACTGTACCGCAGTCGATTGTGCAGTTTGGGAACCCAGAGAATTGTACATGAAAATTGCAGCGCAGTAGCCAATAATGTGCTAAGTAGCATAGTTATTTCATAAATACTTTTGTTATTAAAAGTGTTAATGCATATTGTCAATTCGGAGGTAGAAATACTCCAAACTCTTTTGTGTTTTGTCATTTTAATAAAGCAGCAATGTTAGAATAAAATATACATATATTTAAGAAAAGTCAGGATACTGTAGTTATATAGGTTTTATTTCAACAAAGTTGTTACAATGCAAATATGAAAAACTGTCTAAATGACTGCATTGGTAGTTCTAGGGTTAAATGATTTATTTTTCTTGCAGGACTATGCCGACACAGAAATGTTGCTTTCCAGGGTGAATGTTGACCAGAAGGCTCTGCTGTCTTATGCCACAGAGGCTGCCGACTTCTCCACCAATCACCAGCTTCCTACGCTAGACTTTGCCATCAACCACTACGGTCAACCTGACGTTGCAATGTTTGACTTCACCTGTATGTACGCCTCAGAAAACGCGGCACTAGTCCGCCAGCGCCATGGTCATAAGCTGCTAGTAGCCCTTGTGGGGGATAGTCTTCTAGAGGTGGGTAGAATTTAGAGTACTGAAAAGACACATGACTTTCACATTTTCTTTCACATGTTTTTCACATTTGATCAAATGTGTACAACATGTTATTCCATGGGTTTCACATGGCAATTCACATGGGATTCACACTAAAATGTTCCAAAAACACACATTTCACTTGTGATCACGTCTTTTCTGTAAGAGATTTGTATCCTCATATGCTGTTACAGAACCAGATGGTGAATTTCCATCAAGTAGAGAAAATAATGTGTGCTGTAACAACTTTCTTTTTGAAATGACAACATTTTCTCACATAAATTTAACATCTGTGGCAGATTCCTGTGGATAGTGTTTCTTTCCTTATAGAAGTTGAACAGTTTAACAAATATTCATTTTTATCATTGACTGTAATATATAAAAACAAGTTAGACAAGCAATATGACTGATGCATTTTTTTTTGGCATGTAGCCTTTTTGGCCAATGGGCACTGGAATAGCAAGAGGTTTTTTGGCCGCCATTGATGCAGCGTGGATGGTGCGGAGTTGGGCTCAGGGAAACTCTCCTCTAGAGGTTTTAGCTGAACGGTAAGGCAGTTTCTGTGTTTAAAATCGAATAATGGTGCTCTGTTTGATCATACTGCATGGATTTAGTGTATACTCAATCTATGTAAAACGATAGACTATGATGTGGGAAGAATGTCAAAAGTTGTATTCACTGTGTTGGGTGTTTATTTTAGCGAGTACATTCCAATTGCGGTCATCGTGCATTTTTTTTGTCCTGTTTGGAAATTAAAGACCAAGAGCATTGCATTGTGGGAGACAGTACCTCACAAAGTGTGTTCTTGTTGCACATTTTGGCTAATGTGCTTGATCACACAGAATATTCCAACAGCATTTTCGTGGGGAAGCAAAAGGCATTAAGCCTCTAGGATCTCATTTTGTGAAGTGACTAATAGGATGAAAGCCAAGCTGACGGCAATTTTGGTCTCATTACGGTGTGTTAAAATCATGACTGTGGCTCCCTTGTGTTTCAGGGAAAGTGTCTACCGACTGCTGCCTCAAACGACACCAGAGAATGTGAGTAAGAACTTTAGTAAGTACAGCATCGATCCATCTACACGGTACCCGAACATCAGCCTTCACCAAGTGAGACCCAACCAGGTTGGTTCATGTTGATCATTTTACATCCCCCTTTTTAAAGTTAAATTATTTTACATGGTAAATCTGTACACGATTGACAGACTTCAGAATCCGTTTTGTCAATGGATAACACAAACATTTTGTAGGTTGTCTGTCTTAGTTCTTTGAGCTCTTATGCCAGTTTACTTTTCGACAGGTACGGCATCTGTTAGATACGGGAGAGACCAAAGATTTGCGAGTCGATTTGGAGAATGTGGTCAACTCCTCGACTCCTAAGCTCACAAGAAATGGTAAGTACACTTCACACAGTTTTGAGTAGAAAACGTGCATATTTTTAGTCTCAACTAAAGTTTACAACATTTTTATATTTTCATTCTAGAACTTCTCCTTGAGAAGCAATTGCAAGGTAACTGTGGATTGCATGCCACCATGTTATAAATGAAGAAAAACGTTGTAATGTTTTCTACAAAAAGTAACTGACCCAGGGCTGCACGATTACAACATTTTAAAAAATTATCTTCATATGAAAAGAAGAAAATGAATGAATGAATCTTCATATAATCATAAAGATTAGTTTGGTTAGTGAAAATGGTCAGAATATCTATTCTATATCTATAACTATTGTGTGTTTGGACAACTGCAAAGCATATTCTTTATGAACTAAAACAAATGCAGTTTTATTCAATGTTTTTAATTGGTCGGCATCGGCTATTAAAGCTCAGCTTAATTACTTGTAAATATTATAAATAGACAATTTTGACAATCAGACGTGATATGAAACACAATGCTGAAATCTTTATTATCTATTTTTTCAATTGTGCAGCTCTACGTTGATATAAACCGGAATGGAATCTTTTAAAGCTTTACTATTAAAAGCACCTGTTGCACTACTGTTGTTAATATTATGCACTAACAAACATTTGGGGATGTTTAAATAGAATAACTGTCTTAACTATCTCCCGACATCTTTAAGTCTCTAGAAATGGAATGAAATGCACCCGGAGTCTGATTTGATCATGTGACTAACAGCCTGGATGCCGGAGCGTTGTGATACTGACTAATCTCACACTTCAGAAAGCTTGGGAGGATATGCTTAACTTTACTTTGTCCCTCATAGAATCCATCGTGCGCTCCAGTAAGCTGCTGAACTGGTGTCAGAGGCAAACGGAGGGCTACCGAGGTGTCAACGTGTCTGATCTAACCATGTCCTGGAAGAGTGGCTTGGCCCTGTGTGCGGTTATCCACCGATACAGACCAGACCTCATGTAAGTGCAGTATGCCACATGCCGGTCCGAACAAAAGCCCTGTGTTTTTATCGTCTATATTTAGAGATTCAGGAATGGATGACAAACGAAGCCTCTGCGATTCGGTTTGGGAAAAATAACAAACCTATAATTTGAGAGGAAGTATGATGGCTCTGCCGTGTAAAAAGGCAGCAGACGAAGGCAAAGTTCAAGAGAATAGTATCAGAATTAAATTTTCATCATTTCTGGGATATAAACAATCAAGTTGTCTTACCCTCATTTCCTTTGAAGAGCTATTTCCAGCTCTGTTTGTTATGATATGGTTTTATTTACTTGGCTTACTCATGTGATTGCTAAAGCACACTGTAATAACAGTACAGCTGGGGCAGTGGTTCTGGTCCAGCGGGGCAGAAGGGCAGGACCACTGCTATAGCTATTCTTACTCTGCGGCATGGTCTAGAGTGGCAGAAAGCATATTATCACAACACTTATAGCAGACGCTGAGCGACCTTTAAAAGCTTCTTCTCATGAGCTGTTTGCTACGGTCAGCTGGGCTTTACGGCATTTGTGTTTGTTAGACAGCATTAGCGGAATTCTCTCAGAAGGATACTGTATGCCAGCATTTCCTTCCATCATGGGCTCGATCCAGAAACTTGCCATTGTAATAGTGTGATTAATGCAAATAAAGCTCTACATTTAATAATGTATATTTCTTAACTGAGTATGCGATTCTTACCATTTACATTTAGGCATTTAGCAGACGCTTTTATCCAAAGCGACTTACAAGAGTTCGGGGAGCAATAAGCGTTATGTCATACAAAGGGCAATAGAACAATAGGTGCTAATACAATTTTATTTACTGTATGCTAACTTAAAATGTCAAGTTTAATCAACCTGATATCATGCTATTGTAATTAGCAACTTGTAACCAACGGAATAGTTTTATGATATATATTTACATGCACATGAATCTATTTACATGCCACATGAGCATAATTGGCACTATGGATATGTTTGTCTCATCTGTTTTATGTTGTGTAACCATAGTGACTATGAGTCTCTGGACGAGAAGGACGTGGAGAAAAACAACCAGTTGGCTTTTGACGTGGCTGAGAAGGAGTTTGGGATTTCTCCCATCATTGCCGGGAAGGAGATGTCCGTTGTGGTGGAGCCTGACAAGCTGTCCATGGTGATGTACCTCAGCCAGTTCTACGAGATGTTCAAGGACACTGTGCCACCTGTTGGTGAGTTGCAGTCATAGCATTATTCTTCTAAAGAAAATCTGAAGATTTAAAGGAATGTATATTAGCTGATGTTATGATGCCTTGGTAGAGACCCACTTCCTAGAAAGATGTAATCATTTATTTGTAAGTTCTGATCATTTGTCATTCATATTTTTGTCCTGAAACAGAAAACCACAACTTAAGCCCAGAGGAGAAGGCTGCGTTGATTGCTAGCACTAAATCGCCCATCTCCTTCTTCAGTAAACTGGGTCAAAGCATCGCCATCTCCCGCAAAAGAAATCCCAAGGTAGTGGCAATTTCTTAAAAGAAACCATAGTTTACTTTCATTACTGCAGAATGATTTATTATATTTATTATAGACCTCTAAAATATTGTTGTAAACGCTCAGCTTTTCCTACAAAATTTCTCGCAGGACAAAAAAGAAAAAGAACTGGACGGAAAAAGACGAAAGACCAGCCAAGCAGGACAATCAGAAGATGTAAGCCCATGTCTTGGTTCTGTCATAAATGGACAAAATATCAATTAACATTGAGAATCTCACTCAAAAAGCATTTATTTCTGGTCTCTAAACCTCAGGAGGAGCTGCAGAGGGTTAATCGAGACGACAGGCCGTCCATAGCCTCGGCTCTGGTCGATCGTAAAGTCGACTCCTCCGCAACAGCGAACAACAATAACAAAGTGAAGTCGATGGCCACGCAGCTGTTAGCGAAGTTTGAGGAGAACGCTCCGGCGCAGTCTTCAGGACTCAAGAGACAGGTGAGCTAAAGATGTGGTTTAAAATATCAACGCGTGATGTAAGGGCAAGGAGATGTAACATTGTGTGCGCACAAGTAGGTCTAAGTAATATCATGTTATTAACTCTAAGGAGATGCGCTGAGAGTCGGTGTTACTGATATTGTTTGTGAGAAGCCTGATAGGAATGGTGCGTGTCTTAAAACTACAGAAATCTTAGAACTGTTGTGGATGTGTAATAGCCAGTATTTATTTATGCTGTGATCTGTTCTAATGGACAAATCGTCATGAATTATTGACATCAGACAGGATTTGGGAGCATTTTAGTGCTTGTGCAATGGATCACTGTGGTGGTGCTGATGCTGCCGTCATTCGGAAACCTTCTATCGCCATATTTCGTTATTTGGATTTAATAAATCGTAAATCATTAATAGAAGTCAGCCTTTATGTTTGTCACTAGGTTTTGCAAATATTTATCCAGTGAAAAAGTATAAAAAAAAATACCATTTCTTGTAAAACAAATTTTTGTGTTTGTTCGGTCGAGCATTTGGTAATTGAAAAGTTTTTTGTTCATTCTTCCTTCATGAAAACTATTTAATACTGTTGACTGACTTTAGAAGACTCTGTTCTGTTAAATAAGTTGTTTCCGCTTTCAAGTTGCGTTTCATTTAAGCACATATTGCTAATGTTTTCTTATAGTCTTTTACATTTCTTTATCTTTTAGTTTCAACCGTATGTGCATGCTTACGGTTCTTTTCTTTTGCATTTCTTCTCTCACTACTTTCATGAACATTGATGGTGGCTTACGTTTGGCATTGGCACTTGCTCATGTTTCATTGGTCACTTCAACTGTCATGTACGTGACACTGGTCACAGGGGGACTCGATGCCCAACCTGGGCCCCTCTTCCGCCCCACCCACCTTAAGAGAGTTAGCACGGCACACTCCGGTTCCGGCATGGAGGAAGGTAAAAGTGTAGTAAACCCCCACGTTCCAAGATTCCCATTACACAATCACCAACTTGGCCCACTCACCTATTTATTGTCATTGTCTTTTTGTTTAGATTTTTTTTGTCATTTGGTGAACTTTCTAATAAACATTTTTAGAGTGCAGACCTTGTTTAACTTTTTGGATTTGTTCAATTAAACATCCCTCACAGGTTTACTATACGGAGTTTAGGAGTAACTACTTGTTGTGTTTGTTAGATTTTTTACTTTAAGCTATTTTAGGGATTTATTTTTAGATGACGTAGCCCTTTAAATTGCCTTGAGAAGCAAAATGAGTTTGCAAGCAATATTTTTGTTGCATTTGTAATTTTGGGAGATTTGTGAAACTGAATGTGTAGAATTGTGTGTGTATAGCATATGACATGAATATGTTTGGTCTGTTTGTACATGCGTGTGTGTGTTCAGAGGCGCACACAGTTACAGGAGCAGATGAGTTTTCGTTATAAGGAGAAACTGAAGCATCAGACTCTGCCCATGAGACAGGAGCAGGTACAGATAGCTGGAGTAATACACGTAATGTTGTCACCTGCGGTTTCTCTAGTGTCTCTCTCCCTGTATTGTGAGGTAGAAAAACTGTAGATCTACGAGGTGATAAGTGATTACCCCATTAACTTGTGTTTACTTGTGCTGTTGTTGTAGTTTCCCATTTAATAACACTAGAAACCTAGAGGCAGGTCTCTCAGTGCTTTATTTGCATTTCCAGTTTGAATAAAATGAATGAACCAAATGCTTTGCTTATTGTTCTGGTGCTTTCAAATTCCTCATTCCTAGATTGTTGAGGTTTAGATGTGGTTTTGATAGCTTTGATATGCATTCGGTGCGCATGGGAGGTCTCTGTGTGTTTACTCAATCCTAAGTGGCACTTTAAATCTCTTTGTTTGAAAGGTATTTCCCTTTTTGTGTTTTACTGTTGTTTGTAATCCGTTAACAACATTCCTGTCACTCAGCATGTGCTATGAAAATCCCATGTGTGAGAATTGCTCAACTGATTTGAATCGATTTACTATAACAGGCAGTTTGAACTGAAATATGAAAATGATCATCTCTAAGGTTTTCTATGTGGCCTTTAAAACACTTAATGGCCAAAGGAAATATCCTGAATCTACAATACATACTACCCAGCTCTAGATAGAAGTCTGTCGTTTGTGTGTGAAGTTTCCTTTAAAGTCTCATTACGGTCTAATTTCTTTGAAGGCCAGCAGCGGTACTGAAGTCTTGAGGAGCTGCCCTAAGAAAACCATTTTCCTCTCTTCTTCCTCACTCTCTTCATCGTTTCTTCCACACACACAGGTGATGAGCATCGTTCTGTCGTCCGTCTGTACTTACTTTGGCATCTCTCTTAGGGTCTGACTCTAACAGAACATACACTTATAGAGTGCAGATGAAATTAAAATGAGGATAGAAGCGAAGATAAATAGGAAGAATATGTTTGGAATTTGACCTTGTTATGCAGAACCGTCGGGTGGTGGAAATGAACATTTTCTTCATTGATCTCATTCCATCCCTTTCGTTCCTAAGCAGTAGCAATGTTAATATTTTTAATGGTCTATACACATTCTATATGCAGATATAGATCACTGTATTACCATTTGGAAACAATGTGCTGCAAAGAATTCAGTTCTGTTGGAATTTAGTTATCACACTAAAAAAAATGTCATGCTTACTAAGCATTTTTGTCTTAAACTTCTTAAATCGATATACAATTACTTGACAAGGAAAGTGACCTAATATTTAGTCTTGTTTCATAAAAATTAAGTAGGTTTACGGTAAAAAAAGCAAATAAATCTGCCAATGGGGTGAGAAAAATAAACATGATTTTAGCTTGACCTTTTTCTCATGTACCTAATTCAAGTTTAGTTCTCTCACCCCATTGGCAGATTTCTTTGCTTGTTTTTACCATAGACTTACTTAATTGGTATATTTTTTCTTCTTAAAAGAGACTCTGTGTCTTTCTGCAAAATGGTTTATTTTCTAGGATTCTGTGAGTGAAACCCCATAGTCTCTATTCGAGTTGAGTTTTCATCAGCCTCTTCGTTTACAGGAACACAGTCTGCCTAATGTGGATGAATTAGAGCCTGTTTACATCCCTAGTGTTCATGAGAGAGCTGAGACGCTAACTGCTAGATTTAAAGGCAAATCTGAACGGAAGAAGAAGCCTCAGGTAGAACAATTCATATGGAAAACATAATGGAAAACATGGCATGTTCTAAAAAGGATAGTTTACCCCAAAATCATCTTTTTTCCAATAATATTTACTAGTTTTTTTTCACGCAACGAAAATTATGATAATTGGTCATTTTAACTAATTGACCATTAGTGGAATTTAAGTTTAAGTTCTCTATTTTATACATTGAAAATAAAAGCAGTTTTTTCCCTCTCAATCCCTTTGAGGTTATGAAAAAGCCATCACGGTTCTTTATTGAGCAGTGGCTTTTGACCCAAGGTCTCAGTCCTGAGCAGAATCTCCTTCCCTCTGACCCCGAGCATCAGGTAGCCCTGCCCGTGCATGCCATGAAACCCCTTTCCTTTGGAATAAGTTCAGTGTTGTGCATGTGATTTAGCTCACGGGTGAGAATATTCATGATGTTAACACAGTGACATGAGTTCATCTCTCTCAGCAGAGGGAAGTTTTGCGTTCTGATGATCATGTGCCTTTACACATCCCCAGTATTCAGGAAAGAGCCGAGAGGTTAGCCTCTCAGTTTAAAGACAAACCAACCCAGCCCAAGGTGAACTCTCAACACCAGCTGGCCTTGAAAACAGTTTTATTTGTTAATACTGACTGGTACAAATCGGACAAAATATTTATTTTAAACATTTGACAACCACAGGTTTTTCACATAATCTTGCACTTGTTTGCCGTCTTTGTCGATGTTCAGGCATTTCTCCCCAGCGCTGCCTCTCTCACACTCTGTTTCTTTCAAAGTCAAAGAAAAAGACGTCACACTTCTTCACAGAGCAATGGTGTGATGCAAACTCTGATACCCCCCTGTACTCCCCCGCATCTTTCCGGCAGGTAGCAGTGATGTGTTTGGATGTGATTTCTAACACCCATGAAGGCATCTGGTGTGCCTTTTTTCACAGAATAACCCAGGCGTGCACGTGTGTGCCATTTCACAACAGATAACAGTTTGCTGTTTGAATATATAGTATGCCGTAAAATACATAGATTATACTGTTTATACTTTGCCTGGATGTGACCTATATATGTGCTGCATGAAGGATTTTTCTGGAAAGCTTTATCTGGGTTTCAGAAATCTGCAAGACACATAATGAGCTGAAGTAACGTAATAATGCATCAAGGCATTGAATTTAATCTGATTTGGGAAGAACCTAGAGTTATTACACATGCAAATGCAGATCTTCATGGTGCGGTATTTATGAAGGATTAGTGTGATTTTAGTGTGACTAATAGATTTTCTTGCCAATTCTGTGTTTAGCACCTTGCGAGTTACACCTTGTGCCTTCTAACATCTATACATCTGAACAACCAAGCATGCTCGCATCTTTTATTCTCACGCCACGTTCGTTTTTTCTAAAGCATCTACCTTATAGCTTTTCGTTCATTCAAAAACCTTTTTCCTCTCTCACTCTGATTCTTCTCTTTATTATTCTTTCGTCCTGTTCATCACTTGTAGAAGTACGTAAAGATGTACACAGGGGGTGTGAGCTCACTGGCTGAGCAAATAGCCAATCAGCTACAGCCTCAGGACCACCCCAGGCCCCCTCTTGAGACAGTGGATTTGGTAAGAATGATGGGTGTTGTACTGTTTCCCTATAGCGCTGTGTGAACCATTGAGAATGGATCTTAAGTCATTGGTTACTTTAGTATATATGGATGTGTAATCACTTTAATGGTTACAATGTCAACATGGAGCACAAAATGGTGGACATTGATTGGCTGTGTACGTAACTGTCCCGTATTTACTAGTATGCCGACTCTGCCTCAAGTTGATGGTTTATTTTTCTTGTATCTTGTTATCACTAGAAACAACTTGTGTCTCTGCAGGGTTCTTTGCGGAAGGAGTTTCCTCAGAACATCGGCGGCAGTGACGTGTGTTTCTTTTGTCGGAAGCGGGTCTACGTCATGGAACGCCTCAGCGCAGAAGGAAAGTTTTTTCATCGCAGCTGCTTCAAGTGTGACTACTGTGGCACCACCCTCCGTTTGTCCTCATACGCCTTCGATGTTGAGGATGGTACGAAATCATTATTATCACAAAACATTATCCTCCCTCATGATTATAGCATCTGTTTTTCCGTAAATAAAGGAATATGGTGTTAATAAATCATAATAAAATGTAGACTGATGTCCTTCTGAAACCTCATATCTCCATTTATCTCAATTTTTATTTTTCAACCTAAATAATAATTATCAGTCACCCTTTATGTCTGTCACTGAGTTTTGCAAATAAATAAATTAAAAGTATCAAAAACTAAATTTTCAACTTTGACAACACGGTATGCAATTATTTAAAAGTACACGGTTTTGTCCATTTCCTGAAAGTCAATAAATGTGGACATGAAAGGTTTTAGAAGGATAGCAACGAATTTGTTCATTTAAAACTAAATCTTTGTTACTGGTTTAACGTATATAAATGGCAAACAGAGTGGGACTAGAAATTACTACATTAAACAAAAGATTTCTAATCTTATAATTTTTCAAACCGATGGGACCAAATTGTCTACACCCGTTGCAGAATAGGCCATTCCAGGATGACACACACGTTTTTTTACTAGAAGAAGACCCTCCAACATGTCCTTATTGTAAAAGCCCACTATCCTTCAAGCATGATTTAGTAGATTATGTCAATTTTAACCCTCTGAGAAAATGTTTTATACAGTTAAATCCTTTGAATAAAATTTTTAGAAAAATAAATGATAAAAACCTAATGTAATATAGACAAAAATGTTCTCGCCATCGAAGCTGGTATGGCATAAAACAAACATACAAACAGTTTCTACTTTGTTGTTTTTGTTGTCCTGTAATGACATTATTGATAAATGTGAGAATAAAGCTTTCCTGTAGCTCAGTGGTTAGAGAATGGTGCTAGCAAACGGCCTAGGTCATTGCTTCGATACCAGGGATTGCACATACTCAAATACAAATGTTTAGTATCATGCCATGTAAATCCTTTTGGATTAAAACGTCTGCCAAATGCATAAAGGAAGAGAGTGCTTTACATTTGACAGTTTTTCGTAATCGCTTGCTCATAGTTTGTTGACATGACTTGGTCTTTGTGACCAACACACTGGGATATTGTTGTTTCAAACAGAGACTGTTTTGTAAGCTCCCACTTGGTGCAGTAACAAATATTCAAGTTAGTGGGAAATCGACATTGCTGCATTTGGGAATTTATGTATTACTTTGTTTGCGGTTTTTATTTGATTTGTGCCGTGGCCATATGGTAATTGCGTTTTTATTCTTTTAGGGAAGTTTTATTGCAAACCGCATTATTGCTACCGACTGTCTGGTCTGGCGCAGAGGAAACGGCCTGCACATGCCACAGCTCATGCAAACCCTAAGGTACTTAGTCAGGCGGGTTTAATAGACCACACTGTTTTAATCCTTGCACGATCTTTCTGTTTTCGTATGTAAAATCAATAGTATTTATCTTGATGTGTTTTGTTCGGTTTATAGGAGCCCCAGATGTTAGCAGTAACTCCCAACACAGTGGACACCCCAGGCCAAACCATAAATTCTCAGACCCCAGTGGAACGCCGGCCCTCAGGTACCCGCCTTTCCTCTTTAGGCCCTGTCCTGTGCTTCTCTCGAGGAGTAAAGGCCTCCCTGGGTTCATTGCGTCAAGCAATGTCTTGGACTCGCCACCAGGTGGCACACAATCCCTTAGATTCCCCTTTTCTCTTCACCTACTGCATATATCTCCTCTCCTGCTTTACTCTCAACATCCTGCTCAATATTCTCTAGCATGAACCCTTCAGTTTATGAGCCGACCGGGCACCTCCTGCCCACATATGCTATGACTTCCTGTGATGCTTGTTGTGTGTAAACTGATCATGTCACAATGATTAACACTTTGTAAATTTAGCATGCTTTGTTTGGGTGGTGTAGCCTAATCCAGTTTTTTTGGATGTTAGTGAATCATCCAGGCAAAAAAAATTGTGTGTCTATGTAGTTGTATTTATTAAAGTTTTATAACCTATTAAGATTTTAATTTTTTTGCCTGTATGTGTTATCGTGTGAATATTAGATTGTGTTTATTGTGTTCTCTTTTTGTTGAAATCCCTTCTGTCTGTGTAGATATTCCCTGTGATGGTGCTTGTATCAGTGCTTGTGATTGGTCAACTTTGTGAGCTTTACCTTTCCCCTCTCCTATCAGAGCAGCTTATTTCTGAGCTAGTGATTGGTCTACACTTCCATTTGTCCTTGCATCTTTATCCCGGTGTCTTTTCACTCCTGTTTCACCTCCGCATACTAACATCACTGCTCTGACATCCGGCATGTGTGTATCATAAGAACAAAGTTATTGTACGTTTATGCTATACAGGATGAAATATTAAAGATGGCTTAATTAAATATAGTTATATAAGGTTGCAGTTAGATAACTAGTTTTAATACACCTGTTTTTAAGATGTTTTAGCAAAATATTTTGGTTTAATTTAAGAGGTTGAATTTTATGAAGAAATGTCTAGGTTGTATTTTAACAGGAATCAAAACCTAAAAACAGATTGATTTGGCTTTACTTTTTGTAGTCGTTTTTAATATTGCTTATGTGTGAGATTCACTCAGTGTTTGAGTATTTATTCTATATTTATTATTTCTTCAGCAGTGGAAAAGATTAGATTAGTTGGAAGTCATATATATAAAACGATTTTGGTAATACATTTTTGATATGGTCACTTCATTATCACTTCACAATGAGGGGTACTCACAGATATGAAGTGATTTCTGAAAACATTGTTTATTTGTCAGTTTTGGCCGTTTGTTTTTGCACGTTTGGATTGCATGATTCACCTTTCCAACCACTTTCACCTACACCGTGATAGATTTTTGTGTTATCACATGCACATAATATTACTCTGAATGGCTTGTTTTGGGGTTTCACTTAAGGGGCATATCCACATCTTCATTACTATATCCACAAGTTCATTGTTATAAAATATGATTCAAAGCTATTCCGTATTTTCTGAGACTTTGTCTTATAGGATGGGAAAAAGGCAAAGTATTATTATTATGAGAATGTATTTTACATGATAAAATTATTTATCTATTTAATTCTAGCATACATGTAGTTTTATGAAGGGTACATATTGTTTGTGTAAATAAAGAGAGTCGTTACTTTGACTGTGTTTGTCTGGTTTGTCTACTGCTGAAATGCTTAAAATAAACGTCCACATGTACATGTTTGTAAAAATGGACAGTTTAAAGCAATAGAAATTGTAAGCGTGGGTAATATATAACTAAGCGTCTTATACAAGTCTCTTTATTGACACCCGCTCTTTTAACAAAATCAAGGTTAGTTGGAGCAAATTACCGTGTTGTCATTTTAACTGCAGTCATGTGTTCCGCTCTCTAACTGGAAGATAAAAACAATTATATTGAAGGCATTTAGTTTTTTCCCCTGCTTTTACAGTGTCGGAGGTGAATGGATTGACGGAGCCCAGTGTGGCCAAGCGGCTCAAAGCGACTCCAGAGAGAATCGAGCTGGAGAACTACCGCCTCTCCATGATGAGAGAAGAGGAGCTAGAAGAGGTACCCGAGGAGACGCTGGCGGAGCACAACCTCAGCAGTGTGCTGGACAAACCCACAGATGTGGATGAGGGATCCAGGTATATTACTCGCACACCCCTGCTCGGCTAATTTTCCTTTATAGATGACATCTATAGCTAGCTGTATAGAGAACACCTGATGTATAAAGTGAAGTATAAACCTACTGTACGTTGCAATGTTTAGGTAAAATAGTGTCAATGCTGTCTTTAAGTAACGCACTCATTGACCCCCGCAGCAGCTCGGAGTCTGATATGGAGGAAGAGGATGAAGAACAGGAAGGGGCTGGTCTGTCTGATCTGGGTGGAGTGCCCTGGAAAGAGGCCGTGGAGCTCCACGCTAAACTTAAAGGAGAAAGCGACCCCGGTGCTTCTGAAGACGATGATGATGGAGAGATGGAGGACGAAGAGGAAGATTATGAAGAGGAGGAGGAAGAGGAGTCAAGTGAAGGTAAGCTTTGATTGGGCCAATGAAAGATGAATGATCACATGTCAATGTGATTTATGGGTCAACAATGATTTCATGTAGATATTCCGGGCAAAATGAGCTGGTTGATTGTGATTTGAGTTGAAATTTAAGTAGCTTACGTTCTTTATCATTGTAGCCGATAAGTTTGAAGGGCTGGGAAGATTGAAATGTGTTTGAGTCTCACTTCCTCTCTACACTTCATATCATCTTTATGTAATTGACGTCTCGCACGCCTGATCGGATATTATTTGTTTGCCTGCATTGTCTGTCGCCTCGTATTCGTAGAGAACTTCTTAAATCACATCTTCCCTTTGAATAAGACAATTTTAAGGCGAAAGATTTCCCTAGGGCTAAAACTAACCCTGGAGCTTTTACCAGCGATATATGAAAGTTTTAAACCCGATTCGTCTCACCAGCAAGAGGCTATAGAATGCTAGACTTGGTTATGCTAATGTGCCCAGCTAATGTATTTTTATTTTATGAAATTAAACTTCCTTGGCTTCTGCTTAGATGTGGCCTCAAAGCTCAAAGAAAGCAACAAAAGCCCTATTTTTGAGAGTTAATAAAGTACTCTTTACTTCTTTCTTTGCATGTAAGAGAGGTTCCTTGTTCTCTGTCTTGTTGTACTGTGACGGTATTCTTTTTTCATCTTTTTCCTGTCACTTGTCTCTTGATCCTCTGCTGTGTGTCCATCGTTGTGTGTGTCTGTGTGTCGATGTGGTGGGGTAATTGTGTGGGGTGACAGAGGGAGAGTATTTGCCCTGGCAGTGTGAGCTTCAGTCAGGTCTTTGGCTGGAGAATCTGGCACATGAAGAGGATACGGGTGTGTTTAAAGGTATAATGCCCGTGGATGCGTTTGGCTACAGCACACACCAAAAACCCATGACCGGAGAAAACTGATCCAACCAAATTGGCTGTTTTACCTCTGCTGCTTTTTGTTTCAGAATTTTGTGCAGATAAGCTTGTTTTGATTTATTTCGATTTTGCTATGCAGAATTTACCAGGAATGTCTTTGTTTGCCTTGTTTCTGTAATAATATTGTGATGGGTTGAAAAAGTGCGTGTTCACAACAGTGATGTGTTGAATGAGATGTTTTTAAGTTATGAAAATGCTTTTCAGCTTTAATAATGACTTTCATTTTTATTGGAGGTGCCGTCTGCATGTTGCTTTTCACGACTTTACACTAGGACGAGTCAAATAGCAGAAAATGATCAGTTTATAATATTCACCTATTGCCATTTAACTATATTTTATAAATTTATATAAATATAAAATGTTTATTTAAATGTATTCTTTCTTAATCTGAGAAATGTCAATTTACATGTGGTTATCAAGTAGTTTATTAAAGATTTGTGTAATGCATCAAGTAAAATTCTGTAAAAATCTAGTTGAAGAAAACAAAATGGCCACACTAGGAGGATCCTTATGAAAATTGTCTAATGCTTATACTAATAAATCTTATAATCAGAGTTTGAATCAAATGAACCAATTAGGTCAAACCCTCCTGTAGAAGTTGAAAGAAAATGCAATGAAAACTCTGGCTTATCCTTCTTAAAAGTCCTAAGACACGTAAAGAGAGATTTGAAATCTCAACTATGAATATTCAATATACCACTCAGTCCTGCTTTGCATCTCACTATATATTCTAAACTATCCTGTTCTCTTTCTGGTTTGTCTTCTCTGTTTCTGGCCACTTATCTGTTCACATTGCCGCTCACTGGGATTTTACGTGACCGAATTTATTTTCCTTCTGGATTTTGGAAATTGGAATTTCTGTCCTCAACTTGCCAATGGACGTACATTTCCTACCATTGAATCATGCAAAAACAACTACTTCCTGTAAAATGCCACGATGTAGCTAGGAACCTCCATATCCAGCAAGCCATACAGCCAGTGGACCCTCTGGACATCCAGATGGACAACCACTGGACATCCAATCAGACGCAACCCACCTCCTCCACAGGTAACCCGAGGAGTCACGACTGGGCCATGAGGGCCTTTGAGGGGTTGGATGCGTGTTTACTGTGTGTGTGAGTGTGCATGTGTGATCGGCTTTTCCTTTTCCTCTTATCCACAATAATCTTTCCGTTGCCTCTTGTTTCTTACTACATTGCACGGATCTAATTTATTCTGGTTCAGTTTTGGTTCAATTTTGTCTGTCACTGTTTATTATCGCTTTGTCATAGTAGGCCAAAATTATGCCTATTATTTAGTTTTGTGCTTAACTTATTTGATTCTTTATTTCCATTGTGGATTTTCTTTTTTTTATCTGTTTGTTATTCATGTTTTATTTTCTTGTGTGTGTTTTGTGTGTCTCTTCTTTATGTACACATTTTATGAACCTGTTTCTTTTCTCATATTCTGTTGGTTTAATTGTAGCCCCCTCCCACAAGTCTGTGCGCCATGAGGCTGTCAGAGCCTGGTTGGACTCAATGACTGGAGGTAGAGACGATATCAGTTCAACATTAAACAGTCCAACTAATTTTCTCAGTGCTAATACGCGCATGCAAACACAATGGTGCTTGACAATTGAACTTCTTACGAAACCGCAATTATGCATTTGTTAAATACTGATCGCATGTTACGCACTTAATAATCTTGGCATAAGCGTATTCACAAATCAAGCTTACTGCAAGTCGCACAACAGAGCAAAATGAGCGTCTGGTTTGAAAGCTATTGTGATCTTATAACCCTATTCAAAACAGTCTGACTAATGCATGCAATTGTGTCTTGATCACCGTAAGTCTACTTAAATAATGTAAATTGTGACAACTGTCCATCGATCGTGACAGATTCTTCTAAAACCAGTGACAGCAACAGAACATTTAGTTTATTTTAGGATGTTCTGGTCCATGGGGGGTGTGTGAGGATCTTTTTCTCTACAGTGCATGGAGAGGTCAGGTTCCACAAGCGCCAAGCAGAGAGCGGGCACGCAAAACATCTGGAACTTGTTGGTCGCTTCGCTTGCATGTCACAGTTGGTGCAGGACAAAAATCCCTGTATATTTTGCTTTGTTGAAACGACTAGAATCTGCTCATTTCCAGAGGAGTGGCATGTGGAAGGGGGTGTTTCATTTGTTCATTTGTTATTTGATTTTGTTGCTTTTTGTTCACTCTTCTGTAGTCATTCACAACCTCAATCCATTTGACTGTGTGCAAATGGATATATGCATGTGTTTAACCCCTACTGCCATTTGTTACTTCTGTGTCTTATTATTTGTTTAATATAGGGTTGCATTGTTATGTTCATCCATGATCTCTTTTAAGTTTTAGCTTTTTTCTATTATTACTATTTAAAGGTCCAGTGTGTAATTTTTTGGGAGGATCTATTGACAGAAATGCAATATAATATACACAACTATGTCTTCAGATATAAAGACCTCACATAATGAAGCGTTATGTTTTTAATACTTTAGAATGAGCTATTTCCATCTACATACACCACAGGTCCTCGTACATGGAATTCTCCATGTTGTTTTTTACAGTAACCCTAAATGGAAAAACTGCTCTACAGAGCGTTTCGTAAATATGTTATCTCCATTGACCATGAAGTGAAAACATCTTAGTTTTGTATCAGCCACCGTGCTTTGAAATAGAGGGACTGGGGTAGAGTGAGCCTTGGTTGTAATTTGCAACCTCACTGCTAGATAAAGCTAAATTTCATATACTGGACCTTTAATTTAGCCATGAAACATGTTTGTTGTTGGTAATTTCACACATACATGCAGACTTTCTAATACTCACAAGTGTAGTTTAGTGGATTTTACTTTTTTATACTTCTGCCCTTCTTATTTGTCGTATTCTTCTACGTTTACCCCAGAGCCCGGTGAAGAGGAAGATGAGCCTGAAGCTGAAGCAGGCAGTCCTGACTTTGAATGCGGTACTGAACTAGATCAAGGTTTGTCAAATCCAACAAAGTTTTTTACATAAAGGCTTATTGAGGTCTCTCTCCTGTAGCCCACCAGGGTTTCTCACAGTGATTTCATTCTGACACTATAGATGACATTTCCTCGGACGCTGAGGCTGAAGCTCGCTCACATTGCATAGATGAAAGCGTGACTCTTCCAAAGGAAAATGGCAAACCAGAGATCCAGGAACATGTTTCCAACACTGGTAATCATAAGCATATTTTTTTTCAATCTTCAATTGGTCAAGGCTTCATTTGCGAGCACATTGCATAAATCTTCTATAATTTAAATGTAATAGATTTGATTATTAAAATCTGTACACAAGGATGTTTGTTTTTATTGTCCATCAGTAATTGAACAGTTTTGTTGTCGTTGCAGAGAAAACATCTGCAGGTCCAAGGGAACTGATTGTAGATGTTATAATGTCTCCAATACAAAAACCTTATTTACCCACCGATGAGGTAATACCGGATTTTAGAAATCAAATGTCTGGTATGTTGCATTCCTAAACATGTAAAACAGTTTTTGTTTTGTTTTTCATACAGGTGAAAGAGATTTCTCCTGTAATATTAGTGAAATCTCCAGGTACACGATTCTTCCCTGAGCCCTACCTTCCTGAAGTCGCAGAACCAAACAAAACCTTACCACAAACTCCTCATGATAAAAGTCCCCGTTCTCCCGTTGATCAAATTCTTGCGGCAGCCCCTATCTGCACACAACCTGGTCCGCATCCAGAGACCGTGTCTTCCAAATCTCCGGTCCAGCCTCAGCCTTGTGCCTGTTCTCCAACAGGTAACCCTTTATCTCCAATCTGTGCCCAGTCACAACCCTGCCACGAACCACCATCACCCATCTCCACAAACTCTCCGGTCAGGACCCAACCGGTCCCAGCCATCACGTCCACTCCTATGGCTAAAACTTCTTCTGAGAAGAGAACCGAAGAATCTATTAAAGCACCAGAGGAAACACCTGTCAAGAAAACGGACCTCATTGAAGAGTTCTGGTTAAAGAGTGCAGAGATTCGAAAGAGTTTAGGACTCACGCCTTTAGAAAGAAGCAAAACCACGGCAGAGAAGAGCATCGTGAAAATGCCGACCCCTGTATCGTCAACGTCTCCCAGGTCTTATAGCCCAGAGGAATTGTCTGAAGAGCAGACGCTTGCCTTCACGGGACGTTCTGTCATACGCAGAATCAACATTACTTTGGAGGGACAGGTTATATCCCCTGTGGAACCAAAGAGTAATGGTTCTGAAAAGAAGGATTTGAGCAGCAGTTCAGGGTTGGGTCTAAACGGCAGCGTGACTACTAGTCAGACAGCAGCTAGTGACAGCTACAACAACTCTGACTCCACCATGCTCACCCCTCCATCCAGCCCTCCTCCACCACCACCCAATGAAGAACCTGCCTCTTTCCAAAACATGAAGGCTCAAGTTTCCTGGGACAATCTTCTCGAAAGCACAGAGGAGCCCAAAACTGACACTACACCACCTAAACTCAAGACCCCGGAAAGTCCGCCTCAGCCAAAACCAGCCCCAGTGCCGGCTCCTAGAACTAACCCACCTGTTGTGATGAGGGTAAAAGATCCAAACAAACCACGCCGGGAAGAGGCACGGAAGTCTTTCGTGGAGTGCATAGATGAAATACCGTTTGCTGACGATGTCGAAGAAGCGTACGATGACCGAACCCCTGACACAAGCGCACTGGAAAGGTTTTATACACCGCCAACCAGTAAGGTAAGCAGGGAAAAGCCACCTTTGCACCTGGCGCTGGCAATGGAAAACGGCAAACCCAACATTCCCGGATCCCGAATTTCAAAGGGATCTCAAGGATTCTCGCCCGAAGCCAAGGAGATAGCGGAAGAGCGATTGAGAGCTCGCGAAAAGTCTGTGAAGAGCCAAGCTCTGAAAGATGCAATGGTGATGCAAATCACCAAAATGAAAGATTCAGAGACTTCCAAAGGAACGGTGGCAAAAGCAGCTTGGAGCGTTACGGAGACTACCGGGAAGCGCAAAAAGCAATCAGACTTCCCGAAGGACTCTGCTGTCAAGGCCTTGGAGTCCAAAAAGCAAGCTGAGGCACTCTCCGATCGGTACTTCACCTCACCGGTCAATAAAACCTTTGACAGTTCCGTCACATCTTCAGGGAGCTCCACGGGTGGTAAGAGCAAAAAACGCAGCTCGCTGTTTTCTCCACGCAAGAACAAAAAGGAAAAGAAAGCCAAAAATGAAAGTAGACTCTCTCGTGCTGAGGAGACCCCACCCAAACACAAGTCCCTGTGGAAGACTGTGTTTTCGGGTTACAAGAAAGACAAAAAGAAGAAAGACGACAAGTCTTGTCCGAGCACACCCTCAAGCTCTACAACTGTAGATTCGGGAATGAAGAAAGATTCGCCCCTGGATAATTCCTCAGGTCAGTTTGTAATCTGTCCCGTTATATTGTCAAATCTTTTGTCAGAATTCATGTTTGGTCCATGCTCATTCTTTCTCGCCCTAATGGGTTGTGATGTTAGAATTTCAGCGTAGTTTAACTTACACATGTTGCTTTGAAGTCTTTTACACTAGTGATGTTCTCTTTTCTGATTTAGATTCACGTTTGAGAAGAAATCTCAGCTTTTCCGAAGACTCTGATCTCTCCTGCGACGATGTTCTGGAGAGATCCTCTCAGAAGTCGAAGGGTGATGTAAGTTTATCTGATTTTTGCCACCCTCTCCTTGTAACTTCTTTGGTTTTTAATGAAATCTTTTACTCTTCTCAGCGGCGCGTGGACCTGTTTGACTTGGTGTCGGATTTTAATAAAGATGCAATGAAAGACAAAGAAAATAACAAAGCTAGGGCAAAGGAAAGAGTTGTAGACAATGGAAATAAGAAAATAAGCGCGAGAAGAGCAAAGGAAAGAGTGAAGGATGAAGGGCAGAAGAAAGTTAAAGATGATGAGGTATTTTAATGAGGTATCGCACAGCAGGACTGTTTGAAGCCACTGGGTTTCAGACAGAGCTTGAGTACAAGTGTACAGCATTGTGTTTCATTTGTGTCATGTTAGAAATTCAGTCGCTTTTGTCCTGCTGTGTTTGTGTGGAAGTGAAAAGAGAGACTACAATAAAGCAAAATAGTCTTTGTAGTTGTTTGTGTCTTGTAGTTTTCAGCAGAATGTAGGGAATTACAAAAAAGCAATAGTAAACCCTTCCAAGTGGGTTGCACACCGGATGTCAAGTTCGCCTGGCAGATCCGGCTTGTGACCTCTTTAGTGTGCACTATTCATCTGGATGTGCATAGATGTGAATGTATAGATGCAGGTTGTTTGAGTTAGATTTGTGTGTGCAGTTACTGTTTTGTATTTTTAAAACGTGTTTATTTTAATCCCGTTACACAAAACACACTCACATTTATTGTGTTAATTCAATCATCCCATCACCCTTAAATGTGTAGCGTTTTTGTGTCATTCGTAGAAGCCTGATTTGATTTAATTGTGCATTAACCCATCTAATCACATAATTTGTTTTGTGTTTGTTTTCCACTTCTTTTTGTTTCATAAGTCTGTTTATGTACCTCATGCATTGGCGTTCAAGAGATCGTATGCCACAAAGGTAGTGTGTATGTTTATTCCCACTGGTTTACTTGTTCTAAGCATGTTTTATATATTACATCATATGTCTAACTTTTCATTTTTATTACTAACCATTTTCTGCAGCACGGTGAAAGCTAAAGTGCCCCCTTTCTGCCGGAATATATAACTGCATCACGTGACATGGTCAAAAGGCTTTTGGCTGTGTTATCCTGCATACTGTTCTGTGTACTCTGTATATCACCTTTTTTTCCATCGTTTCTCCAACATTACGGATTCCATCATCATCATTTCTTTCCAGACTTGAGCTTTTTTCCGTATTTATCATATGATATAAGCTCGCCACAGAATACTGATGGAGCACACAATAACAACAGCAATGGTCATGGTGCTTTTCTGAAAGATAATTGGTTTTTAGAAATACAGCTACCAAGATAAGGCCTGGTGGTATGATGTATATAATATATAATGCATGCTTGAAGGTTTAATTTATTTCAGTGGGCTGTCGAATCGTCTACATGGCTTTTATTATAAACTATATATTGATTTGATCAAAGCAAAACATGATATATACCGTTATGGTGACTCATACCATTATACAAACTTTTAGTCGTACCACCCACCCTTTTAGAACGATATCGAGATGAGATAGTCATAGGTTATAAGTACTTTAGACTTTTGTGCTAGGTTTGACATAGACCCTCGGATCTGGTTTTAGCATCCTGTAGTCATACATTACACAAGCCTCTATTGTAGAATCTCATGAGAGGCAAGACGAGGATCCATCTTCAGATGACCCAGACACGGGTTACAGGAGTGAACGCTGGATCTCATATTTAATATCCCATTGCAGAAAACCTACACGGAGGAAGAACTTAATGCTAAACTGACGAGAAAGGTGCAGAAAGCAGCACGCAGACAAGCTAAGCAAGAGGAGCTCAAGAGACTCCACAGAGCTCAGGTGAAAGAGCGCTGCTGACTTATACTCTGCTTTCTGACAACCACATGTGAATAAGTCAACATCATGTAGAACTGGAGAGTAGGAAATTAACCAGATGCTGTATTTTGATTCTTCAGATGATTCAGAGGCAGCTTGAGCAGGTGGAGGAGAAACAGAGGCAGTTGGAGGAGAGGGGTGTCGCTGTGGAAAAGGCACTGCGGGGGGAAGCAGGTAATTCTCCATTTCAGTATGTCACTTCTTTGATGCTAGTTATGGTGCATAAGTGTTAAAGCTTTTCTTCGTAACTCACACTTTACTCTTTAGTTAAACTTAGACCTTTGTCACAGTGCTGCTTCTAGTACTTGTATGTAGATTGGTCATTTTTATACCTTACATATTTAAACATTTCTTATGATACAGTCCAAAGTTACAACATTAAACTTGCGCTCAAGATGAGAACATACAGGGTTCCCATAGTCACATAAAACATTTGAAAACACTGAAACGTATCTTTATAATAATGTGAGAAATCAACACTTCACATAAAAATACTTATCCTGCCCTGGCAATATTTAAAAAACAATTATTATATATATTTTTTCAAAACTACACAGGAACATCACAGACAACTGGGAAGGTCATGTAAATGTATTAGTAGGTGTGGGAACCCTGTACATTGTCTAAATTTCAGAAATATTCTCATGTCTCATGACAACTCTTTTCATTATTTATATGTTTTCAACACATGTATCCGTAATGCAAGTATCACATGACAAGGGACTATCAAAACGTTGGATTATTAATGGGAAGTTATTAAATGCTATAGCAGAGCTCGGTAGTTGAAACTTTTTCCATTGAGGGATTCTTGTTCTTTTGCATTCAAAGCGTTTTCTTTGGCACTAGAACAACTAATATCCCTGATGTTGCGGTTCAGTGTGTCTTCAGGCTTGGCACAAATGAAAATCAAACTGATGAAGCTGATTTAATTTTCCGGGGTTATAAGTAATAGAGCAGAATTTTGCATTTTTCCTCTTCTTCTAACCTCCCCCTCTTCCCTCCATCATCTTTTGTATAAGCTGTTACTTAATCTTTTTTTATCCTTTACTCTCCCTAAGGGTTGTATAAAGGTTCTAGTGTTAGTCCAAAACAGCATAAGAGACGCTCAGGTATCCATGATGATAACACAAGGTGTTTGTAGTCGTCTCAGCGTAATGTACCATCTTCATGCTGGGCATCGTCTCTGCTGTGTCTCAGTTGCATGCCACGTCAGTCTGCTCACGCCGAGCATAGATTTGTGTGCTGTCTCGCTGGATGTGGTCCAATGCTCATGACTGATGTAGGAGAACATTTTTTAAGAGCATCCGGTTTATTATTTAGTTTTAATGCCCGATCTAAATTCAATTACAGATGTTATTATCACATTCACAGGAATGCTCCTAGTAGCAGACCACAGCAGTGCAGCAAATCTATGCACCCATTTACCATTACAGGACATTCCAAATTGATTGTTATTTGGCATGTATACACACATAGTTCAAAGTGTGATGAGTGTGATTCTGCTAACTTTACAGTGTGAGTGTTTATGTGCAACACATGCATGATTTGAAGCTTTTGGCCGTGCCTGTGTGTGCAGTAACATGTTTCTAATATATCCTTATTGTAGACTATTGGGGAGAGTCTAATTACAGTGAGATCCTGGATTTGCATCTGGGCGGTATGTATTTCAAATCTGTTGCTTGAACTGGACTAACATCTGACGCTGTCTCTCGTTTCCCCCTGTACTTACTTATGCCCTTCCAATTACCCCCTGCCTAAATACCCATTTGCCCCTGTAGTTTCTGATCTACTGTAGCTTCGATAAGTCTGTTTATATTCATAAAAAGTATGATTTTGAAATTGTATTTGTTTATGTCTTTAATATATAAAAAAATTGCTTTATAAATGTCTTTGTTCTGTTGAACACCGAAGAAGATATTTTGAAGAATGTAGGAAAGCAATCAGTTCTGGAACTCTTGAGTGCCATTGTAATTTTCCTAATATGGTAGTCAATAGTGACCAAGAACTGTTTGGTTTCTAATACCTTTCTCTGTGTTCACCAGAACAAAGACATTTATTCAGATTTCTAACAACTTCAGTAAATGTTGGTGTGAACTGTCCCTTTAATGGCTTTGGTTATTAGAAGTATTAATAGCTTGAGCATATAGCAGCGCACAGCCAAGTCCAATAGACACAAGCAACCGGTCAAATTTAACAGGATGGCTTGACATTTTGATGAAACCCCTCCCCTCTAGCCTCTTGTAGAGCCAATGGCTGCCTGCTTTATCTTGCCAGTACTTCAGCTTTACATCTTCTCCCATACCGGCTCAGTTGCATACGGTCCCCGGGTCCCACAAAGGGGCCAGTGTTCAGTACATCATCCTCACATTGTGATTGATCCCATCGTTTGTGCCTAATCCTGAATGTTTCCATATCTTACTAGTGTGAATGAGTGTGTTGTGATGTTTGGATAACTTTGTTACCGGCATGCCACAGTCAAGGCAACCGCACAGACAGGAGATAGCGTGGAGTTTATAAAGCCCATTTATAAGAGTGAATCAATTACCATATGCTTGTAAAGGACATCGAGGCATTGTTTAAATTTTTCCTCTCTCTTACAATGCAGCAAGATGCTTTTTACGTGTAGCATATCAAAATGTTCTTAAATTGCGCAGGGAAAAAGCGGATGACATTTGAGCTGGTAATTTGGAGGGATTTTTATGTAAAGCTCACCAGTCTAGATGGTGACAGACCTGCTTAACAGTTGGTGGATTTTATAAAGCCTGACTCGAGCGCTAGTGTAATTACGCTGTAAGGTCTATAAGATTTATCTCTGCGCTGGAATCTCCTGGTCATCATTTCCAGAACAATACAGTTGTGCCCTTGTTAATAACTAGAAATCTTGTTGAAAAGCTGTTGCTGATTTTTGCTCAATTTGTTTGTTTGTGACCTGTTCGCATGGATCTTGTCCATGCATGTCTGCACTTACAAATACCAGCATGTTGCCTTTTATACTCTGTGTAGGAGTTCTCCAGGTCATTATGGCAGATTGTCCAACGATATGTGATGTGTTAGAGATGGGTTTAAAGGGACAGGTACTCAGCCTCAAGTTGTTCCAAATCTGTATACATTTCTTTGTTCTGATGAACACAAAGAAAGTTAACCGAAAATTGCAAACATTCTTCCAAATTCAGCAGAACAACTAATTTTATAAAGGTTTGGAACAACTTGAGGGTAAGTAAAGAAAGACAGAATTTTAAATTTAGGGCGAACTGTCCCTTTAAATATGCAGCAAAACAAATGTTTTGTTATACACACAATCCTCACAATATAAAAGATCTTAGGCTTTGTGCGTTGGAGATGATGTTTGTAGCGATAGTCCCTTGTTGTGACCTATCATTGTTTCTGTATTTTAAAGCCCATTCTATCATCGCAGCTTTGCAGATCTGTCTTTATCCATACCGAGCACAAACGTGCGAGAATGAGTTTTTAAAATACGTTTATTTGGTGCATCATTCACAACCTCACTGACAGAATGAGAACATGCTCAAAGATGATAAAATTATCAACCCAGATTATCTATTTAAAATGTAACCTTGGGTCATAAAAACTATTCGAAGAACAATTATGCCCACTTTGAGGAACTACAGCTATATTCTGTACTGTAACCTTAGTGCTTTGATGTCCTGTGAGGCGGCAGATGTTAGGTTTGCTCTCGAATCGTCGCATGTTTACCCTCAATTGCGCACAGATGAAAATTTCAAAGAGCAGATGATATCTTGCCCTTTGATTCATTGGTATTGCTCTCTGTCCAGTGTCATTCCCCCTCACTATCACATCTTACTGTTGCTTTCACTTCCTTCTCAGAGTTCTTTAACTTTATGATTTCACTCCTCACGATTTTCTCTTCCACATCTCTCTCTCTTTCTGCCTCAAATCCCTTCACTTCTCTGCCCATCTCTTTTGCTCCTCTCTCTCTCTCTCTCTCTCTCTCTCTTTCTCTATCTCTATCTCTCTATCTCTCTCTATCTCTCTCTATCTATATCTCTCTATCTCTCTATCCTTCCCTGTGTTGTGGAAGTTGAGCCCTATGTCGGGACCCCTCGCCGAAGAGCCCTGTACCTCTGCCCCTGCTGTGCCCCTGAAGGTAACGTAAACCCTGTCAAGATTTTTGCCGGCCAGCTGTGTTTCCATAACAACATGGCCAGCAGCATCCTTTGACAACTCACTGGACCTGTGGAGTATTGCTTTTGCCCTTCAACTACAAAGTCTCCTCCTCTCACTGCCCCTGTGTGTTCAGGCTTAGTGGATTTCCCCCAGCAGATAACACTTCTGGTGATATACAATGAATACTGATTTGCAGCAGTACCTGCAAAGATTTAGTATTATCATCCTCCGTAAGAGGTTCAAGCTAAGGTGTAATGAGAATAAACCTGCATTTTCAATTAATACATCAGAACCGACCTGATGTTTGTTTGTAGTCGGTTGAGTATTTGTAAGGCATTAAAAATGCATTAAAGGCATTGAAAGCCCCATGAAAATATAAACAATTTTTTTTTATTTAAACCCCAAACAGGACATATGTTAAAAATACTTGTTAAACAATGTCATGGGGTCTTTAACATTTTTAGGTACATTTATGTACACAGCTATAAT
Source organism: Barbatula barbatula (assembly GCF_947034865.1). Classification (NCBI taxonomy): domain Eukaryota; kingdom Metazoa; phylum Chordata; class Actinopteri; order Cypriniformes; family Nemacheilidae; genus Barbatula; species Barbatula barbatula. The sequence continues at coordinate 20,683,361 of NC_136773.1, read as the reverse complement.
GTGGGGGAAACTGCTCTGCTGTCTAAAAGTGTGAATTTATAAAACAGCATGAACATAATTTCCAGTTTTTGAATGAAACGTCTCAATCGTATAGCTCTTGTACAGTATCATAACACTCAGACTACCTTGACTTTGCATTTTGTGTTCTTAAAACTGATGAACGTTAAAGGAAAGTGAGGATCCTCGATTCATGGCTCATGTTTTTGTCTTTGTTGTCCCATCAGACTGTACTTTAAAGTCAACATGAAAAATACTTTTCCCTTTTTACTTTCTTTATTAGTTGTTTGTAGTTTTGTTGTTTTGATGCATGTTTGAACAAATAAGTACAGTGTCTATGTAATCTTTATATGCCTTGTGTTTCTTATTTGGCTTTCATGACCTTGGATGTGTGGGATTAGAAAACGATGTTTACACATTTTTTAACATTTGTTTTTTGTGGCTATTAGTTAACAGCAATTTTAAAATAAATACGTTAATAGCACAGGAAACGCAATAATAGCAAATAACTGAGTAAATGTTTGTATTATTATTGAGTAAATGTTTAGTTCTTTTGCTATTATTGTCCCCAGTAGCATCCGCCTTATATTTTATTCTTTATGAATATTTCACTCATAAATATAATTTTGAAGTAAAATGGGTGACAGACGTTTGTTTCACGTTGACTTTAAATGCAATAGTTGAAAATGAAAACATGCGCCAAAGTGTGTGACCAGCCCTGTATTGTGTCTTTCATTTTGTACTCTGGTGTGCGTAACTGCCTGTGAATAACAGCGCCCCTGGTGGCGCAGCGGTAACGTGGCTGTTCTAACTGTGGTTTTTCTTTCTCTGTGTTCTTCTTGGGAAAGCATGGGGCTGAGTGTGGGGGAGGACACGCACAGTGCGTTCCGCCGGATAAGTTTAGCCTCCCAAAACCTGTCGTCTGTTTATCTTTGTCTCTCTCACTGTTCTTGTGTCTGAGGACTTCTGCTTTGACTCTGTGTGTTTAAAACAGTCAAGGCCAGCAACCACGAGCACGGCAATTCAATATGTGTGTGTACAGTCTTATTCCCTTTTGTGTTGCAAGAGCTGCCTCGCCCTCAGCTAAGTACGTCATGCTGCATCCGGGTCTGCCGTGGGATGGCTCATTGGCGCCGCTTGGCTTCACCTGTGTGTTTATGTATGTCTCTGTAAGGATGGGAGGTTTCATAGATATGCGGGATTGTACTAGCATGCTCAACAGATAACACGTACCGCCAGGAATTGTATTGACCTGCATTGACCGTGGACTTCATCCGTGCATGATGCAAGAAAGCTCTTTGCTCATGAACTACATTAGAGAGGATGTAATGCAGTATTCAGAGATGATTCTTTTTAAGGAAAGTTCTGTGTTATGCTCTGTTGACCACATTCTTTGGATGTTGAAAACCATAGGAAATAATTTTCACTCCTTTCCTGTCACGTCTTATACATTTAAGAATTACATTGATAACTAATTTATATTTGAATGCATATTTTTTTCAATCTGGTGTAGTAAATTATTTCTATGGCTTTTGACAATACTGCACAAATGTTGCTAATAGATCTTAAAATAGATAAAACCTGAAACAGTCATTTAAGGTAAACAATTGTCATGTTATTGAGTTCAAATGAGTAACTTGTATAACACAAACATAAAAAGATGAAAGTCAAATCACAAATGTTGATTTAGACTTTTTTAAACGGATGCACGTTTGTGACGTTGCCTTAGATTTTGTGAAAATCTTTCATAATTGCTACAGATAGTTGTGCAAAGTCAGGCTTTGAATTTTAAAGCAATATCCCCACTGCCTTAAAAAAGACCAAATGCCTCAGAAGTCCAGACTGATCAGCATTGTTCATATGCTGTGCGATCAGAAGCCGTACCTCCACGCCATCCTCTGTGAAGCCGGCAACTCGACCTCAGGTCGACGGCTTTGCCCTGGCCTTCCACCTTCCCTGATAAAGACATCCTGGCTTGGCTGTCATCACATTTGCTGTGTGGGTGTCTGTGTCGGGCCTGTGTGTCAGTGTGCGTTTGACCGTCAGGTTCCTCATTTCTTCTTCAATGTGCTTCTTTCAGGAATGGGTAAAAAGGACGATCCAAAGCTGATGCAGGAATGGTTCAAGCTGGTCCAGGAGAAGAACGCCTTGGTGCGATACGAATCGGAACTGATGATATTGTGAGTTGAACTCATCATCAGTTAATTTTTATGTATTCTGCTGAGGTGTACTAGAGGGAAAAACAAGGAGTATTTGTTTTCTAAATGCAAACACCTGATGGGATGCTACGGGCACAATTCCTGTAGGTGAGCACATTATGCTGGAAGGTTATGGCAGATACATTTATTCGATTCTGTTCTCTTCTATACATCGCTTTAAATAAAAGAAGCAATTACACTGTGACTGTGCCTTAGACACAATCAATCCCATGTACGTTTGTAAAGGTCTGAACTGAATGAACTGTACATTTCAAATTACAACGGTTTGAACGATACCCGAAATACCAAAAGGCTGTTTCATTAAGGAAACTCGATAGTATTTAATCAATCAAGCCTAATAGAATTGTATCTGTTGTTTATATTTGCCATCAGGTATTTTTCTTCCAATAATAGGACTGGAAAGCAAGATTAATTTCAGTCCCAGAAAGTTATGCCTACATTACCACATTGAATACATTCTTCTCCAATTAAATTGGTGCAAATTGCTTACCATTATTTAAACTTACTTTCACATTTTCATTTATTCATTTAGCTTAAACTTATGTTTGTTATTTTTAGGTCACTTTGGATATAAGCGATTTGTAAAATTTGCCTGTCAATAGTTCTGTCATCATTTACTTACACAAGTTATTCCAAACCTGTGTACATTTCGTTGTTCTGCTGAAAACAAAGCAGTTTGTAAGAAAACGGTTGTGGGGCACTATTGACTTCCTAGTCAATGGTGACCCAGAACTGTTTTGTTTTCCACATTCTTTAATTCTTCCAAGAACTTTCCACAGTTTTGGAACAATTTGAGGGCAAGTAAAGGATGACAGATTTTTCATTTTTGAGTGAACCATTTTAGTTCAAGCAAAAGGAGTACACAAGCTAGAGCAGAAACGAGATGAGATGCAAAAATAAGAGAACGATTTTTTATATGGCTTTAGATTAGAGATTGTGCGAAAGCCTCAAGCTAAATCTAGCTGTTGTAATACCTTGTTTCGGATGGTACCTTGATGTCTATACGGGGCATCAAAGATTTCTGTCTTGAAACATTCTTTGATGTTCAAAGTACCTCTTACAAACGCCACAGTATAACCATCATTTGTTCGCTCCTTCAATTCGACTTCCTTTATGTACTCTACAGTGCTCGTGAGCTGGAGTTAGAGGACAGACAGAGTCGACTGCAACAGGAACTGCGAGAACGCATGGCAGTTGAGGGTACTTTCATCTTGTTTCCTTCAATATAGCTCTAGTATAGACCTGGTCACGTGTGTATATATAGTTAAATGTTAATTGTATATATAAGTGATCATATGGTGCTGCAGTTGACCAGAGTCAAGTATTCCAAAAAGAGGTACTGATCTTCTGTGCCATTCTTGATGTGATTGTTTCTGACAAACACAGTCTCTTTCGTTCTCTGCAGACCATCTGAAGACCGAGGACGAGCTGGCAGAAGAAAAGCGGATTTTGAATGAAATGCTGGAGGTAGTAGAGCAAAGAGATTCTCTGGTGGCCCTACTGGAGGAGCAGAGACTCCAAGAGAAAGAAGAGGATAAAGATCTCGAGTCAGTGATGCTCTCCAAGGGATTCGGCCTCAACTGGGCTTAACATAACAGAGCTATTTCTTTTATTGCCAACCGTTCCCAATTTCAGGAAGCGTAATGTGAATCTGTCTCGCCTCTACCCTCGTTTTATTGGGCATGTCAGCCACGTTTTCAAATCCACTCATGAGCACATTCGACGATGTTTACGATGTTCTCCTCAGGGCTGACCAGCGTTTCATCTCTTGGCAGCCAAAGCATTTCTTCAAAACGTTCTCTCCCTTGGAATGGGAGAATACATCAGTTGGAGATTTTGGTTATCCTATGTTTTTGGTTGGACGTATCAATCCTGCTGATGTTGAGGATGTCTGAGACTAATGACGTAAAATGAAAACAGAAGCCAGTCTTGATTTTCAGTGAATGTCTGGTCAATCAACTGTTACGTTTCGAGTGAAGAGAGAGGTCATTCGACTTTTCTTATAATGCTTTTCTACCTACTTGCTGGGAGACGGATCATGGAGAAGCTGTTCTCCCCTCCAATCACACCCTTCAATTCAACACAACACGACTTTCACGCAACTGACATTTGAAGTGTTTGTTAGTTACTGAATAAGCAGGTGACGGACTTTGTAATTTTCGGACTTCAGTAGAAATCAACACATATCTTGTGTTTGTAGCATTGAGTGTAAATGTTATTTCCCAGCCAATATTAGAGATACTGATGTAAGCTTGGAGCAAAACATGTTACACACATTGTTAGCAGTGCTGTGAAAAGCTCAGACTCAATCCATTAGTGATGCATACAGTTTACAATCATTTAATTCATGAATATCTAATACTTTTATCTTAAGTAACTAAACACAGTGTATATATTTTCATCACTGTAAATTGTTCATGGGAAAATATATTCACGCTACACATTGATATACAATCAAATGCATTATGCATTGTGTTGGTTGGTCAGGGTATCAAGAACATTTAAGGCACCCACAGCTTAAGTGGATAGTTAATGTGCAGTAGTACTTACATGGTGCCCATTTTCAAGTTTTAATGGTTTGGCTTTGCGTCCTTCCATTTCCTCCGGCTTTCGAGCAACATGCCTTTTTCACGCAACAGCTCTTCACATCCGCAGAGTTTACTTATGTTTGTTGTTAATTTATAATCGCGTTTGTTCGTACAATGATTTTATATCGCATGAAGGCGCACATGCAACTGACATTTTTACGGCGGGGGCTCTTGTAATGCAGTTCGGAGTTGGAGCCATGGGACTGGAAACCTTGATGTTGCATATGAACATATGTTTGCCTTTATTGTACATTTCATTTTATTCACTATTAGATGTGTATATATAGACGGGCACAGATATGTTCTTTTATCTGTTTATTTCTCCTCGTAAGTACAGATAACTGTGAATGAAAACGTACACATGGTTAGTTGTTTAGACTGTAAAATGTTCGACAGATTTTATGGTATTTATTAACATGTGTGAACATGTATCATATGTAAAGTAAATGAATCCTAATTTTTAAGAAATATGTTGTCAGCTCTTGAAAACGCTTCTTGTTGCTAATTTGCATATAGGGTGTTGGATGTTCGGAGGCAATAAAACAATGCAGTTGTTACAAATAAATTTTTATCTTGCCTTTATTAAGGGTTTCTAAAACCTCTAATAGGACTGAAAATGTGTTTTTTATACATTTTGTTGCTTGTGATACATTTTAATTTGATCATTTTACACGATTTCTTTTTGAAAAATTTTTATGTAGTTAAGAAAACTGCATACGAGACACCGTAGTGTGATCTCTTCACATAGACAAGGATGTAAATTCATATTTTGTCTTCGCAATAATCCAATCCTGGTGTTCCCAACGTCACCGTTTAACCGGAGTCTGCGCATTCACTAGTGCTCGACTTCACACAGCGCTGCGCAAACGGATCCGCTTACGATATCAAAGTATCGCGAGAATGATCTATACACGCAGGCTCTCGCGTTATGATGATGTCAACAAAACGCCCACAGTCGTCAGCCTCAGGACAGAACTTCCACCGAGAATGAATGCCGCTACCTTCCGTGACTGCAAGGTATGTTACTAATACAGATTTATTCACTTTCTGACATGTATTTAAAACGCTTAAACGTACAAGCAACCCTCTTGGGACGTATAAAAACATCGTTTCACCTCTTAAGTTAGTTCGGCTGAACTTTGGTCACCGAAACGGTCATTAAGCTACATGAAACTAACAATGATATAAAACTTTCTTTCGACGGTTCTGCAGTGCAAATAACAACAACAAAAACAAACTGCGAAGAAACAAGCATGTTATGTAACAGCCCATTCTGTATTAATAAATAAATATACAAACAATAAGATAGGAATAAATAACACTGTGAGTGTTAAATAAATAACACTGTAAGTGTTAAATAAATAACACTAAGTGTTATTTGTAGTTGTAGCCAAGAAACTGTCATACAGATATTGTGAAAACGGGTCACGTTAGTTAACAGAGTTAATGATTTGTCAGCATTTTCTCTAAGAGTTAATCAAAGTGTCATCACCTGGTAAACAAACAGTTCAACAACTTGGCATTCTCATATTTTAACAAAAGGAAATGGTTTATTGGTTTATATACATGTTACGTTTATGCTTGTAGTAACATATAATCCAGTATGCAATGCAAATTGGGATTACAAAGTAACAAAACACATTTCTTATGATATTCTTCCTGCACCTTTTTTATTTTCAGGCGTGGGGATCGGAGGGTCTGTCGCTGTCCACCAGCAGTAATGAAGCCTGTAAACTATACGATGCTATACTTTCTCAGGTACATTTATATTTAGCAGACGCTTTTATCCAAAGAGCTCGGGGAGCAATAAGCAATATGTCAAAAAAGAGCAATTGGAGCTAATAAGTAACTGACACCAATAGTTTACTAGTCAAAGGTGCAATACTCTGAATATATAACTAACTGTTTTATCTCCCCGATGATCAGTATGTGACGTGGCGCAATGATGAAACGGTCGGAGGAATTGAAGGTTGTATCACAGCTGTCAAAGCTGCAGATCCTGACTTTGGTATGCGATCAAACTGTACGTTACTGTACAGTTAAGTCACTATAAAAATCCGGGCATCGTTTTGTAGGTGTAAATAAATGTGGCATTCATTCATAAAAGTGCATTCGATCAACAATATGGAACAATGTTACCTAGGCTGGACCGTAAATCTGATCATTTTGTAAATGCGTAAACAATGAACAATGTAATAATTCAATGCACAAAACTCCTTGTGGTTGGCACTAAGTGCTTTTGGTTTTGTTCATGTTGTTTTGAGGATGAGGTTCTGTCGTGTAATATGTCCATGTAGCGATGGGTAGATATTTACATTTAGTCATTTAGCAGACGCTTTTATCCAAAGCGACTAACTAAAAATTTAGGGAGCAATAAGCAATATGGAACATGATACTATTAATCTTTTAAGTTAGCTTTTACTGATATACATTTTCTGTATTAAATCTGTATATAATATGCTAAGCATATATAGTAGTATATGCATAGTTATTTGCACCTTATTGTGCTGGCCAGTGCACACCTGTGAGGGTGGCGACTCACTGTTCTGCATAACAGTTAAAACATTTAATAGAATTTGCAGAGAAAGCATTGCTGGTTTGTACTTTATCGTCAATGAACCCAGCACAATTAGATTGCTTCCATTGCAGTTCTTGGTTCTCATTAATCTCTTTACTGTGGTGCAGTGATGGGTCATGTGATCTCTACTGGACTGGAATTGTTGGGCACAGGAAGATCAGTCCTGCGGGATGAGAGACTGGCCAACGCCGTGAAGATGACCGTGGAGCTGGCAAAATCTCAGGTTCTCACACCCAGAGAGAGGAACCACGTGAAAGCCGTTGAGCTCTTCTCTAGAGGGTGAGTTTGCACAGGACAGACCTGATTCCCTAACAGACTAAAGAACAGCCAATGTCTCACACCATTGTAGTTTTGTGATCAATTTGTGCATATTTTTTTGAATAACATGTACATGAATTGGTTCTTTTAGGATTCATTTTGATTTTACTTTAACTTTGAGCAGTAAGTTTCTTACCTTCATACCAAAGATTTCACAAGCAAGGTCATGGGTTCAATGTACCGTAGGTGCTTATGCTAAAATGGAAGTTATACTATATATTGTGTTTCAGAGCCTTCCATAAGGCCTGTGAGGTTTGGGAGGATATTCTAGTGGATCACCCCACAGACATGCTGGCACTTAAATTTGCCCATGACGGATTCTTCTACCTGGGTGAACAGATTCAAATGAGGGACTCGGTGGCCAGAGTGCTACCCCACTGGAAGCCACATATGCCGTTTTACAGGCAGGTGCAGAGGGCTCTGCTGACGTCAATCTGTTTGATACAAGCGTGTTTTACCATGTGATGGTTATGAATGGAGCTTTTCTGTCTCTGCAGTTATCTTAAAGGGTTGTATTCCTTCGGGCTGCTTGAGACCCATTTTTATGACGAAGCTTTAAAAGTGGCAAAAGAGGTATTATTTGATTTTAGTCTTATGACAAAGGAGCAGTTCAGCTTTTGTATATTACTGTATTCATTGCTGGTGAGATACTGGTGTGATAGAATAATAGACTATGCAGTGCTTATTTTTGCGAGGTTGTTTTGCATAATTAAAGAGTCTCGTTTAATGGAATTTATGATAGATGAAATTTGTTTGCATCATTAATCCTATTTACGTTTATTCACCATGTCTTGTAATGGTGTATGTGTGTAGGGTCTGGCTTTGACCCCACAGGATGGCTGGAGTGTTCATTCTGTGGCTCACGTCCATGAGATGAAGGCAGAGATGGACAAGGGGCTAAAGTTCATGGCTTCTACTGAGAAAGACTGGATGGTCAGCCACAAAAACATTTCAGTATACAATACAACATACTGTACAGTGTGGTTCTCAAGTCTCAGCCGTATTCATTTTTTTACTAATTTAGCATGTAAAGTGAAATGAATTTGAGAATTTCTTAGTATTATGCATGTTCTGGTATGGACTTTACTTATTCAGATTATCTCAACATGACTTGAGAATCTACAGATCGTCTTGTGTGCTTCAATGGAAAATAAACCTTATAAAAAAGTATATTATATTTATTTATTGTATTGATATTATATTTATCTTTAAGAATCCTTAAACTTGCGTACAGTCATGCTTCACTGTGTAAATACATTTCTTTGCATGTTCAGAATGGTTTGTAAAATATTAATATGAAAACTCACAGTACTGTATTTCTTTCTGAAGGTGTGTGACATGTTGGCGTGTCATAACTACTGGCACTGGGCCCTTTATCACATTGAGAAGGTAAAATTCAAATAACACAGGGAAAGCAAACAAACTACATCCAACTGCATATAAACTTTTTCAGCATAAATGTAATGTTGCCCAAATGGTAACCTTCCGGTAGACCTCTGCAAAGAATCAATAACTGTTGATTAGTTTTAATTTAATACAATTAATATACATACAATCAAATATTAATATAATTCAAACATAAAATAAATTGTTATATTATAACCAAACAAAGACATGAAGTTAACTGTTGGGTGTGTCCAATGAAACCATCTATAAAACATGATTCTTTTATTATACAGTAATCATTGTATTTATTGTAAGTCCAGTCAATGTGTATACTTTAGGAAAAAATAATGAAATCCAAGTTTAATAAATGAAATAATGTGTCCGTACTGTACTTAAATCTTTATATTTGTCATGTATATCCATAGGGGGAGTATGAAGCAGCTTTAACGATTTTTGACGACCAGGTAAGTGTGCTTTCGTGCTCCCAACACCAAACCTACAGCATCCAATGTGTCACCAGAATTTGAATGAATGATAATAAAGATCTGATATTTGCTTCCTCATTTCCAGGTTTCTCAGCGCTGTGTGAAATCTGGAGCCATGTTGGACACAGTGGATGCTTGTTCTCTGCTCTACAGACTAGAGCTGGAGGGTGGGATATCATTCAGTCTGAAAAAAGATTCCCTGTTGAGTCATCTATTGAAACAAGCAGTGCATCCTAAACACATTTGCATTTGACAGTTTAATCAAGGCGTGCGCTGAAAAGTGAGGTCTTTGCTCCAATCTGAAATATAACAAGTAAATCTGCTGTAATGACTGTAATTGCATATCACAATGCCCCGAAATCTTTGAAAACAAGTGTCATCTGTTTACAGAGGAATAGGCCAGATTAAGATTACAGAAGCCATGGTGGGCTGTACATCATTTGCTAACCAGAAACTAGTGTCTTGAATTTGATTTTGGCAGGTATAGGATGTCAATCTAGAGATGCGCTACACAGAGGAGAGAAAGTGAAAAATCGCAACCTTTCCGGGTTTGTTATTAAAGCCAACCCATCCGGTTTAATGTAAAAAAAGCATGATTCTATTTACTGCCTCAGCAACAAGGACAAGTGGAGATTGATCTGACATGTTATCTTTTAAATCCATTACCCAAATAACCCATTTTACTGTTTCTACCGCAGGTGTGAGCACAAAGGACCGCTACAGAGAGTTGCTCCACGTCACCGAGCCTCATACAGAAGACCACACGTTGCTTTTCAATGATCTGCACTTCCTCATGGTTTCCCTGGGCAGCAAGGACACAAGCATCACTCAGCGCCTGCTGGAGAGTCTGCAGGAACTAGCTAAGTAAGTCGTAAGCATTACGTAACACACCCGGGAGATTACAGCACGGGGTCTGCGCAAGGGTGGGTGTTTGGGGAGGCAGAGTCATTGCAGTGCGGAACACAGCTCTTGATGAGATTTCTTAGACCTTTCCATGCTCAGGGGAAAACTAGCCATCTTCAGACTTCTCTGCTGCACGCAAATTTGTCCTTATTTACAACTGTAGCCTAAACATGTGTGTTAAAAGGTTGTACAGAGGGAATGAAGTGTATCTAAGTAGAACCAAGCACAAAGATGCATTTCTTGTCCATGTGCCATGTTTTATGAGATAACATGGTGGAGAAAAATCACACGGGCGCCGCTTTTTCAACCTGGCAGTATTTGACATTACCCTGTGGGTTACTCTATGCTTTTAGCAACAATTTCACACACAAACCTTGAGCTGAACTTGCTGTCAGCTAAAAACAGTTTCCTTCCAACAAACCATTAAGATGTTTTCTGCTTTGATTTCAGATTTTATTGCTTTTTAAAGATTTTGAAGAGTTTTCAATTCAAGTTTATTTATAGACGGTTTTAGCTTCAACGAGATGAACATTATGGGGGCGCAAACCTAACTTCCTCCGCAACGAATCAATTACTGTTGAGGAGTTTTAATTTAATACAATTAAAATACAATAACATTTTTATATTAATAAATATTTATATAAATTAAATCTAAAATTGTTATATTATAACCAGACACAGCGTGTGCGTCTGATGAAACGGTCCATATAGTGCTTATTAATGGTTTTGCATTGTTTCTAGCAGCTTTACATGAAATAAAGGAAATCACCCAAAAGGAAAATGATTAATTCAATGAAATACAGGGACTAATACATTCCTTCAAAAAAAAAAGATTTTCAAAGTTTTCAAACTAAATTTGTGAAAGTAGTTAAATCGATTTTCTTATATTTCGTTCAGAGAGCCAGCAAATAACCATCAGCTCCATATAGCCGAGCGTGTGGGTCTGCCCATGTGTCAGGCTCTGCTGGAGTATGACCAAGGGAACTACAGCCAGGTTGTGGAGTTGCTAAAACCCATCAGATACCGCTTTGTGGAGATAGGGGGCAGCGACGCACAGGTCAGTCTCCAGAGAACCTCATAACATTTACAATACATTTTTATCCTAAGCTTATCCTAACCCTTTTACAGTACCTGTGGTGTTTGGGTATCGAATCCGCAACCTTTACACTGATAACTTGTGAAGCAGTGCATCAGTTCCTGAGCAGGAAGACATAAACCTTTTTTTCATTCTTTTGCAGAGGGATATTTTTAATCAACTCCTCATTCATGCTGCCATGAAGTCAGGAGACAAATACCACCAAAGGTTTGCGAGGTAAAAATTGTGTAGACATCTTTTTGTTTTACAGTTCTTTGTCTTTTTTTGATATTAAGCAGAAATGTTAAGGAGAATTCTAGGCTAAATAACTGCACTTCATGTTTTCAAGTTTATTAGTCGTGTTTTTCAATTCCTTCTGCTGAAGCTAGCAGAAATGACACGCTTTAAGCAACAGACAAATACCACTTCTTCACGTGTTTTCTGTCATTGTTCTGGAGCATCTAGCTTTACATTTTTAAAAATGCCTCATTTAGAGAGTTATGATTGTATCCTGTTGGACACTTACTGAGGAAGCAGGTGTTATGTGTTTCTGTCTCTAGATGCTTGCTGATTGAGAGAGACGCAGGGCGGCCAAACTCACCGCTTACAGACCGTCTGATCCAGAGAGCTCAGGCCTTACACGTTTAAATACAGAGCCCCATTCCTTAGAGATTTATCAGGGCCTGCTTTCTATCTATTCAATTACAGGACCCTTTAAGCAATTTAACTGCGTACTTTAGATCTGGGAGCCGGGAGTACAGCCTGAGATTTTGCACAGAACAAAAAGCAAATGGCTTCTGTTAGTTGAGACACTTCCTCCCAGACTTAAACGAAATGCGCAAAAATGCTTTATATGGATATTTTGCACGACACATTATCACAGAAAAGTGCATGCAGTAGTTTCTTTATTCTCTAGGCGCGCAACAAATGACCATGATTATTCAACGCTGTGTGCATTAAAAATGAGCTTACAAATATGCCTGCAGACTTCTGAATTCGTAATGAAGAAATAACAACGATCCCGCAAGCTTAACAACATTTTTTTTCAAACAACGGAGCAAAATGTAAACCGAAACAGAAGGAGAACTGGCTCAAGGCAGGTGAAATGAATCTTTTGGAAATATGTGATAGGAAAGGTGCAGGATAAAAGCATCGCTGGTGTATGTGGGTCGGTACGGGGAGCGCTGCTGGTGTTTGTAGAATGAACGCTGGTGGAGATGAATGTCTGCTTGCTCCACAACACTGAACGGATCTCTTTCTGGATCTCGGAAATGAGAATCTGTGACACCGCAATGCCTGCAATCTGAGGATCAAACAGAAAAGCAGTCTGCATCCAGGGCCGTAATTTCAGTTTCATACCCACACTATGAAAAATGCATGACTGGAAATGCAGCACACACCGGATAACAATACACAGGGTTTTTTAGGCAATCACAATACATTTGTGGTTTCAGAAGGACAAAAAAAACCCATCTTATTGTGTCATGAGGATTGTGTAATTTAGGTTTTATCTGTGTAGCTGACCTTGTTTTGTGTTTACCTGCAAAACCTTGTTAGCTTTTTTATCAAGTTGTTAGTTGACACTTTAAGGATTTTAAAGCCTGTTAAAAGCTCAGCACACCACCAAATTATACTGGTATATTTTATCTTTTCAGCTTTATCTCACCGTTACAAAAATAGAAAACAATACAGAAATGGCAATAATGGTTATAATGGGAATTGTATAATTTTAATAGATGTTGTAATGGTCTCTTTTGATCTGTACTGGTTAAGGTGTTGGGTTCTATGGGTGGGATGTTTTCTCTCAGATGGGAACCAACAGCATTACATCCTTCTTGAAAAGCCCTAAACACACTACCGAAAATAATTATATGATATATATTATTTTTGTTTTAATGGTAAATAGCTCTTAAATGGTGTGTGTAATGAAAACCATTAGAATAGGAGGGGGGTTCATGTTTGTTTTTCCAAACTGAGGCACGTGTTGAAATGAGTGTGTGGTACAGCACGCCACAGATGATGATGGAGTTTCTGTTTTGAACCCAGAACATTCATTTGTACTCTGACAACATTTGGAAAAACATCAATTCGACACAGAAATCATTAGCAATTGCTTTCAGTCAGGTATGTGGTAAAACGAGACCAAGCACCTGCACTCCCTCTAACAACAGACCGGATTTAAGCTGTGTTATGACTCTGATAAATGGAATTGTTGGCTTCCAGGTGGTTTTGGGTCTGGACACCAAAGCCACACATGATGTTGATGTAAAACGGTGAGAATGGATGATGGAGCGTGTGTCGTGAGCAGCAGGGGGCAGTAATGTTTTAACTTGAGTTGTGTGGCATAGACTGCATGGGAAGGAGCTTTTTGATTCATCTCAGCTTTTTTTTAATTTTTTTCACCCTTTACCAACAGTCATGTCACTGATAAATGTGATTTATTATTATAACTTTTCTCACAGCTTGTTGCAAAGAAAATGCGTTTTAGAACAGACAGTAAAGACATAACAAAAATACAGTATGGATATAAAAAACAGCATAGATACATTAAAGATGTAAAAAATACACTATAGATATAAAAAACAGCATAGATACATTAAAGATGTAAAAAAATACAGTATAGATACATTAAAGGTGTAATAAAATACACTATAGATATAAAAAACAGCATAGATACATTAAAGATTTAAAAAATACACTATAGATATAAAAACAGCATAGATACATTAAAGATGTAAAAAAATACACTATAGATATAAAAAACAGCATAGATACATTAAAGATGTAAAAAAATACACTATAGATATAAAAAAACAGCATAGACACATTAAAGATGTAAAAAAATACACTATAGATATAAAAAACAGCGTAGATACATTAAAGATGTAAAAAAATACACTATAGATATAAAAAAACAGCATAGACACATTAAAGATGTAAAAAAATACACTATAGATATAAAAAACAGCGTAGATACATTAAAGATGTAAAAAAATACACTATAGATATAAAAAAACAGCATAGACACATTAAAGATGTAAAAAAATACACTATAGATATAAAAAACAGCGTAGATACATTAAAGATGTAAAAAATACACTATAGATATAAAAAACAGCATAGACACATTAAAGATGTAAAAAAATACACTATAGATATAAAAACAGCATAGATACATTAAAGATGTAAAAAAATACAGTATAGATACATTAAAGATGTAAAAAAATACACTATAGATATAAAAATACATAGTATTTTTCTTGAGATGGACATTAGCATTACTAACTGTAAAAGTTTATGATAGGATTGCGTTCAGACTGCTATACATTACAAATATTATATATAGAAATAGTGTATACGTCTTATAATAGGGTCACATAGGCTTCGCATGTATTTTAAAATGGGAATAATCTAGATTGCATTAAAATGGCAGAGAAAACTGCTTTTTTCGTTATTTTGGAGAATCCGTTTTTCTTGGTTGAAAATTATAATCGTTTATTGATCTGTGTTTTGCTCATGTTAACATTAACTTGCCCTCACCCATTGGCAGTATTTGACCACCCGCCCAGACTCTCAGACCCCACCAGGACCCTCTCACTTGCCTGCATATTAAGTTTTTTAATGAGTCCATAGCTCATGTCATTTCCCCTTTAGCTATATGCTTTCTGCCAACCTAAGGCTCTTGTATTCACTGTCGTTTCGTATGCAACAGACGTAGCACGGTATATGTCAAGGTTAGGCCTATTTCAGAAAATGTACAGTTTTCAGTCTGTCTGTACGCCTGTTTGTTTGCAGATGCTGGTGGGCGAGAGGAATACATACATCTTTTCTCAACGTTGTAACTTTAAATCGCACATTTTTTTTCCCACACTGATTTCTTGTTATATGGGGTCATCCGTGTAACTGGAAAACAACTAAAACATCAGCATTCAGAAAATTAATGATGGCTAATACTGTTAAAATTGAATAAAAATATCACTCTTAAATAGTATACTTAAGTGTTGACAAAGAAAACTCGAAAAGCATACGGTCCCCTGAAAAGGTCAACGTGAGATCAAGTTGAGTCATTTAGATTTTTCTCAAGCGGATGCCGGTGTTGTAGTCTCCACAGCTGTTATTATGAATCACATCCCATTCATTTCAAAGCAAACAATGTGTTTGAATCTTATGTTTGAAAACTGTTAAAGTATATTTTCACTTGCATACATATAGCCAAGCTTTCGTCCCTCGGCATCTTTTAATATGACAATTTCTTTATTTATTTTCCCTTTTGTATATAATAATAACTTTTCGTCCACATTGACCTGTTTAAAGAGTGTTTATCCAGCAATCACTGAAGACGTAAATATAATATAATATTAATTCTAAACATAGCATTTTGTACTTCATTTATTGTTTGTTCTTATGAAACATTGCTCGTAGTGTTTCCTCATTTGCAAATCATTTTGTATAAACCTTGCTTAATAATAAACCTAATGTCAACGTAATATTCGGGTCTGCCAAGCAGTTGCTATAAACCAGTGAATTATGCTTTGTTTGAGTATCTTATCAGAATTTAAACAGGTCTTATGAATTGAATTGGTGCGCACATTCAGCATTTGAGCCAAGCAGCTGCATTGCACATCACACAATTGGCACCGCTCCGTCAGTTAACGTCTCAGGACGCCAGCAAACACTTCCAAATAGTTTTCGTATTACTTCTTCGACAACTGTTGAAATGCAAACTTTGGATCACCGATATTTTATGTAGAATACATAAAATACTCTGTTTAATTTAACTGAGCTGTTACTGATGTGATTATAAGAGATCATTAGATGCACAGGCCATAATAATAATAATAATACATTTTATTTAATGGCGCCTTTCAGGACACTCAAGGACACCTTACAACAGAAACACAATAAAAAACACCAATACATACAATTAAATAAAAGCACAGAGGATTATAATGAATAAGATGATTTAAAGAGGTAGGTTTTGAGTTGTGATTTAAAGATGTTGATAGAGTCCTGTTGACGGATATGCAAGGGTAATGAGTTCCAAAGCCATCACCATCATTACATGTGCATGCGCAGTGACAAGACAGAACGGAAGGTCGAATAAATGCTCTGAGTTTATCTTTCATGGCACTTTGTTGGAAAGTGTGCCATATAAACCAATGACTGGATAAAGTTATGTTTAGCCGATGGGAGGAAAAGCGATAGCCTACAACGTTTCCCCCGTGGGGAAGGTTGTGGTTGGATGGGGCGCATTGAATTTGTGTTTTAACGTTCACCTTTCCGCAGTAGATGTGCAGCAGGAGAAGGGCTGGACTGTGTGTTGAAGTAGAGATTTCAGCATGATAAAATATTTTTAGACTACATATTCGCCTTCCGTCTGCCGGACCCGTGAGAATTCTCATTGTGAGGAGGACACAAAGGAAGGCAGAACATCTGGAGAGGCAGTGGGGGAACTGTGGTAATAATGTTTAACACATGCATGATTCAGAGCAAAAAAAACATTAATTTAGAGATTATTATACATTCACTTTGAATGATTTTTATAGGATTTGAATGACTACAAAAAAGAGGAGCCACCTGAAGTAAATGATGCTAGAAATGCAATGCACTGCTTCCTATGGCGAACATAGGATTGTATGCGGTCTGATGTTTGTCTGACGTCAAATAACACCCTCTTTTGTATGTTTTCCATTTGCGTTCGAAGGTCTAGGTCATCTCGATAATGCACGAGGGCTTTTTTCACGAATTTCCCAAGAGCATCACGTGTCCGCGAAAAGGGTTCGTGGCCTGACACTTCAAACGGTCCAGCAGAAAGTACTTATATACAACTAAAATCGAGCACTGACATCTGTGTTGTATATCCTACGGGAGAGTGTTGGACAGCTCTAATTCAATATGGCGGCTCTAATAACATATGCTTTAGTGTGGTAATTAGCTTTTGGAGTCCCCCTGGGTTCTCTCCTTTTCCCCTGTCAGTTCTTCAAACTTGGAGATGTTTGAACACCTCTGAATGTCATTAGTAGGAAGTCTCGTAGAACGGCTCCTTCGGAGCAGAACATTTGGTTCCTCTTTGATGTGATGAAGCTCTTTAATCATTAAGTAGCGAAGATGCTTGGAGTGACGTTGTTAAACTGCCCTGTTTAACCGAGTGTGCTGTGCTCTCACAGTCTGCTGGTGAGGTAACTCAATGGGACCTGCTCGCGGTGGACTGCAGAACTTCAAGAATTCATTTACAGAATGAGGTAATGGTCGAATCGGGGAAACTCTATCGTGAAATTACGGGGAAGATGAACAGTTTAACAAGTAAATGGGTGAATGGTGGATTGTTCTTAAATTGACGGATTACTCCAAGATTTTGCCGTTATGTTGAGAAATGATGACTTTCATTAAAGAGTTTAACCTCAACCCAACTCTAGCCTAATGATACTATTACTTTTAACAATCTTCAGTGTGGCAAAGTCATAACAATGAAATATAGTTCATATGATAGCCCATATCATGTGTCAGGCCCGTAGAGCACTTAAATAGTTTATACATTTATAGTTTCGAAGGGAACGACGCCTTCTCAGACTAAAAGAAGCCCAAGGCTGGAATAGCCATTCGGACGAGAAATACCAGGGTAAGACCCGAAGAACTGGAACAGAACTGGTAAGAAAAATGACCGCAATAAAAGTGATAACAGACCAAAAGTCTTTAAATTATTGGATTTGTATTTGTTGGAGAAAATAGCCAGTTTATTTTTGAAAACTGCATAGACAGATACCCTAAAGTGTTCGCTTTTTTTACATTTATACCTTGGAACAAACATTGGCGTTTGTAGCTACATGTTTTGAATGACAGTAACCTTTTCTGTGTGAATGATTACAATGCAAATTTAAATGGAAAAACAACGATAAAGCGTTTTAAATAAAACTAGAAATTCTAAAGGAAACGGTAAACTACTAATAATACAATTATAACTATTCTGATTTCTGTGTGACAACTAGCCCCTGTCTCCCATACAGAATTCATATCTGTTTGGTACAAATCATTACTTAAAATTCTAACTTTTTTATGAGTTTTTGTCATATCCAATTGCAACAATAAGAAAGAATGAATACTTTAAAATTGCACATTGCACCGAACTGTGATTATTTGATGGGTGATCTTAAGAGGGATCAACACACAATAGCAAATTCAAATGCATTGCTGATGATATTTTTGCGATCGGACTTCTAAAAAATGTTTATGTGTTTCAGTGCTACAAGTCACTCTCCCGTACCTTTTCTGGATCTGTTCCACATTGGTGGAATGATCTACCAGCTGCTACAAGATCAGCAGACTCGGTTGCTATCTTTAAAAAACGCCTAAAAACGCATCTCTTCCGTCAACACGTCACTGATGGATTTTTCCTTATTCTCTTAAAAATATGTATTTACATACTTGGCCCGCTGTCACATTCCCAGCACAACACATTGCAACTCTCCACAATGACAATAATTGCTGATCACACACCGTATATCAAGACTGCTTCTACAGCTATTAAAACTGTGAACCTTATAACAGTTATTATTTTTATTTGCCAGATATTTGTGCTTTAAATATGTATACGATTATGTCAAGTTTTAGCGGATAGCCCCATATAGCAATGCTCCAAAAAGAGCCGTTCACACTGACACTGGTAAAACTGAAGTGGATGGCATTGCCAAAATTGAAAAAGTAAATCATTTTTACAGTAAATTATTGTTTTCATGATATTTCAATTCAGAATTTCGAGAAACATGTGAAACATTCAAATGTTGAAACATTTCCTCCCTTCAGAAGTTGGAATTGTACATATGTAAATTAGATTTCGACAGCTGCCCCACATGTGCACTGATCCTTATGCGATGTCATTAAAATATCTGGAAATGTATTTTGCACTTAAATAAGGCAGATTGTATCATAAACACACAGCACTCATAACATGCAATCCATACTGTTTGTATTGTACCGATGATTTTGTCTTGATTGCGCATTTCTTCTGAGATTCAGACCATCTGCATCGTATGCAGTTGGATTTACAGAGGGATGTTTTCACTCGTTTCAATAAACTCCTTTCCAATTGTATGCAAATAGAGTGCTTTGAAAACAAGAGTTGTGTTGATCAGTGACAGATGTGAAAGGAAAACATTACAGTTGCAGCAAAATTGCAAAAGCTAGTCTGGTAAAAGACTAAATTATACGCACTTATGTTTTCTTCATTTCAAAGCTGGCCAAAAAGCTTATGTTCTGAAAAATGTCTGGAAATTCACTTTTCCCCAAAAACCCATTTGGCGTTTGTATGCTTCACTTGACCAGAATAAAAAGCTGAAGAAGAACAGGAGATGACAAAAGAAAACGTTTCGGTCCTGTTAAGGCTCACCTGTCTGTCTAGTTTCATACTCCAAAGCACCCTCACAAAAAAAGTTATATCAAATGTTTTTTTAGTTTATGAAAGAACACTGTGAAGTAAACCTAGACTTTTTAAGCCAAAATAGCATAATATATACACAAAGTATAAAATGAATTACTTTCTTATATTTAGTGTAAAATAAGTATTTAAGTGCGTGATGCGTAAACTTATTTTGTTAGGATCACACAAACAAGAGCGCTGTCGTACAGAAGGATCTCGAATATTATATTTGATAAAAAACCAGCAATATCAAACACCTTTATCTATTTTCGATTATGCCAACAACTGTCAAAATCTAAAATAAGTTTTTTTTTCTGTAAGTGTTAACTTGGCGACAGGTGATGATAGGCAGATACTCTGGAGTGAGCGAATGTGATACCTCATATCAGACTGTCACCTGCTCGCTCTCCGGTTCAAAGCGATGACTTCATTTGCTGCGCTGCTGTTGCAAGACCCTCGGTGGATCAGAGACCATGAAAGCAGGGCACCGCGATTGCTCTTTTGCTGGAATGGAGTTCTAAATATAAATGACCTATCATGGAACTGCAAGTTTCAGGTTTGCTAGTCGTCTAACAGCCTTTTCTTATCGGAAGCAGTGTTGTCTATAAATGCCAGTGAACACTTCATTCAGAAGAGTTGAAGAGACAGTTAGTGGGGTCAACTCACAGGTCAATTGCAGACCCTAAATGACTTCTTCGAAAGTTGCAGGAAGTAAATCCCTCTTAAGTGTTTTACATGACAACCAAGTAATTGATTCGTTTGCTTCCTCCCTGTCATATGCTGGCTGGATGCATCCTTCATCCGCAATATGGCTTTAGTGAAGTCTATAAGTAGTTTTCAAAATATGCAGACCAAAAGACTATTGATCTGACCAAAGCAGGGCTCATGCAGATCGACATTTTATTTTATAGCTATGATACAAAACATTCCGTACAATGAATGTTTTCGGTCATCTTCAGGAAGGCATTCATATTCAAATTGTGACGTATAAAATCATTGTTCTGTAAATCTGCGTTGGTCTGTGTTTACAATGATAACTGATATTGTACATGATTTAAGACATCGAAACATTTCATAAATTGAATTTTAAATAAGCCTTATATTATCAGAAGTCACTTTCTTCACCCGAAGATGAAAATTCGGTCTTTCCTCAACTTGTTCTGTATAAATGATTTTGTTCTGATGAACACGGAGAAAGATATTTGGAAGAATGTGGACACCATTGACTAACATAGTAGGAAATATAGCTTTAAACATTTATTTGTTCTGCTGAACACAAAAGAAAATATTAAGATGAATGTAGGACCGCAAACAGTTCTGGGGCTCTTTTCACTAACATTGTAATTGTTCCTACTCTGGCAGTCAACCGTGTCCAATAACTTTTTGCTTACAAGCATTCTTCCAAATATCTTTCTCCGTGCTTATCAGAACAAAGACATTTATACAGATTTGGAGTGAACCCGATGGAGTAAATGATGACAGAATTAAAAAAGGTAATATTTTAATTATATGGCTAATATATACAGTGAACTGCTATATATACTTTGGTACAGATCTTAAGCATTTAAAAAGATTTTACATAGCTTGTATAAAAAATGATAAGATAATGTGACAGAGAGTTGGCAACACACTTTCCTTTATTTAAAAAATAGTAGGATTTAAAGAATGTAATTAAGTGCACCACCTAATATATTTATAGTGCTATACATGTAGCAAAATACTCCACAGGACAAATCTGGGTTCACAAGATATCTGATAAGCGCCACTCACCAGGACACTACTAGTAAAACACGTCACTCAAGAGCATATGTTTTAACAGCTTGTATATGCAGCTTACTGGCGGTGGTTAAGATGGTAGTACAAAAATACCAATAGGACAGAGATGACAGAAATCTGTTACTTTTTAGATCCCTTCCTATCCCCAAACAATCCAAATTCCTAGATCGTTTTATGGCAGTGTCTGTTTGTAAAAGAACATTCAATTCGTTGATGTGGTCACTCAGATCAGCCAGTTACAAAGCTTCTCTCACAACTTTCACGCAACACAGTCAAAAATAAAATATCAGAATTCAGACCGACGACTTAAGTTCTTGAACGAACAGGTACAAAACAAAAACTATTAAAGAACTGAAGTATGTCAAATTAAATGACAGTAAATGGGTACAAAATGATACCAAACAATATAATCAGATAAAACAGATGTGCAAGCATTGTGATGATGTGGAGATTTTTCCATTATGATCAGAGGCATCTTCAAAAGGACAGAAGGGAAGAGAAAATACCTTTCATGGCCTTAGCTGTAGGTAATGCATTATTGATAAACTTCAAATAAAAAAATCTGAATCGTGGTTGTTAGAAATGATAACGTGAATTTAAATTAGCATTTGATGTACTGTATGATAAATATTTGACCACATATGTCAGTTCCATAATAAAATACCAACATATAGTGATCTGACATTAGGACAGTCCAAAAAATTAAGAAATACAAGGTTTTCTAATAATAAGACAATGCTTAACAAAGCCTTCTTGTAACAAAATATCTGACAAACAAACAATGAACAATGTACGAAAAAGAAAGATAACACACAAACGACATCACAACCCTTGAGTGAAAAAACAGGCATTTATCATTTAGGCAATTACCCTCGCACCTTTAGAAATTTGACGGACACATTAAAACAGGTAAAAAATAGATACACCAACCGCTCTGTTCAAACCATGTTACACAACAGATACAGTATGACCTAATGTCAAACATATTTGCAATGGTACAGTCATGAGATGATTTCTAGTCAAATTGTTTACATGCATTAAGCTTGACACACAGTGCAAAAACATGGGACAAAACGAATAAAACATAATAAAAGCGCCAACCTCAACCCATCGATGGTTGTTTTTCATCATAGTGTGTCATTGTACACTTTATCTGCCGTACGTGTAAAGCATCTGACAAATTCAGGTTCACATAGGGGAAGTCCATAATGGATGAATAGAAGTGGGTATTTACGTAGGCATCTAGTGTACGGTTAAAAGAGTGATTTGTGTTTTTAAAAAATAGAAAGCGAGGACCATATTAACCGTTCCAAACTTTAAAACAGCGCCTGACCTTGGAAAGCTTTCATGTCAACATAGTTCACAAATTTAATTTTGCAGTCTGAGTTCAGTGATTCAGTTTGATAAAAGCGTTAAAAACTAGTTAACTTCACGGTGTTCTTCAGAGGGAACTGGTTTGAAGCCAGACTGTCAGGTGTAACACAAACACATTTCCATTTCCCGTGCTAATAATGTCAACTGTGGCTGCTTTGTTTCTGTTTCTGCTTTGAGTGATTGAAGGTCATAATTAACAGATTCCCGAAGGTCTACATGGAACGGCATTCGCAACCATGTTTCCTCTTCTAATATGACGCGTTTCCATTGTATAACACTGATGAATTCTGCCTGTATTAAGAAAGTAAATAGGATCAGATTTGGTTTGATGTTAAAAGAAACAATTCATCCACAAATTTAAATTCTGTCATCATTTACTCATCCTCAACTCATTGTTCCACATCTGTATGAATTTCTTTGTTCTGATAAACACGGAGAAAGATATTTGGAAGAATGCTTGTAACCAAACAGTTCTACCACAGTAGAAAACATTAAAATGGTGGTCAAAAGTGCCCCAAAACTGTTCGCTTTCCTACATTCTTCAAAATATCTTCTTTTGTGTTCAACAGAACTAAGAAAAGTATCAAGCTACTTTTCCTACTATGGTAGTCAATGGTGTCCAAGAACAGTTTGGTTACAAGCATTCTTCCAAATATCTTTCTCCGTGTTCATCAGAGAAAAGAAATGTATACAGATTTGGGACTGGTATGTGCTTGCTTGTAGCATGTGAGTGAGATTGAATGTGCAGTTTCTTCCCAAGTACTGTATTTCACCTTCTCTGATCTGGTAATAACTAGGGATCTCTCTTAAAGGGACAGTTCACCCATAAATGAAAATTCTGTCGCATGTGTGTGTGGTTACCGACATCCAAATATCTTCAATTGTGTTTAGCAAAACAAAGACATGTGAACTGTCCCTTTAAAGCAGCAAAATACAGTGAGAGCAGAACTTGATTTTCTCTTTTCTCTAAGTTTAACCACCAATTGAGGATAAGCATCGCAAGCAGCTGTCGCTTCTGGTCCCGACTGTTTCTCAACATACACCTGTTTTTCTAAAGTACAGTAAGCCGAAAGATAGCGTGACAGTTAGTGCCTGACGGGATGAGAGCTGTTATTATTTTTCTCTCTATCTCCAGTGTGCCTTTACGTCTGACACTCCAATGAAACACACACACACAGAGAGAGAGAGAGAGAGAGAGAGAGAGAGAGAGAGAGAGAGAGAAGGTTAAAGCAGAAAGCATGCGTCTCAGTGACAGTCTAGATGAGAGCCCATCAGATGACCCCACTTATACTGGCTGCTAACAGCCATCATCTTGCCCCGATCTACAGCTTCAATACATGACTTTAAACCCTCCAAACTGTCGGCTGGTAAACACACTTTCGCTTCAAAACTCCTTCATCAAGACGCATCTTAAAGCAAGTACCCTCAGGGCATGCGATACCGACGCGTTAACGCCTCATTCAGCAGGAATGTTAGAGAACGCAAACTGTTCTAGCCCGATGCTCGAGAACTGAAAGCAGATGGAGAGAGAAAATAAGGCGAGGAAGAGCAGAGGCGATAAAGCTGAGGTGTGCGGAAATAGAAAGGCAGCGGGCTGTTTTTCTCAGATGAATTATGGAGGGTGGATTGAAACTGTACAATCATTTTTGTTCAGTACTCAGTGGTTCTTTATGGCTCGACTGCGCTTGTACTAATTTATCAAATTGTTTTGTTTTATATTTTTATTAGTTCTGGTGATGAATTGATGTTTAATGTTCTGCCTCAAAGTCCTCATGGGAAGTTCCTACTTAAGACAGCAGCCTAGTTTTATTTAGTACTAACGTAATGAAATCATGAGCATGTGCATTTGGTCTATAATTGATGTTTTATCTGGGACTTTTTATAGTGAACTTCATTTTTCTTCGGATGGATGGGAAATACAGTTGCGCAAACCTGTCCGCCCATAAACAGCTAAATGAGTCATTTCTGGAAAGCTTGACAAAAATATGTTTAAGGAAACTTGTAGTGAACATTCACAAATGAAACTTGTGCAAAACCAAATAGCGTTTTAATAAAATGCTCAGAAATACAACCAACCGTCGACTTGAAAGCAGCATCACTGCGGTACCAGAATGTGGCCGTCACTTATTCTAATGTGCACTTTGTAGTGAACACCTCTGCCAGGGACTGTGGATGACATGCATTAGCTCTGAAAAGAGGAAAGATGCTGTTCTAAGCTCGGTCTTAACGCTATTTGGGTGGATAAATTCACAAAGATCTGCCCTTTTGAAATGCTCGGCACACTTTCCTTCCACCGCTTCTCTCTATAAAAAATGACCTTTTACTGGTCGACAACATTTTTGCAGGTATTAGATACCATCAGTCGTTAGAAGCCTGGGTAACCTGACAGTCTGCATAAGGTGACTTTCTATTCGTAATACGGACGTTAGGTTGTACAGTTCTCAAATGTTCAACAACTTTTCAATGCCCTCTCAAATGCGCAATTACAAACCTTTACACACAATAAAAAAACAAAGCCACACGGATTTCATTCTGTATCTTGCTCAAGTCAGTGTCTCAGTTTTTAAAGGATTGGGAAAAAGTCACTTGTAAAAACAAAACAAAAACATTGTGGCTAAAATGACAAAGATCTCCATCTGGTATAAAACTGCTAAACATGCTAAAAAATGAAGCTGTTTGTCATTTACACTGCAGACAGGGACGATGACAATGCCTTTGAGTTCATCACACCCTGAAAGATTCAGAAATACCAGTCACATGTCGTCCTCGCAGGGCAGGGGGGGATTTACGTATTAGTAAAGCCACGCAGTCCTCGTCTCCTTTCTGCAAACGATAGTTAGTTCAAGCATAAAATAAAGGTTCTAGAGGAGATGAAGGGAGAAAGTCAGTTAGAGGCCTCATGGGAAGGATGCCGGTCCTCTCGTTCCTCTTTGTCCCCGGGTCTCTTTGGCAGATGAATGGAGGGGGGAAAGAGCGGAGGAGAGAGTGACCGTGGCTCTGGTCTATACAGGATGGTATGGTGTGAGGAGCACGGGAATTAATGGGAAAACGGGTCGGCCAGTGGTGGAAGTAAGATACAAGAGGAGGATATGCAAGAGCTGTCCTCCAGAGCCTGTCCCATAATGCACCAGGGCTCCTCCCTCGAGCGGCGACCTCGTCAGGCGTCATATTTCTTCGCGCTTCTGTGGATCTGATGGAAGAGCGTCATGGAAAAAGCCATGCCCAGGAGCTGAAATGACAACGTTCAAATGTATGAATAAGAGATAAAAGCTATATATCCCTCAACACGGACTGGAAAATGAAAATTCTGGATAGGCACCTTATCTCATTTTGGAACACTGGGAAATTTAATGGGTTAAGAATTGGTGGGTTAACACAGGCCGGTTTTCCTCCGTTGGTACAGTGAAAACACAAAAAATACCTTTATTTTAAAGAAAGCCATACATTTCTGCAATCCTTCTTGGCATTTACAGCCCAGGAGACAGACTCCAAAATATCAATTCCGGAAGAAAAATAGTATTCACATTCATCAGCAGACAAAATTATTTTCTCAGGAAGTAGATCATAGTGTCACTGAGGTAAACAAAATGCGCTGTAAATATACCGCCTCTTTGAAGTTCATTTTTAGATCCATCCTGATGCATCAAAAGCACAACAGTGGTCCACATTCCACAGTTATTATCTTAAAGCGGCAGCCACAGCATTCATGAGCAGAAAGACGTGACGTACTCTGCGTACGTGTGAATTTAGTCTCGTGCATCTTTAAGATTTAGAGGTATCACGCATGTGTTGTCTCAGACTTTAATGTGAGGACGCCGGTGAGGTCCTCGTGATACGGCTAATACAGAGAGATTCACAATCCATTTGTTCTTGAGATGAGAACGCTATGGTTGCTAACAAAAAATAATGTGGACTTACAATGATTATTTTGGTAGGTACTATGACGGTTCGTCATGGATGAAATACCCTGAAGTACCATGTAAACACCGTGGTACATGGATATAGTTAATTTTTATTACAACATTAATATATTTGTCTCTCCCAATGTTTTGCATTGTAAATAAAGGAATAGTTCACCTTCAAAATCAAAACTCTGTCAGAAGATATTTAAAAAATATTGGTCCCCAAAACCAATGATAGTCAATGGGGACCAACGGTTTTCTGTTACCAACATTCTTCAAAATATCTTCTTTTGTGTTTTGCTTAAGAAAAAACTCGTACAGGTTTGAAACAACAAGAGGGCGTGTAAATAATGGCAGAATTGTATTTTTAAGACTGACTTAGACATTGATGGTCATGTAAAAAAAGTGAAGTTGTAAAATGAGCATAACTGTCTTCTAAAAAAAAAAGGATTATTGTCCAAAAATTTTGATTATTTTATCCAAACCTGTATGGTTTTCTTCTTTCCACAGAACACAAAAGAAGATATTATGTAGAATGTTGGTAACCGAACAACGGCGGTACCCATAGACTTGCATTGGTTTTGTGTCCATACAATATAAGTGAACAGCTACCACTATTGTTTGGTTACCAACATTCTTCAAAATATCTTCTTCTGCGGAAGCAAGAAAGTCATACTTCAAGTTTGAAATGAAAGATTGCTTTCAAATAATGTACAAATGTTAGCTCATTTTTATTCGTCTGAGCTTTGAGCATCAGTTTATTCCACCTGAGAATGTAACTTACAAGTCAAGAGACTGTTATAGGAGTTTGCACAAGCGCACATACTGTATAATTAGCTTCATCCAAGCTTCTATAAAGTTCTTCGGTCTGAGGTTTATTCAAAGCGCCTCAGCAGGCACGTCTTCTAATATCCAACTGTAAATGTTAGACCTGACAGAATTAACAATTGAAAATGTTTTTATAAAGCTGTAATGAACTGGTGGCAGACATGATGCTAGACAGTTTCACTTCTTCATATTCAAGACTCGGCAAGTTCTAGTGAGCAGTTCATACTCCCCCTATCTCTTTCTCTCTCGCAATTTCTGTCACGTACTCCATATGCTGTACATTCAGTATTCAGCAATAGTCAGTTTGACACACAGGGTGACGGGAAAACACATGTGTGTGCACATCTCACCTGAACTACCAAGATACACATGCCGATTGTTCCGAGTAGATGCTTGTTATCGTCAAGCCACTCTTCCACCTTCTCGTAACAGCCCTGTAAGAGATGAAAACAGAAGATGTCATCTGTCTTGTGGGTAAAAACACAAATCCGAACTGATGTGCATTTATTTTGTAATTTGATCATTGTTAATTCACACTCGGGTAAATGAGCTAAACAGCGGTGAAATGCGTCTGCGAGCGCATGTACGAGTGACTGCTGCACAGATCGCATTTTCAACACATGCTGAAAAAGTGCACTCAATGACATGTGGCACACGTGTGACTGTGTGGAGAAGGGAAAAAGCTGGCAGTGTTGCAGGTGTGTGCTTTTCAGATTGTGGTATGGAAGAAGAAATCCATTTCTAGTCGCGACTGCAACAACATACGATACCTTTGAAACCGGCATGCTTCCGGCACGGCAACCTCTTTATTTTAACAACGCAGATATGCATACAAACAGCCTCATGTCACAATTTGTGACTAATTCCTGTGTTTGCATGAATTTAAAGCAGTTCAAGACACTTTTTGTTGGCTAACCGTTTAACGTCCAGGGAAGAAGATAAGTGTAACGTTTAAATAGTTTATGGTTTCAGAATAAGTTGAATCCAAATGTGTTCTGCTGTGTTTCCTTTCCCTAAAAGACAATACAAACAATCTACAAAGTGCTTGTTTATGTAGCGGTAACCTTCCTTTTTCCCCAAGGACATATCTGTCCAAAAGTTTTTAAAAACCAAAAAAAGAGAACCTCAATTAAAAAGTTTGGTGACATTAAATATTGACCAAATTATTTGTATATTGAATGAAGATATCTTCGCTGTATTTTGAAACCTCGGATGTCCACTGTACTTTTTAAATCATTAAAAACTGTGTCGTCAAAGTTGACAAGCGCTTCTCAATACTTTTAATTTGTTAGATATCTGCCAAACCAATAATACTGATTTAATGCAAACAATTTGAATCACAAAATATGGAGTTTCAAGGTTTCAGGAAGACAGCAGCTATATGATTTATCTAAAAACAAATGCAAATGTGTTTTATCTACATGCTGTCTAATAAACAACCAGTCCATATTGACAACACTATTTCATTCATTCATTCATTCATTTTCTACCGCTTATCTGGGGCCGCGTCGCGGGGGCAGCAGTCTAAGCAGAGATGCCCAGACATCCCTCACCCTAGACACTTCCTCCAGCTCTTCCGGGGGGACACCGAGGCGTTCCCAGGCCAGCCGGGAGACATAGTCCCACCAGCGTGTCCTAGGTCTTCCCCGGGGTCTCCTCCCGGTCGGACGGGCCCGGAGCATCTTCCGGGGAAGGCGTCCAGTAGGCATCCGTAACAGATGCCCAAGCCACCTCAGCTGACCCCTCTCGATGTGGAGGAGCAGCGGCTCTACTCCGAGCTCCTCCCGGGTGACCGAGCTTCTCACCCTATCTCTAAGGGATCGCCCAGCCACCCTGCGGAGGAAGCTCATTTCAGCCGCCTGTATCCGGGATCTTGTCCTTTCGGTCATGACCCAAAGCTCATGACCATATGTGAGAGTAGGAACGTAGATTGACCGGTAAATTGAGAGCTTCGCCTTGCGGCTCAGCTCTTTCTTCACCACGACGGACCGGTACATCGACCGCATTACTGCAGAAGCTGCACCGATCCGTCTGTCAATCTCCCGTTCCATCCTTCCCTCACTCGTGAACAAGACCCCTTGTCGGAGTCTTGTTCATAACACTATTTCATTTTTATAAAATTAAATTTGGAGAGCACAAAACTGTTTTTATTTAGATGTAGATGTTTGGTTTAGTAAGTTAGGTTGAGCAGTTAAGATTGAATAGTGTAAAAAAACACTGATATTGCGCAATTTGAATTCTCTCCCCATTTTTACAAATGT
This sequence comes from Barbatula barbatula, assembly GCF_947034865.1. Lineage (NCBI taxonomy): Eukaryota > Metazoa > Chordata > Actinopteri > Cypriniformes > Nemacheilidae > Barbatula > Barbatula barbatula. The sequence goes on along the minus strand of NC_136773.1, from coordinate 20,653,258 downwards.
GTGGTTAAAAGATCCAGTTGTTTCACTGAAGTGAAAAATACTCCAAGTTGGATTTTGAATAAAATATTGCAATATCACATTAAGATGAGATGTTCATAAGTCAAATGTAACTAAATTCACGAAGGGAGAACAATGAAAGTCCCAGAGTTTTACAGAAACGTACAACACTTTACAGACGCTCTTTAAGTACTGTCCTAAAACGAAAGCTTTTACTGTATTCCATCTATTATTTATCATGTCTGTTCAAGGACAGAAGACAAAAAATCCACTCAATTAGTGTCTTCAGTCTTTCCTTTGATCCCGTCTCCATTCAGAAAAGCTCTTTAATGAATGTAGGAGCAACATTTGAGAAACGGGAATTACGGAGTTGAAAAAGTTTGCATTTGAAGCGCAATATAGTTCGCTGCACATGGAGGGAAATTGAAGACTAAAGAATGACAGCAACCTTGGCCCTGCTGTAAGTGCTCGAGTCGCTCACCCGTGTCCAAAACATGGTTGTGGAATTGCGGCCACACTCCTGATAATGTTCCTGACAGCAACGGTCTGGCACCACCTTTTCTTTCAGAGCCTCGTGCCAGTCTGTGTATCCAGTTACTCCACAACACTTCCACTGGAAGAAAGGAAGAAAGAAAAAACAACAGTTCAAGAACTGTCACGATGCTTAGTGTATTTTTCTGTTTGTATTGTTTTCATAAGCACCTCTGCTTGGATGATGTTCCAGGCGTTTCTCAGCCCAATGTTGTTGTCTGTGTTGTAGAGAGCAAGACCATCCTTTAGATCCTGCTTGGCATTCTCACTGACCTGGGAATGGTAGAAGGAAAAGTTGGGAATCAGTCACAGGTAAACAAATAACACATTTCAGAGATATAAACCAATAATTCAGCCTGGCCCATAAATCACACAAGATTTTGACAGAATCATCATCATCGGTCAATAAACACATCTCCACAGCTGATAACCAGAAACACAGACCCTGTAAGTGCAAAAATATAACAAGAGCCTTGTCAACGAAACAACGTTTAGAAATTCTGTGAAAAATATTGTTTAAAAAGAATTTCACATTGCAAAGTGAGGGGCCCTTCACATTTCACGTTATTTTAAATGTAGACACGCGGCAGGCGCGCACAAACAGGGAGCTATGCATGTGTGCCAGTACTATTCAGTTAAATGTTCTTTAAAGAGCCATCTCGCCTTCCTTTTTAATCGGAAGAATGCTTTTCCCCCACAAAGAATCTTTTGTGAGACAGAAATGTTCTTCCGATGATAAAGGTTCTTTAATTGGACCATTTAGACAAAAAGGTTGTTCGATGGCATCATGAAGCACCTTTATTATTAAGAGTGTATAATGCATCATATACATATTACTATTGTTATGATCATCTACTAATATCAATAAACTAGTTTGTAAGGGATGATGACTGGAGGTGAGTAAAGGCCCATTCACACCAAGGATGATAACAATAACAACACAGATGAACTATATCTCATCCCAGAGTGATTTTATTGCAGCTGATGATCAATAAAATAATGACACATGTAATGGGAAGTTTTAATCCGTTGATGTGGATGCTAATATAGTTACCATTTTACCCCAAAATGAGTTTTATTTGATCACATGTCATTCTAAACCCGTTTGACATTATTTTACATGAAGAACACAAAAGAAGACATTTTAAGGTACGCTGGTAACCAAACAACACTAGCCCCTATTGACTTCCATTGTATGGACGCAAAACCCCACAGAAATTTCTCAAAATATCTTCTTTTGTGTTCACAAAAAAGAGAGACATATACAGGTTTTGATCAAGTTGAGGGTGAATAAATAACGACGACATTTTTTATGTTTTGTAGAACAAAGTCTAGGTAAATACCAAGAGATAGGTATCGTTTGCCCACCCCCTCAATGTGAAGAAATGATGGCTTCTTTTATCAAATCAATACCAGCCATAAGGCGCTTGACTACCACGTCAAATAAAAGTAAACAACCATCATCAATTGACTGCCATAGATGCTTTAAGCGTTAAGAAGCAGCTGTCAATGATGGTGGAGAAACATCCTCAGATATGTCACTCACCAATCTCTATCATTTCCCTCTCGGCTGGGCTAGATGAATATTTCACTGGATGTTTAATGAGATATACAATCATACATTAGCCATTCGGTGCTCACTCTGGCCCAGAGGTGCGGAAGTCTGTGTGTTTTATTACAGACGGAGAAATCTGATATATACAAACATTAACATCACAGCTCAGAAGAACAAGAAAACAGTGTACCCTGTATCTCAGACATATTTCAATAAAAGGTCTCTCATAGATAAGTAAGACGTATTGCGATACTATCTGTGCTTGCAGCTTTAACAGTAGGATGCATTGTCTTTTGCTGTTGTATTTATCCGATTATTAAATCACTTGCTGGTCTTCGGAGCGGTTGCTTTCTTCAGAAAGCCAAAAGAGACCATCCTCAATGTCTCCGAGATATCTCGGGTCTCTCAGCCAGCATTTTATCAAATGTAATTTTATTGCTGTGGGTGAAAGTCGTATATGGGTAGTTGACAAATATACCGTACATGTCCTATGGTGTGACAAAGCAAAAAATTTTTATTTAAAATATATTATTTTAGATTATTATTATTTACACGTATACACACTTAACAGACAAAAGTTAAAATGATTTGGGGATGCGAGCATTGGTATAAAAAATAATATTCATGGTGCGAAAATCATTCATTAAAAATCTAATTGAGATAATCGTCGATTATATCTGAAAATATGACGTTTTACAGCTTTAAAAGCTCAGCTCCTTCTTCCAAAGTATTTTCAAAGATATCTTGATGAAATAAATTTAGCCAATGATGCATGAATCCATCAATAACATCAAGTCAAGACACCATAATAAAAGGATGTGGGAAAGAATGCATCTTTCTCATTGGCGTGTTCTCTCATTACAGGCCGCCCGTGTTCTGTATGAGTAACCGTACTTTTGAATGAAGTGAATAAATAGAAAGGTGAACAAGCATCATCCATCTTTCCTCTCCTGAAACATCTTGAGAACGTCTGCACGGCGTGTCCTATTATACGCCAATACATGAAAACACTCTCGTCTCCATCAGGGTACAGCGTGACATCGCTTCATTCAGTTCCTGTGTGGAACACATGATGGTTGGTACCGATTGGTAATGACTTTTCATTCACGACTAAAGAAAAGCGCCCAATTACCTGATACCTCCGTATCCCACACGGTACTTGATACTTCCGTATCCCACACAGTCCAATTACAATCAGCCTCAGACTAATCATGTTGTCCCTTAAAAAAATATCACGCTTTTCTGTTCACCTTGTTCAGGAGTAAACAGCACATTTAATGGAGGGATGTTACAAGTTTCGATAAGTCTTAATACGGTGAGCTTGTTAAAGGAGTAGTTCACCTACAAAATGAAAACCCTGTCATCATTAACTCGCCCTCTTGCCATTTCAAACCTGTGTGACTTTCTTTCGTCGACAAAATGTTGCTAACAGCCCCACATTCACTTGCATTGGTTACAATAGAAGGGGATGAGGGACTGCTGTTTCTGTTTATTATATTTCTTTTAAAGCAATTATACCTTTTTCAATAATGTCTACTAGAGTAAGTAACATAAAATGGTTGCAAATCCTACACATCCCAAAAAATCATTCACACTGGGAGTAGGTTTATTTGACTTTGAAGCTACCACCTAGCAAACATTCAGAGCACTCTTGCAATCCCCTGCAATATGCTAGCAACCATCCAGGACATCCTAGCAACTGAACAAACATAAAAAGACTTCAAGGTCTTTCAGTTGCCACCCTGCAACTCCCTGCTGAATAAAACCCAATATAAACCATTACAGGATTTTGGATGTATTTAATGGTTATAATGTTAATTGAAACTAATGGTCCCTGTGGGTGTCTACTGGTAATGTGTTTGGTTCTGTTGGTGGCATCTCATCTGGCAAATAGCAACCGATAGAACACCATTTCATCTTACTGGAATAAAGCCCAAACACACCGCAAAATGGTTTTAATGGAAATGATTGGTTCAAATAATGGTACTTTTAATGGAAACCAATGGAATGTATAGTGTTTTTACAGCATCAGGGCCACGTGATGAGCTAATGAGACATGCTGTTACTGTATAAGCATCATGCTACGCGGATAATAAGTGCGTTCCTCTCCCAGACGTTCACAGAGTTCATTGGCAATGTGCTGGTGTGAATGTCAGGACATCATGCTGAGACTGTCGATCTACATCTAAGTAGTATCTGTAATTACAGGGAGGGGCAGGAACTAGTTGGATGAATGAACCACTCCACGACAAGAATAAAAGATTCTTTATTAATGATCAGACTGGGGCCAAATAACCTGAAATCTGAACAGCGCACGTGACTGCTAATCGGTTCTTTATTACCATGAATCATTTCTAGAATATTGTACACATATGCACCAATTGGGGAAAAAACGAAAAGAAAGCAGGAAAATGGTGATGCTTCGGTGCACCCTCGCAGACCAACATTTGAAATGCAGACCCCAGCTCTCCGAAAGCACATGTTCCACGTGGCCTGCGGTTGTTTGAAGCTAATGTATAGCTCATTAGGAGTTTGTATACCTGGCCTCTGGTTTCGTCTAAATAATCTCTGTCCCGTTGGATACAGAGTGAGATTGCGCGGTCCAAAGCAATCTCAACTAGCGTAAGCATATGGTTTGTGTGAAATGACCTAGCGACTCTTTGTGTTTGTTTTCTAGTCATTTCTCTTGTCGGCGTCAGATGTTCTCCTGCCGCTTGTAAATGTAAAGACATTAGTGCTTGTTTGGGAATGTGGTGGGTTTGATATGAGGGTCTGCTACAGTTCAGGGTAGCTGTGAGACCTAATAGGTGACATCATTATACCCATAATTCTCGGGGAGAGGTGGCAGAAGGATGTCAATAAAGAGAAAAAAGTATGCTTTACTTTTAGTCTTGTGTGTATGTGTGTGTTTGAGTCTCCAGAGTGTGGACAGGTTTGTCATACCGTTGCCCTGGGGGCTTTAGTTTGAGGAGTTGTGTCAGCGCAATGTGTGTGTGTTGAAGTATGGTGTTTACCGAACTAGAGAAAAAGAGAGGAAGATAAGGTCAAACCAGAAATTCTTCACTGTCTGTCAAGTCTCTCTGTGTTGACAACAAACTCCACAAGTTTCGGGCAAATTATAGACGGCAAACACAAAGTGACATCTTGTATGAGAATGTGAAAAACTTGCGTGGAGGAAATTCGCAGGAAGATGGAAGATTCTCTCATGCAAATCATTTCTATTATCGAACAGAACTTTGTATCAGCTTATATAATGTACAAGCTTTCTGACGCAAGCTTCTGTCACAGAATGGTAATTACCAGTCCAGATGATGGTCCAGACGCTCAGATCAGTACAGGAAAGCCTGACCGTGCTGTGATCTGGCACCATACACACGGCATGAGTCCTGCTGTCATGCCGTCAGGTGCTTTGAAAGTTGGCCCAGATGCCCGAGAAGCCCTGGCTGACTGCCTCACCTGATCAGTTGCCCTGCAACACACACCCGCTACCTTAAGCCCACCGGGCGACAAATAGCCCTTAATGCTTTCATTTGCGAAGCGCGACGTAAATAATTTTACGCTGGCAGATGCATTGTTTATCTGTTTAATGCAGCTAAATTTATTTAGCCTCTTGGCCAAAAGCGATCAACAAATAAGCAAACAGCCCACACAAAAGCGCAAGCTTTACTTTTCCCGAATTGCCTCGTAAATCGGAAATAACAAGAACCCTGTGGGGACTGTTGTGTTGTGCCACTATTAAATTGTGATGTGCTTGGGGACCTTTTAAAACACAACTAAGAGGGGTTGTTTGACACAACAAGGGGACATCTAGGATGCTCCAAAACCATTTTCTGCACATGTAGGGCGCTACTCAAATTGAATAATATCTCTAATTGTAACGCTTTTACTCATGTAATGGCACAACATAAAAAAAAGTGAGTCATCTTGGCATTGAACCATAGCTACGGTCCAACAGGCCAAAGTGCAGTATGATGGTAATGGTTTCATTAAAAAAAAAATACAAATAATGCTACCGTGGTTTCCCCTTTTTAAAGCAGCTAATATAGCTTTATTTGGCGAGCGTCCTGAAGCACACGCTTTGGAATGAGGTCATGGGTGTAAAGACGGATGCTCTAATCTAGAGCCCGGCCCCTGCCATCTGCCGCAGTCACTGCGGGTCCTGCATGTGCAAAGCACCGTGTTTTAATCCACAGCCAGCCACACCTCCATTTCTTGTGGAGAACCTTGCTGGATAAAAAATCCAGACTGACCACAAATTAATACAAACAATGCCATTGAAGCTTTACAGTTGTATACAAAAAAAGACCATTGTTTTCTAAAACAGAGGTCCTGGAAGATAAAGCATAGTTATGACTTTATAGCAAAACTATAATGTTGTTGGTGCATATCTCAACACTGTCCTTCCAAAACCTTGGGAAAAAGACTATACTTTTTTAATACTTTCTTTAGATATAAGATAGTTTAGATATTTGCAAAACCCATTTGACACCATAAATGGTGACTTATAATAATGATTTATGTCAAAAGATTTTAAACGAAATATGGAGATGTGAGGTTCGAGAAGGACAGTAACAATCTAAAAAAATTATATATTTATATATATTTATAAAATATATACAAATATTATTTATTTAAATGTTCATGTATCAATTTATTATGTAAAAAATAAATTATAATTTTATATATTATAATTGTTAGTGGTTAAATTTCAGTCTGAAATAAAGATAAGTACGTGAAGTTTCAAACAGAGATGGCGATACAGATGTACATTTTGGACAGCTTTTTAAATACTGTTAGCATGATTTTGGCTACCCTGTTTTTTTATACAATGCCAGCGTGCCTTTTTTTCTGAGATGTGATAATGAATGCTTTCTGATTTGTAGATCAAATACTCGAGTCAATTAAAGATTCCTCTGATCGCTCGCGTCGTTCTGCGCGGCTGAAGCGACGGCGGCACCCCTGCTGCCCGCGGAGAAATGAAAGAGACATGCTGAAATCTGTGCTCTTGATAGAAATCTCATCCTCCATCTCTCCTGTCTGAAGCATCTCCCTCATCCCGCTGTGCTAAAGGTCAGAGAGATATCTTATATCGTCCGGGCAAACTACACCAATACGTGGCTGGGGTCTGCGAGGGATCCTTAAAGATTAATGAAAGTTGGGTAGACTTCTTTTAGTCTGGCTTACTTTATACGAAGACGCAAACTTGAGTTTACTTGAGGAATATGTAGACACTAGATTTAAGTTTGTAAGAAAGTTCTGTTCATTTTGTCACAGCGTCGGTTAAGTGTGAGTTACATGCGGAGATAAGACAGCCAGGCGGTTTGCCTACCATGGAGATAGCCAGGTTCTTATCTCTAAATGGATTGCGTGTAAGTGAATTACTTTTCTCAGAGAACGTGGCGCAAGAAGTGAACGATGAGCCACCTAGAAATCCGTTATGGAGGTTTAACACCTCCTGCCGTACGTGCTTTTGGAAAGCGCCTTTTAGACACAAGCGTGCCCTTGAAAAGGAACCCATGCGGTGCATCTGTTTAGTGACACTTGTGACTTCATCAAAGAGGAAATAAGACCTCTGAATGTTCCGGGTGGGTTGTAATCTATCAGGATCTGCATGGTGTCAAAAGGTCAGATTGAGCCGTTTTAAACATTCTATCATTTCAGTATCATTTCCCGTTCTGTGCATGTGCACCGGCCTGAAGGCCGTGAGAAAGAGCGAGCGGAGGTCTTACCACTGAGGCAGGTGGGGGGATTGACCGAGAAAAGTTAAGTGTCAATTACTTGGTGACAACTGGCTGGATCAATTCTGGTTGTGTGGGGAGACCTTTGACTTTCCTGAGCTCGCCGGGTGATGAAAACTCTTAACCTCCACAGCCAAATACAAAAGCGAAGACTGTTCCCTAAAGAGGCTTCTGACTCTTTTGAGCAACTGGATCAAACTGACAGCAAACGGCGGAAATTTGCATTAAACTATAGAATACAAATAAAATAATAAACTGTTTAGACAATACTCCAACACATTTTTAAGATAAGATTTTGAAAATTTTCTGTAGAAAATGCTTTGCCAATAAAGAAAAGGTGATGACAATGAGGAGCTTCTCTCTAAGGATTAACACCAAGGGGTGTAAACCAAAGTTGTCTAGAGATTAGAAAGTCATTTTTTTTAAATGCAAATCCAATTCTTTTGTGAAGTATACAATTTAAGAATGGACTTACCTTATCAGAGTAGACGAAGAAAAGAATGAGTAAAATCAGCTCGGCCAGCAGAATGATCAGCAACACAATGAAGAACTGCAAGAAAAAAGGCACAAAACTAAATTAAGTGATGCGATCGATCGAGAGAGAGAGCGAGAGAGAGAGAGAGAGAGAGAGAGAGAGAGAGAGAGAGAGAACAGAAGAAAAGAGGAAGGAGGGAGGGATGGATACAGGACAGGCAGACAGGGAAAGAGAAAACATAGTATATAGAAAAGAAAGACAGAGAGGAGAGAGAGATAGAAGAAGAGGGGATGGAAAGCCCTATTTGAATAAATCATCCCTGCTTTCTATACTCATCCGCTTCATCTCATTCCATTTCACTTCTTCGGCTAAATATTTACACTGCTTCCACCCAGCATGCGCCTGTCAGCCAGTCAACATTATTCAGCCAAGCGCTGAAAACACTTTCCAGTCATCGTTAGATGACCATTCCTGTCAAAGTCCATCTGAGCTGCAGATTCAGGCCATCTGAGAGCAATCCAGACACTTTGTTTATTGAACTTCAGTCGACAGCTTTACAAAATTCTGTAAGTTTATCAAGTTCCCTTCCATCATTGGAGGAGAGCGAGAGAGCACTACTGCTGAGTGATGGTGTGTATACGCCAGCTTGTGTCACTTCCTATACAGGCTGGTTTGGCCATATGTAGTACATAAATAGGGCAGAGTTGAAGAAACTGATTTGAGGAACTTTTCGTTTACTTCCTTGAAGACCATAAGATCTTGGAAGACGGAGCCCAACTTCTTAGATCTCAAACCCCACGACATTAAAACCCTTCTCTGATGTCTTACTCTCCATCAGAGCCAGCGACAGCGGCTATACACAGCAAAGCTAGTTCTAAAGGTCAGGCGATTTCAATCTACACCAATCCCACATAACAGGCAACCCCAGGAATCAGAGATTGGCATTAAAAAGAAATGATTTCAGGCGTGATGATGAATCTGGGTTTGAATGGGTTATGAGATTCTCTAAACGCCTCTTATTTCACTCAGACTTAAAGAAATGCGTCCCCTTTTGCCAATTATATCACGAACAAAGGAGCTCTTTTATTATTTGCTAATGCATGTTAGTATGCACGAAGCAGATCTATAGGCAAACAGCGATGCATTCAATAATAATGTTTATTTTCTGCAACAAAACAACATTACGTTTAATGGACGCATTACTCACTCCTGTAAATGACAGAAAAGCAACAGCCGTGTTCAATTAAGCCACGTCTAACACCATAAGCCAAATTATTGCCGGGGATGGACAGAGAAAGAGAGCGAAGAGAAGAAAAAAGGACAAAGGAAGAATAAAGTTTGAAACTAAAACCCTGGAGTGCAATAAAGAAACTCATTTTGCCGTGCGGCTAATTAGCAACAGTTGTATTGAAGTCTGTATGTATAATGCATTATAAAGTAGAGAAAGTGCATGATCACCCCGGCAGGGTTTATGTCGGGATAATGACCGACTGGATGCACATTATCCTACATATTACACGGCTTACCAAATAAACAAAGACACGTGAAATATTGAGTTTAATATGGGAAAAGTGATGCAGAAAACGTTGGAATTGGACGCTCGGGACATCAGTGATATGATAGAATAGCAGCTATGATATAATTTCATACCCCAATGAAGAATGCAATGAGTGACCAATTAGAAATAAACTCTAAAATCTTTTTTTTAGATGGCTGTGGCTGGGTATATCCATCTCTTATTTATAATAATAAGTGCATTATATTATATATTATATATTTATAACGGTCTACAAGAACACACAGATTTAAGCATAATATTTCTATAATAAATGTAAAAATTGTTTAAAAATTAATACATAACGTATTTAAAATGATAAAATGTCTTCTATTGATCGATACACATTAGGAATAGCACTTCAACAATCAAATGTTTTTTTTAAATAATTATCAAAGGCATCAAAAATATGTATATTTCATATATTATTATAATTGAGAGAATCTTTAATAAATTACAAAAATATAGAAAAACTGCCATAGTGTCAAATGTGTACTAAATTTAATGTTATATGCAAAGCACAAAAATACTATTTTAATCATCATCAAAGTCATCGAAAATGCATTCAAATGCAGTATATATACAGACTTTGTTACAAAAAATTACATGAAATAGTTTAAATGGAAATAAATGCCAAGACATGCTTATTAAAAAACCTCTAGAGATCAAAAATATTTTACATAGTGTAGGTGTGGCATAACTTACGCTCAGAAGCAGGCACTTGTTTTCCTTGATGGCGCCCAGGCAACCGAGGAAGCCCGTCACCATGACAATGGCGCCTATGGCAATGACCATGTTGGCAGCGGAGAGGGATGGAAAGGAGGGAGAGAAGGTTGCGAAGCTGCCTTGAGACACAGACAGCCAAATCCCAACACCCAGCAGCCCGCAGCCACACAACTGCAAAGAGAATCAACAGATGAAGAGATATTGATGCATTCTCTGCAAGGAATGTGAATGCGAATACACTGATTCAGCAAGGAATGTGTTGTTTGGAAAGTCAACATTCATTACGGCCAACCACAACAAACTGAAAAGTGTTTTTCCAATCTGGGCCGACATACACAAATAGGATGCAATGTTTCTGGCTTAATTTCAAACTATGTTTAGTCTGCCCGACGGCACCGTCAACGAATAGGATGTTTTGAATTTTGGCAGGATTTGGACAGAACGCTGCCTTACTTACAGATAGGACAATCATTTGCAATGTTACTGGGTGCCTCTAGGGGGCATACACCCCATCGTCTTTGTCTCTTAAGGGCCAACATCATCGTTTTGACAGAACACAGTGGATTGATAGTTGCGTATATATACTGTATATGCACATGCAGACGTGCAAGAGACAAGCCAAGCTGGCCCAGCTGTGTGTATATGACTGCGGTGGTGTATGTTTAGTGTTTATAGATGATTATATAGGTGATAAAAGGCAGTTTTTTTCCGTCAATCAGATATAAGGGCACGGCAGAGAGAACGATACCAGCGCAGACACAGAAGAAGGGACCGCTGACATTTCCGTCGCCGTCATTGGAACGGAATATCCAAGCGATCTTATGAATAAGGAATCACGCCCGGCTGTGATAAACTGTCAGGCTCCATGCGGCAAATCAACATCACAAGTATTTGCCCAACGTGACTGCCGTCACCATGCATGAGTTGCCATGTTCCACAACCACCCCATGACGGCACAGTGATAACAGCAAACTCAACGCTTGTACTTCCAGTATCCTGTCAATGTAAATAATTCATCGCCTTGCAGAAACTTCATCTAAAAAGCCTCATCAGGGCATGTAAATGAGCCGGTGCTTTTCAAGAATAAAACAAAATACGTGAGTATAAGAAAGCGGTTATTGGCGTTTAAATTATCAGCATGCTCTTCTGCCGGGGTATCTTTCCCAATATGGGGCAAGATAAAGAACACTGCGGGAGACAGACAGCCTGTGTGCATCTCACACTTGGCAGGTTAAAAGTGGCCGTCGGTTCTATGTTTGGTGAGGGAGCACATTAGCTGGAGGGTGAAGGACATTTTTAATGCCCTGGGAGGTGAGAAATGGCTCTGCACTCGTGTAACATGGAGAACTTTGATGCATCAACAACATCCACATTGTGGAGCGGCGTGTCGCTGAATAACTGGAGAGGTGGAAGACTCAATGAGCCCTGGTCAAAGGAGACGCCGATCAAAAATGAGGCGCATTGCGTTACGTGGCATTCAATCTACAAAATTAATGTTTACAAAAATGTAAGCTTTATTTCTAAATCATCAAAAGGGATATCATTAAAACCCAATATCCCTCATAAAGTACAGTTCATATTGCATGTGAATATTCGGCACAAATATTCGGTGTGAATGTTTGTTGCGATACGTGCTTCAACAAACACATTAGATTCCTATGAATGTGCACCGAAAATAAAAAGAATTTTTCCATCCAAGGTGACAAATCTGTTACAGAAACGAGCCACGCGGAGACGGTTATTACAGTTTAAACCATCAGAAAAGTTTTGTTATTTTGCCCTAAATATTATTTTAAAAATGTTACCTAAATGTAAATTTGAAATGTTGTCTTAGCAAGTTGAGGCACTAAAATTATTAACTGAAAATAATTTAAATGAAAATAAATTTAACCTATATAGCAATATAAAACATATAACCAAGTCATTCATAAAATGGCAACAATATTGCTACAAAGTAAACAAACAATTTACATGAAAACTAAAAATATAAAAAATTATGCAAAACATTAATAACGCTACTAATAGCTTGAAAACAAACCTATGGTCTGTCTGGTCTTTTTTTATTTGCTTATTTTTCAGATCCAAGGACTCTTAAATGACTATAAATCAAGTTGCACCGTACATTATTGTCCAACTTAACATCTAGTTTTACCTTAGATGTCTTATGTTTTTGTACGACTACATATCATTTACCAAAACCGTTTCAAAAACCACCAATACACCTCATGTCCATCATCCAGAATTTATGTGCAACATTGACTGAAGGTCACAAGCGTTATACATACTGAATCGTGCTGTTAGAGAACATCCATAAACCCTTATAGAGTCAAAACACGCCTGGAACGGCTTACCGGCGCCTCAGACGCTCCTTCAGGCATTTTTTACCTCATTTGCCTTATTTGTAAATTCTCCTGCTGTTGAAACGAGAGCTTCTGCCATCACATCAAAAACCAGAGGCCGAGAGCCATGGAGAGAGTTACAAAACGTGAGAGAAGACATTAGTGGGCAGGACCGGGAAAGAAAAGACAGGAGCTGGGGTGGAGCGTACAGAGAAAGACCAAAAAAAGGTCTTGCAGCTTCGAGAAAATCCTGAAAGGCCAGGAAATAGACATCACTGAGGAGAGGTGAGTATCTCCTAATGGTGCATTAGCAGTCCTTGCCACAGAGGACGACACAAATGGAAGCTTTGTTCTTCTGTGAAAAAAAGACGAGAGCAGAGAGATACTGTGGTCGCAGTTCGGACCAATGTACTGGACGGCGTTATTATTTATAGTCCAACTGAGCATGTTAAGGATCATTTCTTAACTATTCTGTTTTTTCAAATTATTACAAACTTCTCCGTTTTAAAAGCACAGCAGGAGACAGGAAAATCAATCAGTAATAGCTGCATATTAAAGACGTGCGATTCTCTATGCAGAGAGGGTGTTCTGCATGCAGAGAGGTTTGCCGACGTGTCTGGGTCACGGGGAGGTAAGTGGGACAGGTATACACGGGCCGATTGTTTGCTATTTAACTTCTATTTAATACAACATGAGATTTCCCATCCTTCTGCTGAAGGGAATGTTCCCAACACATACGGGCTACTGTTTTTACAACAGGTCGACAATTGCAATAATCACATGACTTCAGGTAAAGCCTGATCCTTTTTAACTGCTTGATCTGCTGAGAACAGCTCTTAGACGGCCGTACTACAGTACGTCGCTACACATGACACCCATAAAACATTCAGAAAAGTAATATTCTGTGGATATGTGTACTCTTGTGTTGTAAAAGTCGAATGCCACCAATGGAATTCAGTGGTGGATAGTGCAATGGTGTTCAAGCAAAGCTATAATGGCCTTTATAATTGCAATTTAAAAGTCTCGTTTTTAAAGTAAAAATGTTAAATTGTGTCTTTGCATTGACGTTGTGTGTAATTTAGTCTTGCATATCGTTTCGTTTGTGTTTGGTGTGAACGCACCATAAGACCTATGCATAGTACTGTACCACCTTGGTACTGAAATATCATGTTCATATACTGAACCATACACCTCGAGGTACATTATTTATAATAGAACGATTGTTTTGTTGTAAGACATGAAATATATTAGTTATGAAAAACATAATATAATTCATACTAATAGGCGAACTGTACGCACGCACAACAAATAAAATTACTTCATTCACATTTACTTTGCATGACATATGACTTGCTTTTACATTGAATATTCAATATGCATGTTTAATACAGAATCATAATTTCCATAAGAACAAACATGCTGTCAGGATTGGAAGTGTCACTCACAGTTCGAGGCTAAATGAGGAGCTAAAGGACAGAGATTCAATGTGTATTTGTCTGCATGTTAGACACTACTGAACGTGTGGGCAAAACAAAGTTTCCAACAGATACGCTTCACTGAGGCACTTTAAATATGTCCAAGCATATCAGTGTTCTGCAGGAATGCAGGATAGGGCTCACATATAATGCTTTATACGTGGAGTGTTTATTTTGAAAAGCACTTTGCTATATTCAGAGCGGCACAGCTCCTCTAAACTGCTGCTGCAGTTGAAAGAGGACATGGCAGTTTGCAGACTTCTGAGAAAACAACGTGTCTCAGCGAGAACATTTATCACAGGAGGCCTGTCTTAAGACGGCGTACCCGACTCGATGTGCCTTAAGCGGGAAGCCTCTGAGGAATAAACACTAGATGGTTAAACACACCGTCTTTCCCGACCAATTTCTCATGATATAAAGAGTACGCCAGGATTAAAAACAGAGGAGGTGTGGCTCTGGAGGTTCCCGGGGGACAGCTGGCGGGAGATTGTGTCAAGAAGAGGACTGCTGGAGCTCTGAGGGACTGCTCAATTTGACTGGATAAATGGGGTTTGTGGAGAGACACGTGGCTCGTACTCAAGGTCAGTGTAATTGAAACTATGAAACAGGTTCTACAGAAAGCTGAGAGGACAGAGAGACTTATCCATCACTCATGCTGGCCACTTTATCAACTGCAGCCGTAACATGTTAGTCACGTCAGGCGTCTTGAAGGAGGGTTAGCTACATGCGAGTAACCTTTGCACGCTCTGCATCGGATGAGGCTCAGAGCGCGTGTGTCCGGCAAACCACCCTAAATGTGAGGCTTTCACCCTGACCCATGCGTCTTTGAGATTTATTACAATAGACAAACTCGGCTGGTGAAACTTAAATGGTGCATGCAGGTGTGAAAGACTTATTCTAGGTTTAAAGTTACGCTTTCTTACTACAGAAAATACAAAGGTCACTAAGATTATTATTTTAAACATTTCTGTTTCTTGAAATTAAAGGAAATATTATCTTAAATATTCTTTGAAAATTATTAAATAATCTGAAATACACTTTGAGACTGAAGATATATAAAAATTTTACTTAAACTAAAACCGAACTTAAAATCATTTAATTAATTTAATATCTATCGATAAAAGTGCATAAAAGCTGCTGAATTGATAATGGCAAATGTAAAATTAATAAACAAGGATTTACAGTATTTTACAACAGTGACTGCACTTGGAAGAAATGGATTTAAAAGTTTCAAGTTTTCAAAAACAGAAATGTACATCTTCAATTTAGTAAAAATGTCTAATTCTTTACAAAATATAATAATATTATGATAATAGACAATCAATAGCAAGTCACAGATGCAATTGACACATATTTCATAACAAGGCTTTAAAATAAGAACAGCCAAGTAAAAAAAGAGGCTATAAACGGTGGACCGCTAAAAATAAAATAAAATTACGATTCAATTTAAAAAGTTGTCAGCTAAAGAAAAACACGGAATCTCATTTAAACCACGTATTGAACTGTATCGAACTTTTTGTCAGCATGCAGCATTTATTACTCTTCTTATGAGAAGGATAGAACAAAATAAAGATATTGCAAAAGAGAAAAACGGAAATGGTTTCAATGCCCCAGGGATTGCAGACCCCTGTTTAAGAAGGCAGTTAGCCGACATTGATTTTACACTAAAACAAAACAGTCTGTTGTAACGAAGACATAAAGACAGGTATCCGCTCAGCGCTGAAAGGGAAATGATACTCCATTACTGAACAGAACCATCCTGCTCAAATGACCGCTAGGCTTTTATTGTTGAAATAGGCCGGAGAAAGCCTCTCGCGTCACGTAATGTAGCTTTAAATCACATTAACGAGTGTAAGTACTGTTTGTACAGTCCTCTAACATCCCTGTTATCATGTACACGGTATATATATTAAATTAATACATTTGATATCAAATTTGGGAGATTAAAAGTCTGTGATAGCAGGAGTACATTAAATAGAATCAGATGAACAGGCAAATTTGTCCTTAAAGAGTGATCGATTTCTTCCTCTCATTCCTTATGCCACTAGCATCCATTTTAGAGAATGAGTTATGAATACACGTAAAGTAGAGGCCATGAGTAAATAATGAAATACATCTAATCTAATCGACAAACACAAACACATTGAAGCTACAAACACAACAAACAAAATCCTGCCCAAAACACAATAAACTATTTCATGGATTTAATGGTTATTCTATTGGTGCGATGTTATCTGGCAAAAGCATTTTTGTAATTGTTTTATGTAATTGTTTATCATGTTTTCTGAACGGAAACCATTAGATTTTCTATGAGTGTTTCTGTTCGGTTTCTATTGCTTTTTCAGCTGGAATTTAACTTGAGAGACCAGCCTTGTCCTTTACTTTAGCAAAGCTTTTCACAAGTTCTGAAACATTCATTTCTACGAAGACTTTGAGTTTGTTAAGTTTACATTTATGCATTTGGCAGATCCTTTACAGTTTATTAGAGGAATACTCACGGTATACATTTTGTTTCAGTATGCGTGTTCCCTGGGAATCACACCCACAACCTTCATGCTTAAGCTACAGAAACACTATTATATGTAATATTGTTAGTCATAACGGGCACAATTTGGTATTGTTTAAATTAAAAACAAGCCCAATCCTTTCAGATAGGTTTTTAGGGTAAACTGCATCAAACTAAGTGTGTATTTGAAACTCTAAAAAGTAATTAAAAGGACTGAAGCCATCAAAACAAAGGATAACAAAGGCCTGGATAATAGGTCCAAAATTACTGTTCTTCATCGGGGCTCCTGGAGCTCGTGGGACAATTACTGAAGAATTAATGAGCACCGCAACATTCTGCAGTTTGGTCAGAGGAAAGCAAGCTTTGTTAGATAAGAATTGTGCCTATCCTCTGATTTCAAGCCATCCAGATACCGTCTATGTCTGTCCTCGACTCCTTCAGTAAACTAATACAAAAACAGTCGTAAACCACCATGACAAATTCATATTGTCTTTGCCTTCGAATAAACCCCCCGTCACTTGAACAAAGCACAGCTCTTCCCCCGTGGTGTAGAAGAGAGTGCCGGTATAAGGTCTCAAAGAAAGTCTGGCGGTGAATAATGCAGTGAATCTGTGTGAAAAATGTGCCGCTGAAGCGATTCTGCACCGATCCTCAACACAGCACAGATGCGCTGTAGAAGATTAAACAGGAATGGTGCCTGTTTAAAGTTTCATACGGGACAGCACATCTTTGGGGAAGACAAAATTGAATGAAATTATACTTAGAATTATGTCGGAAAAGAGAGGAATTGTTTTTTTATGAAAAGCAAAAAAGGACATGGAGATGGATTCAATGAAAGCAAAACTCTTGAAATGAATATAAAATGAGTGTCTATGCCTGAAGACATTATAAAATAGCATTTACAGTGCATTTTACAAATGTTTTTTATTTATTTAAAAGTGTAAAAGCCAATGAAACGGCTCTCACTGTACATATAATAAACGTTTAGCACCATTGCTTCCAAGGCGTGATTCTCATGGCCTAGTCGCCATTAACTTTCATTATAAGGAAGAAAAAAGCTCCTTTTGAAAGGGAACCACCTTTCAAAGCTCCTTTCCTTTTTCATCCTATATGAAAAAAATTATCATACAGATTTGAAGTGACGCAAAAATAACAATTCTGTCTACATTTACTCCATGGCGGTACCCATTCACTTCTACTGTATGGACACAAAACCAATGCAAGTCAATGGGTACCGCCACTGTTAGGTTACCAACATTCTTCAATATAGGCATACAGGTTTAAAATGACAAGTAGGTTAGTAAATAACGACTTTTCATTTATGGACGAACTATCCCTAAATAAGAACCATATTTGAGTGCACTATCCCTTTAACTTGCATCATGTGATGCCCATTTCTGAGAGAAACAAAATATACAGAGAGATAATACAAGCTTTACTCAAGCAAGTTTTATTGAATCAGCGTCTTACAATTAATGTTTGAAACAGCCTTTCAGCGCTCGCCTTGGATCTCACATCTGCACTGAATGGGCACACAGACTCGAAATCAATCAGAGCATCTCTGCCAATGGGAAAGCGGCTCTCAGCTGACACCTGCCGCCACAACTCGCTTTCTCACAGCGGAGGATAAGAAGCAAAGCGAGAGAGAGTGAATTGGAGCAAGAGGGGAAAAGAAGAAAAACTATTAGATACTGTTGGCTAATTTGTGCTGCTCCGCTCGAAAGATTTCTGGCAGCTCAACAGACTACCGAAGTCAGGGGAAAGGGATTAAAGGCTCTTTATTTATGGATTGAAAGCGTAGAAGACGATGAATCTGGCCAATGATAAGGTCTGGATGTGGGATAAAAGCAAACACACATACACCCACACCCACACACAGGGACTGACAATGGGATCCAAGAAGCAGGGACAGCTGTATAGATCTCATGACTCTAATGGACGCCCTCTCAGAAGCTGTAAATGAGATGATTAAAAAAAGAGAGTTAACTGTGAAAAAATATAAGAGTCCTAGATAAATATCTCAATAAACACAGCATATCCTTTTATTATTTCCCTGCTGTCTCATAAAAAATATCAGCCCTGATGAAAGACCGCAGGTGTCCGTATGTGCACTAGAATGTAAAAAGCTATGAAAAAAACCATCAAAATAGCTCAGCACGGCCGTAAACTCCCAAATCCAAATAGTGCTAGAATTACAAAGCTCTCGTTCCTCAGGACAAACATATGCTGCTGGTCGGGGCAAAAAGTAAACAAAGACTGTCCTGGATTTATGGATGGTGCAGATGATGGGTCTCTGGAGCACAGCCAGAACTAAATGAATTGGAAATGAATTGGTGTAAAGCAATCGTTCTATAAAAATAATGTCATCATGTCAACCTGTATGAGTATTTTCTTCTGCAGAACACAAAATAAGATATTTCGAAGAATGTTGGTAAGCGAACAATGGTGGTACCCATTGACTTGCACTGGCTTTGTGTCCATACAATAGAAGTGATACCTCTGTATCATTCTTCAACATATCTTCTTTTGTGTTATGCGGGAGAAGGAAAGTCATATAGGTTTGAAATGACAAAAGGGTGAGTAAATGATGACATCATTTTTATTTTTGGGTGAATTATCTCTTTAAAAGTCAAGCCCGGTTATAGAGCTGAAGTAAAGACACATTAACTCTACCAGGCCAGAAGTCACCAGTATTGATAAAAAAACAGCGCACCTAAAAATAAATAAATATTGCCAGCCATGTCATACCAAAGTATGATTTTCTGTCATCCGCTGAAACCCCCAGAGACTTCAATGCCGTCAAACCTGGCACAATATTGTCACATCTCATTTAAGCAATAAGGTATGAGAGGCTGTGATATATTGCCGTGAGCGTTTTATTTCACTGTATGGACAAAAAAGCAAAAGCATTCTGCAAAAATCTCCTCGGTGTTCTGCGGGAAACCAAGTTAAAATTCATATTTGTTTATAATGACATAAATGTGAGTAAATGATGACAGGATTTTCAATGTTGGGTGGAACAAATGCTGCCGTGGAGGCACATTAGAGAAATATTACAGCTCATATTGCTTTGATGAATCTAGAAAAGTTTTCTTAAAGTGTCAGGGACAAGAGGGGATATGGATGTTACGTGATGAATTAAGACACTCTCGCTCATTAAACGTTTTAAACTAGTTTACATCCAACCACTTCAGAGCCCTTATAAATCACATTCTCACTGTGAACAACAACCAACAGCTCAAATCTTTATATTAAAAATGGGTCTTTATGATAAAAGCCGCCACGGTTTAGGATCAGCCCTTGTTATTTGAAATCCTACCTTATTTTAGTAGTTGTGCGGATCATCAGTCTTCCTAACCCAGTACCTGCGTACCTCCACGGCGCTCTCCAGAACAACATTTTGAAGTGTAGCCCTACCTCATCTAAAGCTGCAAGGAAAGCTAGTGGGCTGGGATTCAGGAGCCGAGAAGCCAATATTCTTATTCTTTCTCACCTTCTCTCTTCTGTCAAGTCATACTGATGTAGTCACAAGAAAGACACGTTCTGCCAGTTTCATTGATTGGACCCAGCTCTCCTGACACAAAGATTTCACATCCAGGGTCAAACACTGGCCTTTTCCAGCCCCACTAGCAACCATTTGGGTTTTCCAAATTCCTTTTCTAATTCAAAGACACCGGCAGGCCTATGTTGTCTGGGTCACTCAGAAAATAAGTTATTGAAAGAAGTTCACTTTCAGACAGACATCTGTCAAGCCCATCTCTAGTCACCCTGTAATATTTCATCAGAAAGTGGTACAGAGATGAGCTGGACTCGCTCACCTTGGCTTTGTGGCACTACGGAGCCGAAGTGATGAAATATTCCGCTCACAGATTCATTTGAAGTACTGCCGTTTCCCACCCCGGTTTCATCTTCGACACTCAACTGAAGAGTACTCGCATTTATGCGATTTCAGTTTTAAAAACATACATGCTTGAGGTCTAAGTGGCGTCAAGCTCAATCCAAATGATTGGTAAACTTGCTATTATTATAATCCTCTCTAGAGTTTAACGGGCGACTGGGATTTCCCTTCGCTAGAAATGCAATAATCCTGAACGATCCGAAAAAACATTTGCTGAATAAAGGGTTTGTTCCGTGTGCCTTACATTCACAACGACGGGATGTAAATAAATGCATGGTTCATCATAGCCCCTGAAAGTACAACAATGTGCCGAAATGCACATCACAACACATTACCACAGCCCCGTGGCACTTGAGCTGCTAAATATGTACATCCGCTTAAGTGCTAAGGCATGATATCTCTCATTCTCTGGGAACCTGCTATCAAAGACATACAGATAAATCAATAGTCACTTTGCATGACTGGGAAAGGCGTCCGGCAGAGACTTCCATCCAATCCTGATAGTGCCAAGCTCTCGGAGAAAGCAATTAAGTCTTTAAAACGAGAAAGCATCCACCATAGCATTAGTATTATAGCTATAATGTGCAACAGTGAGAGGGGGATTATTCAAAAAAGATGACTGACACATTCTCACTAGTTCTGCTTAAGGCTGATGATACGTCAACGCGACAAGCCTCAGTATGTCACCGTTCGCTGCTTTTCTGCTTGTTTTCAACTTTACACTTGTTTTTTTCCCCGACTAATTGTGTCTCTCCTGTACGGTACACAGCACTGAGAGATTGCAGTCCTGGCAGGCGCTATTTGTCATGCGTGAAGCATACACGGACCCCTCCGTTTTACTGCATTCCTACCTCGCTATGCGCCCATTTTCTCACTTTCTCCACGTTCGGTAGGCAGATACAGAGATTCAGTTTTCAGATCGAACACATTATTGCAGTATTTTGCGGGTCTGATTGTTTAGCTCAGATAATGCTTTGTCTCCTAGATGATATGACCAAAAATTGTTTGCAGAAAGAAAAACAGACAAAACATTGCTTAACTTGTGAATTTTTTTTTGCACAACACAAGAGTAATGGAGCGTATCTATGGCGGATGCCAGCAAAACAAAATACCGCTAAAATACCAGAGAGTTTGGGAAATCTTAAGGAAAAGAGGAGACAACGATTATTTGGTTTACTCAACGGCACACGAGGGTAAGCTAAAGTAGACGTTGATGGTCTCCATTTCAATTTTACTTGCACAAAGCATAAAACTAAATGCCAATATAATGTATTAAAATGCTTATTCATGTGTTGCAAATCCAATGACGCTGGTAATGATTCTCTCTACCCAATCAGTTATCTGTGTGTCAACACATCACATTTATGTGTCGGTACAGCACGCTTGGACTCAACCGAGGTGGTACAAAAAAGTATCAGGTACTAGGTACTATAGCAAGTGGAAAACCTCCCAAAAGTGAGCTGTGCCGCACAATACCGTGCAGTACTATGCAGTGGAAAAGCGCCATAAGTGAACACTAGGCATGCTTTTGCTGCAATAAATGAAACTCCACAGGAAGACTTTCCCAGCCTCAAGGACCTGAGAATCCCCCTCCAAATCATTCTCGTTTGATTTGGACAAACACAATCCTTCAAAGAAACAATCAACAAAATGACTTTGTCATGGTTTACTCCGCTAGAGTTTAGATTTGATCGCCTGCTGTTCTGATAAGGTTTCCTAAGGCAAACAGACGTTTCTTGAGAGAATTCAACGTCCAAATATTTAACATGAAGTCCTTCTAACCTACCTCCTATCTCTCTCAAGCCCTTAGTCATGGTCCCCAATTTTAGTCTGGAGTCTGTTGTTATTCCCAAAGGGCTGAAATGGGATGAGAAAAAGATTATTGCCTGCATGCGCGTTTATGCCCCGTCCTGAAGATATTTCTCCCGCATCCGGGTTTTCCCATTAGAATTGGCCTTAGAGTCAATTCATAATCTCTGCTGCTATTGACTGACACACACGGCTCCCAGTACCAATGCCCCGGGGCTGACCTTTCACCTGAGAGAGAGTTGCAATAAATGCATTGATGCAGTCAGAAAACAGCACTATTTTATGCACAAGCCAATGTGTTTGGAGCTTGCTACTGCGAAGACACAAGGGAACTGAAGGCTGTCTATCA
This sequence comes from Barbatula barbatula, assembly GCF_947034865.1. NCBI lineage: Eukaryota > Metazoa > Chordata > Actinopteri > Cypriniformes > Nemacheilidae > Barbatula > Barbatula barbatula. The sequence continues at coordinate 20,630,305 of NC_136773.1, read as the reverse complement.
CAGGGATGAAAATTTGCTCAAAACTCACGGGTCAGAGACTCATAAAACAAAGTTTGAATGAATCACCGGCCTCTATTCATGAAGTATAATAGGGCCATCAGAGAATAAGAAGGGCAAAAAGGGTGAGCTCATGCGTGTCCGCCTTGGCAGTTATGTACGGACAAAAAAAGCATCCGGTAATGTGATATGGAGGGTGACCTCCACCATGGGATGGCGGGGAAGCTAAGAGGATCATGTAATTCATGGCGCTTTGGCTCATAGACATAGATCACCTGGCCGGATTGAGCGAGAAATTGGCCATTGAAATAAAAAAAAGGCATGCATGTGTCCGGCGGCGGTTTTCTGCCAGTGTCGATAACGTCAACGTCTAGCGTACAAAAAATGCTATGGATCGCTTTGATAGCCTCATTGTAATTATAAAATTCCATTTTATTGCTACAAGGATAGCTAGTCAGCGTGTGATGGTTGGGAGCGGGGAGTTAAGAGAAATTTATGAGATCCCTGTTCTCCTGTAAGACGGATCCACATTAAATCAATACTCATTTTTTTGCTTCCACTCCAAGGTTAGACAGAAAAATAGGCTAAAACTTTCAATATTCTATATCTCAGCTTCATTTGATATCTTATTCGGTTAGTCAGTTCTCGTACACTGGCGGCCAAGGTCAGCTGGCTCTTTAACGTTTTATCTGTCTAGCGTTCAGATCAGGCTGTTGCACAAAGAGGGATGGATCTGGGGAAGGAGGAGAGATGAAATTGGTCAACACTAAATCAACAAACGTTCATCTTCACCAGACTTACACAAGATACACAAACACACACCAACAGATCCTCTACTACCCAACCGTAAATCAAAGCAAGCTAGTATACAAGTACAGCAACCTTAAAACCAACAATAGCTTGAAAGCTTGAGACAGTTTTCAGAGACAAACTTTAGTCAATATATAGAACAGTGGTCAATATTTGACTATAGTTTTTTTTTCAATTGGTACATTTGTTCCCTCTCTGATCTTGAATATTTGTAACTTGAAATACATGTCTGAAAATCCAGGCTCATGACTCAAAAGCTAATGATGAGATAACATGCATCAAGGCTTACTTCCTAAATCAATATTAAAGATATCAATAAACCCTCCCAAAAATTATTATTTTCCAAATTTGGTTGCATCCCTGGCCAAACACATTTCTTAAAGGGACATCATTTACTCACTCTCAAGTTGTTCCAAATCTATATACATTTCTTTATTCTGATGAACACAGATATTTGGAAGAATGCTTATAACCAGACAGTTCTTGTCAACCATTGACTAACATAGTAGGACAAATTACAAGGGTAGTCAAAAGTGCCCCTCTTTTGTGTTCAACAGAACAAGAAATGTATAAAGTAATTCATCCTACTAGTTAGTGGTGGACAAGAACTGTTTGGTTATAAGCATTCTTCCAAATATTTTTCACTGTGTTCATCAGAACGAAGAAATGTATACAGATTTGGATCAACGTGAGGGTGAGTAAATAAAGACATAATTTTCCTCTAACCTGCAAATACTGTGTCGATATGAAGCCATTTTTGTTAGTAGGCAACAATATTTCACACACAAATTTACTGTTTAAATTATTTAATTCAATAACACTGCACTAACCTTTTAGAATATTAATATTTGCAGATGCTTCGGCGCACATTTGGCCCTTTTCTTCCCTTTTTCTTCGTTTTTTTCGCATCATCATCTTTCAAAGTTAAAACTCTGTTACACTATTTTCACAAATTTCCACTAAATAAGCCAAACATAAACTTGAAAGGGCACTGCTGTATTAATTCTTTTGGTAAGAAGGTTGACTATAATTTGGGTGACTGTTAAAGAAAAGGGGCTGGTGATGATGTTTACTCAAGCAGGGGAAGATAAGCCACTGCAAGGCGAAATGATTCAGACTCATATCAACCCAGCTCGATGAGCCGGCAAAATATGACGGAAATTAATATTCATTGCATACCAATAGCATAAGGTGCATAGAGGTGCGATACACAATGCCTTCAATATTGCAGTATACGGCAGTCTCTAGCATCTCAAAGCCTCTACAAGGGTTTTAAATTCAGGACGGAAAATAGTCCGCAAGTCGCATATATACTCAATATACAGCCCTTATATTCCTTTTTTTACAAATTGGACAAGAAAATCTCTTAAGAAACAAAGAACTCAGGGAGCTATTTGTATGCCGCCAAATAACTGAACCGACAACTGCCAACTCCAACGCTGACAATGTGCAGTTAAGACCCTTAAAAAACAAGTGAGTTACAGTAAACAGCTTTAACTCTGAAAACAACATCAAACGCAGCTGTGTGTTCTGATGTATACTGTTTTCAGGATTGTGAAAACACTTGTTTCAACCAAATCTTGTTGTTGACATTTGTTGTTCACAAACCGGCACAGCCACCACATCTATATTATCTATAGACACAAGCAATATATGTTAGGTCTGAAGCTAATTGGTGCTATGAAGATACGAGTCACGATCGACGTGGGCTGTATGAACAGAAGAGTCAGCTGAGGTCATGCTCATGACAGGTTCATGTGTCAGGGGTCAGGGGTCAGTGACCTGTGTTTCCTGTCACTGGGCCTCTTGGGAAAATTCCTGGATGTGTGTTCAGTTGGCCGGATCTGTCATTTATTGCCTTGGCCTCTCTGTCTCTCTCTCTCTCTCTCTCTCTCTCTCTCTCTCTCTCTCCTAGGCCAACAATTTGTGGAACATGACACGGCAAACCAATGACAACATGTTACATTGTAAGACTGGCGAGATGTAGACTTAAGAAGTCTTGAGTCATAACAGACACGGTTTAAATTTATAGTATCAGGCTTAATTTAATCCTAGATTTTACATAAATTTTAAGTGAAACATGTTCGATTTCAGGGCAATGTTCCTAACAATACAAGATGAAACCTTAACTTAGACAAATCAACCAGCTATATCATCGTATCTAACTTTTCCTTGAACAATTCAGCAAAGCAGGCGTTCTTCTGAGCAGTAATTCAATTACGGCTTGATAGTGGCAGAATAGATTTATCTCGGTAGCCTTGTTGTAATTGAGTAGATGCTATTGATGATAGGTCTCTCAATATGATTATGCCTTTCCAAGCCTGAAAAATTGTAATGCATTAGCGCAATTTTAAAGGCGTGATTCAAACAGAAAAAGGCTATCGAGATCTATTTCAAGGCTATTTGAAGACCTTAAATAAACTCCTCAGCTGTTTCTACACTCTCCACTGTCTCCACATTCTCATTATGAACGACTGGATTATGGTTATATGAAGAGATAAATCTTAACAGAGTTTGCTTGAGTATGGAAGAAACCTACAGTCGTTTCAGCAAAATCAGCAGTCAGGGCTATTTTAATAAGGAAGGTCTCAGTGGATGTACATTTCACTGTAAAGCTCAGAGCTCTCTCTATTTCACACTGTAAGGTCATCTGAAGTCCAGCCAGATCCTCAGCTGATGTGGGTTATATTTAGATCTGAGCATGGACGGGGTCGAAGGGGCCAAACAATAAAATGTTTGCACATGGGAACTGCTCTCGATTTTGGAGGTTACCGTGTCTGAGCTTCTGAAGCTATTGACAATACACAGCGATGTACCATAAACTCAAAATGAGGGTTTTGTTAAGATAACAGGCAAAGGGTTGAATTAAAGATCTTTGCTTAAGTGTGAAAATAAACAGGTAAGTCCAAGACTGGAGCAAACATGGTAATATATATATAGACCACTTCAGAAGACGTAAACAACGCTGATCCAGAAGAACTTGCTGTTTCAGTTTTTTAACACTACAAAATACAACCAACAGAACTATGATAATATATATATAGACCACTTCAGAAGACGTAAACAACGCTGATCCAGAAGAACTTGCTGTTTCAGTTTTTTAACACTACAACATACAACCAACAGAACATGTATAACTGAATCAAAATGTTAAAGAAATTTCTTCAATTTTTATTTTACATTACAAAAATAATAATATTCAATATATAAATCTGAAACCGGAAGTGCTTCTGGAACAGCATCTTGAATCAAGCCAGAATTTTGTGATGAGATGTAGACACAGCGCAGTAAGTAGCTGCTTTTGGGTCAACGGAATAAAAGGAAGAATTTGTTAGAGAAAAGCATTATGGGTAAACAGAGAAAAGACACATACTTAGATCTTCTCTAAGCACAGAAAACTCAATATATTCACTTTGAACCTGTAAAATACCAATTAGAAAATCTATGAAACTATTCCTCTCTCCACAGCATCACACATTAAAAGGTAATTATGAGACCAAAATGTTTTTTAGGCTCTCCTGGATGCCTGTGCCAGCAAACAGACCGATTGCTATTTCTGATAAAAATCCACTCTTGAAATCTCAACACTCAAAACAAGAAATTTTAAAAGCATTCCAAACTGTATCTCACTTTGCTCTGCATGCGATTTTTAGGTGCAAACTGTCTTCTCTAACCACATGCTTTGAAAGCGGGGAAAATAACATTCTGCTTGCATCCCACTTTTCCTCTTCATTTTTCTTCCAAAGAGAATCCTGAGATCAATAGGATTCAGGTGAAATAACGACAATTGAACATTCTCATTAAGAGCTTTTGTGATGAAGCCAAATGCAGCGCATCCCCACAAAAAGCCAAGTTTAAGCAAGAAACACAAAGCCCTCGAGGAAAAGCAGTTAACAATGGACAGGTGAGTAATAATGTCGGGTTAGAGCACTTCGGTTCATTCAATGACTGCATAATTAAGAGCACGAGATGTGTGGAAAGAGAAAATTCACGCTTATTGTCACTTGAGTGAGACAGACAGAGACGGTACATTCATTCTGTGCCAAGTTCTATAGGGTAGCTCCTGTCGGGCAGTTTGCTCACGTGAGGTCTCTTATCTGTCGGACGGATTTCTAAGACTGTGTTTGACGCAGCAGGTGAGATGATTACGGTGGTCAGTAGAGTTTACCAAAGATATTGCCTGAGTGGTATGAAATACAGATGGCATTTACCGCACATGAAAGATTCAAAGTGGTTTGATGAGATTACAGCAGTTCTGTGCGTCAGAATCAAATGATAATGCGTGAGGATGTTCTGCATCAGATATCGATGATGTAATGATACAGAACCAAATCTGAGATTAAATACAGCACAGGATGTTTTAAATTGAAAAGGCATGTTGTCTCTTCTCCGGTGGATCTCCACCTTTTGATTTGGAGTCGGTTTATTTCATTTTGATACTTTTATACTTATTATTTTATTTTTTTATCTTTACACACCTGCTTGAGAAACACTGCCCTGGATGTTCCAAATTTAATACAAATCAAGCTGTTGTGCATGCAAACAATAATGCACGATTTGGTTACATCTGGTAACACCTTGTTTGTCTTGTCCCTCAGTTCTGTTCACAGATAAAAAAACAGTAAAACACACTTATCCAAAATATACTTAAAGTGCTGTGTTGCCACATATTAAGTTTATACTATAAAATATAATTTGTGTCACAAATCACATAATATACACGATGCACTCAAACATCTAGTGTATGACTTTAAGAAGATTAGACGGGGCGAGAGTTGTGCCAAAGGAAAGAAAATAACAAAACTAATTTTAATGCCCTCTAATCTAAGCTAATAATAAATGAAACAAAGCGGGTCTTCAGCGTATTCACGCCCTACCTAAGCTACACTAACTAGCCCGCATAAAACCATACACGGGGTGGCACTCACTCCTAATTTTAGTGTGTCTAATACAAAAGATGCTACAAAGCTGCATGTGCACAATGTGTGACGCGCGACCTCTTACCTGTCAGCTTTTCCCCGGTACACAAAGAAAACGAGAGACACCAACAACATCCAACGAACAAAACAACAAACTGTGCATAGATGCAGACGGCACCTGTATTAATGTTTAATAGCCCTGTGCACTTGTATATCAAGTGTATCTTAAATATTTATTTCACCCAAAGTATAAGGAAAGCATTTTGCTCTGATAATTACCATAATGCACAAATGCTGTCGACAAAGCTTACCTTGCGTTAAATCCAGAACATCTGCTTATTCAATTCCATTCAGTTCACTAACAAATGTGACGGTAAACTAAAAGCTCCTTCTTCCAGATCATCATCTTCGTGAGCTCATACAAGCTCTTATAGTGTTACAACAGACACTATTGAGACGTCCAAAAAACATCACTGCTCTAATCCTTAAACATGAATAAATGATGTTAACATAAGAGCCATAACACCCAGTCTTCACCTCACTCACGCAATATATAATGGGTACTGAGCCATTTAACGTCAGAAGTTCGAAACACTGAGCCAAGTGACACTTCAAACCGATAAAGAACCGCTGTTATAAATATGCCAAAGCATCACACAAGGCAAACTGCGAACATCTATTTCTTAAAGCAGTTTACTATGCAAGCCGTGTCTTTGTGGTGGAACTAAAGAAGACTAATAATATTAATGAATATTAAGTGGTTCATGAAGCATAGAGCAGAAAAAGATTAGAGTGATTTCATTATTAAAGGCCTTATCTGCTCCTCAGTGGACTTTCATTATTAGATGATCTCGATCCCACTCATCTAAATATTCCTTGTGTCTTCTTAAAAAGGTTAAGCAGCAACCCACTGGGCCAACAAGATGATGTCGCCTACTGAGCATCCTGGTGGTCGGGTCATGCTCCTGTCGAATTTAATATTCATGGCATGTCTAATCGGGAAAAGGAAATGCCGGCTTAATATGCTCAATTATATGAAGTCTAGAAAAGAGGATCAGTGTTCATACAGGTCCAGCCTGTATGAATACCAAACATCCTACGAATATAGAAAACAAGGCATCCATTTTATAACAATGCAATGATATATCTCCTGTATTTTAACAATAAACGTACTGTTAGATTCCTCTTGAATTTAATCCAGAAACAGGTTATTTGATTATTGACCTTGGGGCGTAAAGGGCTGCTTAAATGGCATTATGTGGACAAAGGAAATAATAATAGAAGGAGAAAAAATTATATCTCTTGGTACAGAAGGACTCAAAGGCCACCAAATTTGAAAGTTCTTTATGGCAAATACCTCCCGTAACGCCCCAAAATTCAATCACTGTATGATTATTGTAGAGCGCAATTTTACACCAGGACCGGCACTGCCTAAAATCTGGCCAGAAAGCAACCGCACTACAGGCAAGAGCCTTCCCAGATGAAAAGCTGAGAGAGAGAGAGCGAGAGCGAGAGAGAGAGAGTTTCTGCCTAAAAAGTAAATTTTATATATAGGAAAATCTGAGAAATACAGGAAAATCAAACATTCTAAAGCAAGAAAGAATTGAAGTGAATAATAAAGCAATAAGCCCCAAGAAGCCGTGGGTTACAGTGCATTTCGCGTCGTGCCTAACAACGCCCCTTAGCTGTTATAAAATGCACTGTAACCCACGGCTTCGCGGTGCTTATTGCTTTTATAAAACGGTTAATCCATACGCATAGTAAAGTTTCATGAAATAAAACACAACAAATATTATGTAATTATTTTAATAGAAATATATTCTTCCGCCAAACAAAGTAGTTCCTCAGAGACAGGTGCGGCTGCCACGCAAACCCAGACACAGAACACAATGAAAAATGTGCCTAAAGACTGTGGTGTTTATCTATTAACATTAACATGTCTCTATTTTTATACATGAACATTGTTTTAAAGTCAATAAACATACGTGTAACAAAGTTCCATTAAAGGGAAGGAAGGAGACGGGAACCGGCGAACATAAACAAACTTTTAATTAATAAATAACTCAAACGTAAATACCACACCATAAAATCCAGGTCTGTTCCTCTCTCACTGACGGTCCGATCGTTCGTACTTTTATATGCTCCACAATCTCCTCCGTGATACGAGACCGTCGCACGTACAGCTGATGCTCGTAAATACTCCCGCCTACCTCACTACAATACCTTTTTCGGCACACCAGGACACCGGGACTGAAAACAACGAACAGAGCACATAGTCTGTTTATGAGTATTCACCTCATTTCTAGACTTTTTGATGTCTTCAATTTCTCTTTCATTCATTTCAGCGTGTCGTCTTTGTTATTGGTCTAATTTGTCTGTCATGTCAATCTCTTCACAAAATCGGACATTTTGACAATTATTTCGCTGTACGTAACAAGAGTGGCGCAGTGATTCTAGGTAATGCGGTCATCCGTTATATATCGAGGTATTTTATAACGGCTTGGATCTCCGCTCAACCAATCAGAATCAAGGACCAGAACTGAAAAAGTGTTTTACGTAGATTGACGTGAAGATAGTAAAGCATCTCAATGGCCTTTTCCCGACGTGTCTATCTGCAATGAGTTCTACTGATGTCCTTGCACAGCTTTTATAACCAAGAAAACACTGGCACAGAACTCCCCAGGCCATTTATGTGTCAAGCAATGTCATTTCCTGAGGCATATTGTGGACACATTTGTAATAGGTTTGAATTCTGAACCACACAGCACAGGGAGTGAATGGGGAACAGCTTTCAAAGCAATAAAGTTTTAAAGTGTGTAAGCCACACACAACCAAAAGGCAACACCATAAGAGGGTTTGAGCATGCTTTAAAATATCTACCAGCTTAAAGGTGAATTTGCAAAGCCATAGTTGTGTTTCTGTGGTCATTCTGAGCAAATTGTGGAAGGATACAACTAATTTTTTATGGAACCTGAGGTTTTGTGGTATGGGTTAAATTTTAATACTATCATAAGTATGAAATGGGTGATTCCAAGAAAAGTTCATTGGGGTTAAGCATCGGACGATGTCTGCAGTAAAAACATTGCGATGGATGATGACATCAAGCCGCGATATAAAGCGAGGCCCTTCTTTATACAATGCGCCTTCTTCATACAACGCGGGCTATAAACGTGGGAATAGAAAAAGGTAAAATTCCCATTACCAGCATATCTTTAAAGGTCCAGTTCGTGAAAATTAGCGAGCGGTGAGGTTACAAATCACAACCAACAGCTCAGTCCACCACTCACCATTCTTTGCACCTCTGAAGACATATGAATATTATATTGCATTTCTTTCAATAAATTCTCAATATGCCACACTGCACCTTTAAGTCTTGGTGTTCTGGCATGAAGCCTTGAGCTCATGTCCAGTCTCTGACTGATGTTAATGGCGTTGCTGTGTCAGCCTCCAAGGCTGGTTTCCCAAATTTCTAGGTCTTTCTAAGAGACACCCGCCGTACCAGGCCTCTCACGCAAATATATTACTGGAAACGGGAGCTCCTGTGATCTACTGGGCCAACGGCCTCATTCATCACACATTCATTCTGTCACGACGTATCACTTCTAGGCGGCCGGGCAGATTTCAAGGCTATATTTGCAATTTGACATTATACGTTCCTCTCATACACCGCCTTCCTTTCTTTGAAGTCTGTACATTTCCCTGTATTTCCCCAACTAGCACACAGCTTTCTTCTGCTTATCGCTGCATGTGCACCAGGCAGGAGCTCCTCCAAAGTATGTGAAGAACTCAACACCATCCTAAATGCAAACTATATGCAGGATTTCAGGCTTGACATTGACACGATCCCCAAAGCCAGTTAACATGCCAGGGTCTTTGACCGTCTCCCTCAAGGGAGAGTTGTTTGGCCCGAGTTCCCACAATAAAATATGAATTAAAACGATATCATAGACTCCAAACACTATTTCATGCACAAGATCGATAGCGTTTGAGCTCTAAAAGGTAATCAGATGTTAAGGAGCTTACGGTTTCCCAAAATAAATTCAAACTCTCTTGGAAAACTCGGTATTGATTAGAGGAACCATTTTGCGTTCTGTCCACATAGATGTTACATTGATTTTTATGGGTCTCTGACCAGTCTGATGGTCTTGCAATCTTACAAATGCCAAGAATATGGACAATATGCATGAATCGATGAACATAATAAGACTAGAAAGAGATGGGTGGATGGATAGACAAAAAGATAGATAAAAAAATAGATAGATAGAAAGAAAGATATGATAGATACACGAGGGAGATCTCCACTCAAATTTGAATTTCTGTCTGTTTTAGAAAACTGAATGTTAATAACATGTTATTTTACATTATTTATAATATAAAATTGTATAAGAGAGATTTATTTTCATTGTTGTTTTTTTTTCAAAGTTTTTGCTGTCACACCATTGGTCACATTTTCAGTTTAGCTTATTTGTCAACTACCTATAAGTAGACGACTAAATGAATGTGTATTTGTGCATGACACATGACCACTACTTCATTACTACTTGAGGTCTAAAAGTCTGCGATTGAAAATGCATTTTTACATTCAATAAAAAGTAAAATAAAGAAGTATCTACCATCACAACATTCCTGTATTATGTATAAATTATACCATAACGTATGACGTTTCTAAATGGCTGTACTACATTTGGTTTTTGTAAATTATATTTATAAATAAAAACTTATACACAGGTCTCTGATTTTCAGACCTCACTACATAATTGTTAAAACATGAATAAAACCTCACACAAACGCCCATGACTACATACTGAATTATAAATCCATGTTTACAGTAAACTTCAAAAAGAATACCAAGTTGTACAGTGGTAAAGGTGTTATGAATTCTTGAAGTTGTGCCTCTAGTCTTTTACACACTGGAGACATCAGTATATAAAGTCTGCACAACCCAGATGTAGAACACTGAAAGAGGCAGATATCCTTCTGGAGCCCAACCTGGTGTCTTTTCGTTAGAATTGTGTTTGTCTCCTGATCCGTGGTGCAATTTTAATTAAAACTCCTGGAAAACAAAAATGTATAATAAATAAACAGGGAATGTGAAGTACTGGGTGCAAGACAGATTCCCAAATGTCTAATCTCCTACAGGCAATATAAAGTCAAATCAATAGTCTAATATGTATTCCTGTCAGGAGTTGGAAGATCATTATGGAAGATAATTAGAACATATGCACTCTGGGTTTCTCAACGTGATGTTTATTTTCTAATCACAATAGACTTATCCATTCATTAACCCTCACATCTTTGCCATATGCCACAGAACCAAATGTTTGGATGACATTGAAATTTGAAGATTTTTTCAGCAAGTAACTGAATTCTTATGAATAATTAACAGTTCCTTTGATGTCAAAGGACACAATGGCGTTACAATGTGAAGATTTAAACTCACACACCGCACCTGTGCTGAGAGAGATACAATATCCACGTCTCCATATCTACAAGGAGATTTCAGTTTTATGCGCTCCTGGGTCATTACGAATCAAGCCAGTGCTAAATCCTGACTTATCTCCATCCATTCAGCCCACATTTGCTGCGATCCCCTGCCACATGGGAATCCTCAAAGCATAACTAACCTTATCCTCCAAATGAAATATAAACTTGATCCATTTTTCAAACAAAAAAAAGTGCCTCCCACTCCCTGATGGCAAATCAACCTTTTGGGTTTCTTCAACCTCTTTATTTGATGAAATTATTTGATTTTTCACACCTGAAGCACATACCATCCCCTAAACCTTCCAGATAATCCCCTCTGCAGTTCTGAAGGAGATAAACAATGGATTCTCCCTGGATTTAGCTAAATCCAATTTAGGACACAGCGGCTGGCTACCTGCCTCTCCTGTTAGTCACAACGCTTCTCTGCCTTCCCCACAGCAGCCAGCGATTAATACTCTTTAATGGAAGATAAATTACAGGCAGAGTCATTTTCTGTACGTGAACATAGATGCAGTTCGGCCCATTTAATCATCTTCACGAGTGCACGGAGTGACAGCGCGGAGACTTCACAAGACTTACGGAGATCCTTACGCTGGATAATTAATCTTGCAAGAATCTGAGTCATAATGAAACAATGAAATTCATTATTCATAGTTCTCTAATGTTGGAGCGTCTCGTCCGCCCCAGCGCTACTAGCAATGTTGAGGAACCACAACAGAAAGTTTGCCAAGCCACTGTGCAAAACTGCTCGTGTTTTAAATTAGTTTAGTGAAATTTAAATGAGTACACTGACGCTGGGATTCTGCAAAGCGAGTGAGCTCCACCACAAGCTACTAACATTCAACGCACTACACTGCAGCAAAATAAAAAAATTATATAAGAAGAATTTTTATAAGAATTATAAGATTCAATAATGAGAACAGGATAAATACGCAGACATTTACACAATGACTACAACAATATAAGACAAATTCACACTCAAATATATTTTATTACACTTAAAAAATATGGACAATATGCATGAAACGATTAACATAACCTGGCTAGAATGACAGAAAGAGATGGACGGATGGAAAGATAGACAAAAAGATAGATAGAGATGATAGAGATTGATGGATGGATACAGATGATAGAGATGGATGGATATATAGATATATATAAGATGGATGGATGGATATATAGATATATAAGATGAATGGATGGATATATAGATATATAAGATGGATGGATAAATGGATGGATGGATATATAGATATATAAGATGGATGGATAAATGGATGGATGGATATATAGACATATAAGATGGATGGATGGATGGATAGAGATGATAGAGCTAGATATAGATAGAGCTAGAAAGCTAGAGAGCTAGAGAGCTAGATAGGTAGAGAGGGATAGAGGGATAGATGGATAGATGGATAGATGGATACATGAGAGAGAGCGAGGGAGATCCCCACAAACAACATTGGCAATGTTAGAGATCATGAATGCTGCACCATTGAGAATCACTGTGTACATGTGATAGATGTTAATTAATGGCATATAGAGAAAATTTTGGCACACAGGCAGCAGAACAGGACATTAAAGCAATGAATAAAACATGAGGTGCACCTACCGGGGATTGCCTAAGAGACATAGACAGAGATGTAGAATGCAAGTCAGTATCTTGGGCAAAACATAATGGAGCTTGTAGCAGTATCTCCATGTCTTTCTATAGAATTCATTCTCTCTCTAGAAACAAATGGACATACACTGAAATCAAGGAGGAGCTCTTCCAATAATACACTGGAGACACGTTCAACGTCTGTTTACCCGTCGTCTAATGTTCAGGAAAATAAACCCAACCAATCTGCCTAACTAAATTAGACATGCTGTGCGTTCACTAGAACATTTACAGCTGAATCTCGTACAGCTTTTAATTTCCATTATGTTTATCCTTTGGTGGGTCTTGCAGGTGATAATGCCAGCAGAGGTGCTGCAAGGATAGTGTTAGGTTTAGCGACCGTTGCACACGATAAACTTTGAATAGTAAACAAAAAGAGGGCCAGCAGTGGTCCATATGCTTCCCACCAGCAGTCCCATTCGCTCTTTACACGGAGATGTTAGCCATTGTGTTTCTGTTGTTGACATAGTATATTCAAAATAGCACGCTGCCACACTTATCGATGTTTATAAGAAATGTACAGTAAGCGATATTTAGCCGCAGAAAGAAAATTAAGAGATGATTCTAAATTTTCCTTTCTAGTCTTGTGGCCATTCCAGTCCATTGTGAAATGGTATCTTAATATATCTGGTATCTTAATACTTAATATATAATAAGATCATTTCCACATCTCCATTCAAAGGGATAGTTCAACCAAAATGGAAAATTCTGTCATTTACGCTTTTGTCATTTCAAACCTGTATGTCATACTTTCTTCTGCAGAACACCACAATGAGAATATTTTGATAATACTTGAACATACTTAGAAGACATCGTCCGGTCTGAACTGATCATTTTCCCAAATTCTGCCTTGTTGCAACCCTCACATAATTTTTTTTTCCTATTAACTGTCAATATATGAAATAATTTAATACATATTTGAAAATATGTAAAATAGCACATTGTTAATAATTATATATTACAATATATACATTGCCACTTTCTATATATTAAATAATATACACAATTGGTTACAATATATTGAAATGTATTATTGAATATCAAAATATAGCATTATCAAAAAACAGTCCCGCATTGTAGCTCAAAAGTCGAAAAAATAATATATATATGAAAACAGGAAAATTATGAACAATACATGTGATTGTGTTTATCAGAAATAATACCATACATTTTACAAACTAAACTTTGCTAAAGTGCTAAATGGGCATATAACCCAAGGTCATGTGACAACTATGTTTAAAATGTTTGTGCATACCACTAATAATAAAGTGTGTATTCAAGCGTCATGCTGCGATTCCATTCTGAATATAGAAGTGACGACAAATTAATGTCAGCAATCTTTATAAGTGTGAGGTTCAGCCGTTTGACACCAGAAATACAGCTGAGCCCAGTGGAGGGTGAATGTTTCTCCATTAATTAATTGACAGACAGATTTCCAGACATACGAGTCAGAGATAATTACTGTTAAATACACAAATATCCCCAGGATACCCCCACTGTTTATCACAACTTCTCACTTAGCAACACTTTAAACCTGCATTTTGCCATCTAACCCTCTCTCACTTAATCTCTTGTATAATGCATTGCACACACACACACATGCACAAATAGATCACTCTAGAGCTTGTCTTAACCCCTTTCTGATATAAAATGCATACTGATTAGTGCCAATCTGGTCCAGGCAAAAACCTTCTACCCTACATAGACATTAAAGCAGTGCACATGCTTGTATGCGTGTGTGCCGAGCATATTTTAGGGGTTTAGACGGGTTAGTCTCTGGAGTCTGTGCCGATGATATTTTTCGACCCACATGGCACACACATGGTGAGCCGTGTAATGCGTTTTCCCCAGTCATCCTGTTGTGCTTACCATTCTGAGAGTTTGGAGTGCGAGTTGATAACCTTTCAAAAACATGCATGAATCAAAATCACTGAGTTTCAGTATCTGCTCCATTGCTGCATTTATGACATTACGCTGTCTTGTGCTGCAAACGTCAAAGACGCAAGGGCTTATTTTCACTCCTAGCTTAGTAATGAACCATATTTAGCAACAGCTAAAGTCATTAATAGCTTTTCTTTAAATCGGCTTGACTTTAACACTTCATCTTAACGCTTTACACACATATCAAGCGTGCCAATTTAAATTTCAGTGATTTTAAAACAAAGTGGAACCTTAAAGGAGTAGTTCCCCCGAAAACAGCTCAAACACGCATGCAGGTACATTGTTTTGTGTTGGTCGGTTAATTACACAAAGATACCACTTGACTTTGATTTATAGCTTTTGGAAACACTTTCATACACTGTTAAAGGAAAAAATGCTCTAAATGTATTTGTTCTGTTGAACACAAAATATGATATTTTGAAGAATATAGGAAAGCAAACAGTTCTAGGGTACTTTTGATAAACATTGTAATTGATGGTAGTCAATGGTTGCCGAGAACTGTTTGGTTACAAGCATTCCTTCAAATATCTTTCCATGTGTTCATCAAAACGAAATGTATATAGATGTAAAACATCTTGGGGGTGAGTAAATGATGACAGATTTTTAGATTTTTGGGTGAACTGTCCCTTTAAAAATAAAAGGTACTTCATGAGGCCATTGAAGACCCAATTTTAAGTTAACCTTTAAATATTTTTTGGATAAACCAAAAATGTTTCTATTATCACATTCCTACGAAGTTTTGCAGCACCTTTTTTTGTAAAGATTTTTGGTCGTTTTTAGAGCTTGACATGACTTACAACATGATCATTTTCATTTTGTAAGCAACAAGAATATTAACAAATATGGTGACCTGCAATCTGTAACATTTGCCTCTATATTACGATCTTAATATTATTTGGGAAAAAAAATTTGGTTACTTTACATACTTATCTTTACGTGGGTTGAAGTCAAAGTGAAACTGACAATTCCATTGAAATCTCACCCCACGGTTCAAATTATAAACCAGTGTAAGCTTCCCATGGCGAATTTGATGACGGAACATTGATATTTTGTGTACTTGTTTATATAAAACCCAAACAAAATGAGTTTAGGTTGCAGCTTCAAGGAAGAACTCTGAATCCAAATGGACACAACTGGCGTTAATGACTGAGATATTAAAGAAATCCTCACACACATATTCACACAACGGTTTCGCACACCAGACATCACATAAGGTTACGAAAGGTCACAAGGTGATCCGATTTCAGCTTCATTAATTACCATTAAAATCCCTTTGAGCCCGAAGTAAAACTTTCTATAAGAATAATAATTACTCGTCGACTCTATATGAGCGGCGAGAACCTGGTGTGGTTCCCTCCCTCTCCGAGACAGACTTCAAACAACCTTTTCATTTGCAAATCAAAGGAAGTCATACGGCAGTGTTGTTTGCTCACACAACGCATTCATCATCCAGTTTGCAGATAAACGACAGACCATTTGGGTTAATCATAAAACGACTGCGTGCATTTATAAAGGCACATAGCTGACATTGAGGGTTTTTTCATTGCCATTGATGAGAGAAGCCTCCGAGGTTGAGGTGGGGGAGTTAACAACACTGTATCCGAGTGTCAATGAACACGAGGGTCCCTGTGGAGGATCGGGAAAGGCCAGTGATGTGTGAAGCGTCGCTGAGTGGGATCAATATCACCCAATCTCCTTATTCTCTCCCAGGAATTCACATAAATCTGTAGCTGTTCCACGGCAAAAGGTGCAAAAGCTAATAAGCCCAAACCTCCAATGAGAAAGAGAGAGAGAGAGAGAGAGAGAACGAGAGAGAGAGAGAGAGAGAGAGAGAACGAGAGAGAGAGAACGAGAGAGAGAGAAAGAACGAGAGAGAGAACGAGAGAGAACGAGAGAGAGAACGAGAGAGAGAGAGAGAGAGAACGAGAGAGAGAGAGAGAGAACGAGAGAGAGAGAGAGAGAACGAGAGAGAGAGAGAGAGAACGAGAGAGAGAGAGAGAGAACGAGAGAGAGAGAGAGAGAACGAGAGAGAGAGAGAGAGAACGAGAGAGAGAGAGAGAGAGAACGAGAGAGAGAGAGAGAGAACGAGAGAGAGAGAGAGAGAACGAGAGAGAGAGAGAGAGAACGAGAGAGAGAGAGAGAGCGAGAGAGAGAGAACGAGAGAGAGAGAGAGAGCGAGAGCGAGAGCGAGAGCGAGAGCGAGAGCGAGAGCGAGAAAGAGAGAGAGAGAGAGAGAGAGAGAGAGAGAGAGAGAGAGAGAGAAAGAGAGAGAGGAGAAAGAGAGAGTGGGTGTGTGTGTATGAACACCGTATGTTTTTTAATTGTTTAAAATCTGACACAAACTGTCATCCCATGGCTGAAACGCAGGCATTGATCGAGCCAATTATTTGCAGTCTTGATGTGAGCCAACATTTGTTGCTCTCAAAAAAGGTCAGCAGCCACTCCGAATGCATGCAAGAAAAGGATAAGGGCTGAAACTGTAAATGCAAATCCAGAAGAAAAGGTTACTTTTACATTTACATTTATTCATTTAGCAGACGCGACTTACAAGTAGTTTTTTACAGTGGCACATTACTGCAGAGCAATCAGGGGTAAGGTGCCTTGCTCAAGGGCCCTTCAGCCATGACCTGCTGGCACTGAGATTAGAACCAGCAACCTTCTGATCACAAGCCCAACTCTCTAACCATTATGTAATATCTAACACGCATTAAAAGCAAAGGGCTTCGTGTAAGAACTTATTAAACACTTTTCTTGTTCCGGTGGTTTAACTACAGCATGTAACGGCCTTGTGCGAAACACAGCGGATGTCTCTTAAGAAATTCAACACAAACAGAGACGATTCCAATCAGCTTTCGCCCTACGGCCGATGCAATATGAGCTTGGGGGTGGATAAACTCTACGGTAGTTAAAGACACTGAGTGGTTCGTCCTCCATGAAGCCAGTCCTATTATCGTTAACAAAAATAAAAACTAAATAAAAAAAAAATTGTTAACCGAAATGAAAGCAAAAACATATGAAACCTGAAAATATAAAACTGTCTTTATGACTTTTAATCAATAAAAATGCAATTAGACAGCGCTATCCCAGATGGCCATTAAATATATTTCCGTAAAGGACATCCGCATTACCTTGGGCAGTCATCAAATGATGAAACTAGAATACAAACTAAAACGAATAGTCCCACTAAACCGAATCTAAAAATCAAAGAAATAAATTCATAACCCAGAATTTAGCCCAGAGGTGCTGGCAAACAGATGTATCCCGACGTCCACTCCAACCGCACAACCCCATCTGTTCCTATCATCGCATTCACGTCTGTTTCTGCTTTGTGCCAGTTTGTGTCATTGCCTTTCATTCAGTTTCCCCCCAGGCAATGTTTGGAGACCCCTTTGTGACAGAAGACTTGTGGAAAGACAGACGCTAACAATGTTAATGAATTATTACTGGGCTCTGTTCCGAAAACACTTTAAAGTGTTTTGATCATAAGGCGGTTGAAAATGTTTAGCCTATACTGCTGGAGCGGAGAAATAAACAAGGCGAGAAGCAAGCGAGGAGAGATGCAGGAGGTGTAAACACCATTTCCCTAAGGCCACTGTGAACTCCTGCAGATTCACTCAATGTTCCTGCAGCCTTGTGCGCGTTCTGATGAGCGCAGAGATCAGTCACTGCTATAAACCCTGATTCCTCGTCTGATCTCTGAGACACAAAACAACCTTATTTTACATGGCATCACGCTGTGCTTCAAATGTATGCAGTGGGAAACATGCGTTCAAAAAGCCTTTGAAGAGACATTGAATGTGCATGTGAGCTTTTTCATTCTGATTTGGGTTTCAAATATTAGGGTCTAGAAACCGTTTTCGTGATATTTGAAGTGGAGGAGGAGAAGCTGTACTTCAGATGGAGGTAAAACTAATAGGACGCCTATTTTAGGATGTGTGCTATAAACATGCAATGCATGAAAAAAATGACTTGAGGGAACATGTTAATGATCAGCATGGTGTCACAGGAATTTGTAACTATTTTACGAGGTGGCTAATTCGTTTGATCTTGCACGTTGTAAATCTTAATCTTTTTTTAAAAAACATCAATAATGAAGCCCCTCCCCTAAACCTAAAGTCACTGATGCTTAAGCAAATCGTACTAAAACGTATGAAAAAGATTGTACAAATATATATGTATAAGCCACCTCGTACAACAGTTGTGAATTCCTGTGAGATGCCTGTGTTGAAATGATTCACATTTAATAATAAATATATGAACATAAATGAGAAACAATCAGTTCTAAAGACTTGCATTTTTACAAACCGCTCTTGCTAAAAAAATTCTGTAATAGTAGGCTATTTGCAATAGCAACAGTACTTACGACAGTAGTATTTCTTACTTTTAAGAATAAGATCATCCAGCATACCCTAAATTTTCTATTATTATATGAATAATTTCATCTATGGCAGATGTATAGATTAACATCACACATCTTACCCACAAACCCCACTCTTCCTGATACTCTGAGAAACCACACTGTCGTCCAAAATGGCACCAAAAGCTAAAACAAGTAGAAAAATGACCTGCAATAAAAACCTCAGGTACACAGAATCTACCAACAGTGTGTCCTGTCTCTTATTCAGTGCCAACCGTTGTGTGGGTTTTACGATTTACCGGCCACATGGTGAAAAGCAGCCCTATCCAGGCATTTGTAAAAGTCACAAATGCCATCCATCACTCGGCACAGAACGCCAAAGGCATATGGCGAAACAGCAGAAATTAATAAACTGAAAAGCAAAGACGACTTTCTCTTGACGATAAGTTCAAGAGAAAGAGACAAAAACAAGGCTATCTGAAACATTTCAAGTGCAATTCTCTGTCCTTGTGTTTACATTTAGTCATTTAGCAGACGCTTTTATCCAAAGCGACTTGTGTGTGTTTGTTTGTTCGTGCGTGTATGTCCCCTTTCTATTTTCCCAAATAGCCATTGTAATCCTGCCAACAAGCTATCAAGCTATCACCTTAGCTTGTAAAGCTTCCCGGGGGCCGAGGTGTGCTGGGAAATTTTAATGAGTTGGTCACCTGTAAACGCTCCGTCAATTACGAACACAAAGGGCCAGGAGAGAAGCTAATAGGTTAGAGGATAAAAGCTAAACATGACTGCGAAGAGCATATCCAAATTCATTGATATAGAAATAAAACCAAATAAGGATCACAAATCCGTTCCAATGTGCTTCAGTATCAATAAGTTGCAAAAGCGTCTGTTTCGGATGAGTCATCTCTGCATATAATAAGGAAAACGATACGTGGGTGTGATGTTGAGCTCAAGGGATGATGATATTGGACCTTGCAGCTCATCAGAAACCGCACAGTATTGAGGAAATATCAGTTGACTCCTCTGCTATTATTACGCAGCAAACAACCATCTTAATAACTCGCTCCGAGCGGGACGTAAGGCTGGTCAGCGCCACAAATAGGTTGCCACAAGTGTCGACGTACCAACCGCAGAGTATATGATTATACACTATGCTCTGAAATGACCAAGCTTTGGTTATTGGTTTTCCATGCCTCAGCTAAACAAGCAGGTTTAGATATCATGGATGTCTCTTCACTAGACACTTTTAAGTATCCATTTTAAAAGGGAATTTTAAATTGCGCACTTATGCACTATTCTATGCAATTTTCTAGTATAGTCGGTCGTTCACATTGAAAAGTCTCAAAAAATTTGAGCACAAAGTTCTCAGATGATGCACTTTTTCAACCGAAAATATGAAGTGTGGAACTGTGGACACTTCACGCAGTTTCGCATAATTCATTGAGATACAGAGACCGTAAGAATCGCACATTATATCATCCCAGTAGTAATTCGTAATATTGGAGTCATTATTTATGCAATAACAGATAAGCCCATGCGATGACTGTAGGGACTGAAATATCATGGGAGTGTGGGTCAGGTCAGGCTATTCTCAACAGAGGCTGCAGTGACACTTCTGCAGTTATATTTCCAACAAAAATGAAGTCCCGATTACAGTCCTTTCTTCCCAGAACGCTGTCTTTGTTATCTCTTTGTCTGGGTTTTTACAGCACACTCAGTAAGCTGTAAAACATCATTTGGAGGGTCTAAGACATCTGCTGCTACTCCTAGAGCTGAAGGAGTGTCTCGAGAGTAAATCGATATACAATACAGATGGGCAAAAAGAGCTGCCGCAAAATTCTGTCATTACAGGCCGGCCTCAGACACAGCTAGTTATGCTAATAGCCGATTCCTCTGGCGAGCAATGTTTACCTGGCCTCCTACTTGACAAGTCCCATGTTTAGACAAGCAGTTGTGGGTGAAATTCTCCAATGGTTTCCACCTTAGACAGATTCACGCTGAGAGAGCAAGAGCGCCTGGGCTTTCGGATGCTCAGTTTGCTACATTTACCTTCCAATCATGCGATCTTTAACAACGAACTGCGACTTGCGGAGATGTATCTTGGTGCACGACTTTCTGTATGTGCGATGCATAGCATCTGCTCGGCTGATGTTTTTCTTCTGGCTGATTTCAGGAACGTCAATGGTTAATGGCATGGAAATGCCACACGTGGTTCTTGTGCACAAAGAACACAGGTGCCCCTTTGGAGCACATATCATCGTCATTGCAAGACTGCACAGATTCACAGACCCACACCCACGAAGACAACGGGATGCGGCGATAACGGCAAATATAAATCTGGCTCGGGGAGAACAATAAGACCTGCTGGCTTTGTGTCAAGCTTATCCATGTTCTGTTGACTTATCAGGTGGCATACAGACGCGTACCGAAGACTCGGTGGATTACAGCAACCGCTATCCAGCTCTGAAGTGCTATTGCCTGTTTCTCCACTGTAATCTTAGTCTGTGAATCCAGGAGTGTGTATAACAATTACACTGATGAGTACATTTCTTGTCTGTAAGATGGCCTTAAAAAGCCTGTTATGCTATTGTCTGGGTGAAATGAATGCTGGGAATATAAAAATGAGAATGGCAAAGCGCATACCATTTTTAGAAACTGTTGGATAATTCAGACAACAACAACTCTAACTGTTAAAGTTTGTGGAGCTCTGCATAGATATGAATGGTAGATCAAATTGTTCAGTTCATTCACAAAATCTGCCAGATTTTGCATGGAAAAAAACTACTTTTATCTTCTTTAAAAAGAGGCTAAACCCATACTAGAGGTTTCTGCTCTTTGTCAACCTTTATAACGCTGATGCCAAGGGTTGCACAAATCACGCCATCAGGTAAAAGACAGCCTGTCACCTTACGCTAAGCACAGGCTGACACCAAATACATTTTAAATAAGAACTATGCCTTGAGGCGTAACAAATCTTCCTGATGTAATGAATTCTGGTTTAATCTCTCTATGGCTGACTCCTTCATACAGTAGGCGTCCTTGCATATCAATGCACAGCGCCATGATTCAGAAAAAAGTAACGCAAGCATGTCTGCCATCCTCAATAGTCAAACACTGAAAGGATGCCTTAGGCCAGACGTCTCTAATTACCAGCGCGTATCCGGGTTGCATGTTACTCAAAATAACTGAAAAAGGGCAAACGCTTCATCTCTCAGGGCACGGGGCACATGACACGCACATGGTCCTTCTAGAATAGGTCACCCAGCCTGCAACGAAGCTGGCGTCCTTCCTGCGAAAATGTATTTATTTTGCATCACAAAACATTTATTTCAGGAGGCTCCTGTGCTCAGCTAACCGATCAAACAGCCATACAAAGACAACAAAAAGTGACTGGTGAACCAGACAATGTCCATTGTAAGAGGGGTTCAAGAGGCTATTTAGAAGAAAAGCAGCAGCGGATCTGCTCTATTAGTCAAAACCCAAAACGCTGGGAGACTCAAATCTGCATGAAAGCGTATTGACAGAGCGTGTCTTCTTATGCCACGGACACCAAGGGCTAAAGATGCTATACTTGACACTTGACAGACACTATAAGCTGTCAGTAAATTGAAATACATTACATTTACATTTAGCATAAGCTTCTCTGCTGAACGGTTTTAAAAGGATTTGTATTGGTTTAAATGGAAACTACAGTGGTTCTACTGGTACGTGATGGAATCTATTGGTGGGATGTTTAATTCTACTTGGCCAAAACACACTAGACAAATTAGTTTTATCATGGTTTTACTAGAAAAAGCTAATGGTGCATAATGGTATTTTAATGGAAACTTATAGAACTTCCAAAATTGTTTCTATTGGGTTTCTTTAAGCATATTTTATCCAAAGCGACTTACATATTAGGTAAACAATGGTAGCAATCAGAACAATAAAACTAAGGTAATATTAAACAAATCCAAATACCTTTATAAAAGTCCATAAAATGTCTACATATTTGCTACAAAATAAAATAAACAGGTTTAAACCAACATGAGGTTTATGTAAATAGGATGACATGATCATTTCATCTTATATTACTACATATTAAAAAAAAACTTTTGTTTTCACAGATAACCACAAATGATGAAGTCATATTATTCTCTTCCTGCAGAGTCAGACTGACTGTGAGCCCAAGAATAAAGAAAGATCTTACACCCAGGACATTGCATGGCTGTATTTAACCAGAAATCTCCCGTAAGGCTGTGCCAGCGTTGCTGTACCATTAAAGAGTCGTTACACTGAAATATTCACAGAGCACTTGACAGGAGCTCAAGTATTCCTGTCATCTCTCCCCCAGATTTCACATGCTCAGAAGAACATGCGTCAGGTTACAGTGTTCCACACACATCTGTTTCTCGCTGATGTAGCAGTTTCGGCACATCAGGAGCTTAGAGGGTCAGTCTAATAGAAGCTCTTGGGATGGAGAGTCTCTTCCCTCAATTATATATGAAAGAAAACGTTTCAAGGTTGGTGATAAATACATCAATTCGGTACACGTGAGATCATGTGATCCTTTAAACTTCAGCCGCACCGCAGCTTCTCTAGTTACAGACGCCCGTCCAGCTGTCCACTGATATTTCTGGAGAATGGCATCATAAATTGCGTTTGGCACAATTATCTGCTTTAACTATGTTAAGAGCCCTGCTCGACGCAAACTTTGGTCACTGGGTATTAATATGTAAACACTATAATAGTTAAGTGCTTAAAGGGATGGTTCACCCCAAAATTTTAATGAACTAGTTATTTCAAAACTGTTTGACTTTCTTTCTTCTACACAACACAAAATAAGATATTCTGAAAAATATTCATATTGTTAACCGAACAACGGCAGTACCCATTCACTTCTATTGTATGGACACAAAACCAAAAGTCAATAGGTACAGCCATTGTTCTTTTTGGGGTCTGCAGTAGAAAGAACGCCATACAAGTTTGAAAATCTTGGGTGAACCATCCAGTATGAAAACTAAGTGTATGAAAAAATATTACCATACTTTAAATGACAAACAATATATTAAAGCAAAACGCCATGAGAGGCTGTGTAATATAGCTACACCAAAAACACCAATGTTCAATTAAAATGTAAATTAAAATCAATGTAGACTTTTTAAAGATGCCAAGTACAAACCAAAGAACAGGACATTAGTTCGGTTTCTATTCTCTGATGTCAAGCGTGGAAGCCCCGCCCACAATGAAATCTCATTGGTCTTCAATCGCGCTCAACACTGAACAAAATTTTCTTATAAGCTGCAGTTTATATTTGTTTTTATTGGGATAAAAACCTTACTTCTTGCTGAAAACGTATAGCATTGTTTGTGGTTACGCTGTTATGCGGACAAAACCCCAATTGGTTCCTAACAACTACAGTAATTGAGAAATGAGCCGTTTGTAGTAATTAGTGGAATTGCCTGAAGCATCGAGTTAAAATAAGAGCATGAAAGTACCAGTAAAGTACAGTTAGCAAAGTCACCCTTTCTATTTTCTCATAAAAAGCCGTTAAGCGGCATTGTTGTATTTTATTACACACTTTCATTATCATCATTACATCTTTATGGTGGATAAGCGTTCCACCAGCACAAATAACAAACATATCTTCCATGTCTAATCAAATAAGGGCAGTCGGGTGGTACATAATGTGTCATTTATGGCATGCGGCAAATTGTTTTTTAAATCATTTATAGGCAAGTGAAACACCTTTATGACAACCTGCTAAAAAAGCTGTCAATTTGATCAGTTAATTACTTAAAATGTCAATCTCTTTTGACCACATGTTGCCTTTATAATGATTTGCTGGCTTTCCAGCTGTCTTATCTGAAAAGAGCACAACATGGTAGCTAAAAAGTCCTAGACAGCTTCGGGCTTTAAACAAGGGTGCGGGCTTACACAGCCTTTCCACGCTCCAGAAGTCTTGCAAGGGTTTAGACAGACCACAGGCCAAAGGCTTAAAGACTATCAAGGCATTTTCTAAACAGTGGACGTTTTTCTAGCCATTAGCATGCACGGCTATTACAGCCAGAACAAAAATAACAAGGTCAAAGGTACCAAAGTGACCAAAGCAAAATGTTTGAAAATGCTCTCAGCGCAACAGCTTTCAGGCAATATTATGCAAATATTTTGAACCGTGTGAGGAAGGTTAGAGATATAAACTTCCAGTGAAATCTCATATCATATCACTGAAGATATTCACTTCTTACATTAATGGTTATTTATTTTCTAAATAAGAATCGACTGAATAATTAACAAAAAAAACAATAGACAGTTTTATCAGACCGTACACGCCTGGCCCGAAATGTTGATCGGGTGGCTAATAATTTTACTATTTATATTTTATTTAATATATATTTATATTTTATTGTGTTAAAATAAACAATACGTTAAATTCTATTGTTGAATAAAAATTTTTAAATAAGTCACACTACCCATTCCACAAATTGTTTAAGTTTAGCAAGTAACTGTTCTTCTACTGGTCAGTTAGGGATAATGTACAGGCAGTCGGTTGTTATGGCAGAAATAACCCCCAACAGCGTGATCAGGACCAGGCGCCCAGAGTAGGGTCTTGTATCACACTGAAGGGGCTTATTTCGCGATAACAGCCGGCTGCTTGTACATTAACATTACACGGCCACTTGCCACATATGAAAAAAACTGGACATGAAATGTGAATTTGAAATATTTCATCAGCTCATTTTTAGCGAATGCAGACTGTAACGAGGTTCAATAAAAGGAAGGAAGGCGGCGGGAAGCGGCGAATGTACAACAACTTTTAATTAAATAAACAATCAATAAAACAAACTTAAAAGCTCCCTCACGGTCGACTGCCGGCCATACAAACATAAAACAAAACACAATGTCCAGGCCTGGTCCTCTCTCCCACTTCCCTGTTGTCGCTCCTCTCTTATGCTCCCGGAGCTCCCCCGTGAGAGATGCACCCCGGTGCACGCACAGCTGACGCTCGTTGTCACTCACGTGACCGACATCACGCCTTTCCCTCACGACTCTCGTCCCGCCCTGCTCACCACACCTTCCGCTTACTTTCGGTTTTAAGGTAAGAAACGACATTCAGATGTCACGAACAGGCAATTTTGCTCAATCATTTGTAAATACAATGTCTTATAAAAATATATTTACATTTAATTTGTAAAAAAAGGGGGCAAAATGATTTGCTGCATCGAGGTCACTGTGTGTTTTAAGAGGTTGTTATCTGGGAATAAGGAAACCTGCATATGTCGCGACTGGCCAATCAGAATCAAGCCTAAAACATGTTTTCAAATGAAAGTTGTCCACTTTTTGCCTTTTGTTTCAGAATTAGGGAATTTTGTATTAATATTTAGATACTGTATATCGGCCAACAAATCGCCTATTGGTTTCAAATGTTAAAGAATTATCGGCCAAAATGTACATATCGGTGCATCCCTACTTAACGCTACTACTCTCTTTTGACTCAGTGAGTCTCACTTCTACAGTCCATGGATGCAATTATCATTTCTGCACACCTGACTGCTTTACAAGCCAAATTAGAGTAACTGCAGCATCTGCTCCAAGACAGAAACCACTTTCAATCACTTAAATCCTGCCGTTAAACATGTGGCAACAGTCTTATACGCAGTAAAACTATATGATCCATTTCTTAAGGGTTAAAAGTATGGCCCTGTATATGGATTTGTGTGTTGGACGACATCTTGTTAAACAGAGATCTCACTTCAGATGCTGTGGAGGACCTACGGCTCTTTTAAAAGCACCAGCTGATAAACAAATACAATTCCATAATTTGAAATCCACAAACCATTATGTATTTTTATGGAGCACTTTATTCATTGTGCACAGTTGCATTGTGAAATGAAATGATGTGACAGCGGGGTTCCTGGGCTTTGATAAGGATCGGCAAAAGTCAAAACAACTTAAATACTTTTGTAGAATGTTTTTATTCTTCTGTGTTTTAAAGTAAGAGTCATTCAGGCTAACTTGCCAGCATATGCAAACAATCAGCTTTTAAATCAGATATAGAACAATAGGTGGCAGCTGGAAGATTCAACATGGAGACTTAATAGCAATCCTTTTGATTGACATTAGCCTTAAAGTGGACAAGATTACAATTATCCCACTTGAGAATAATCACAAAAATTGAGTGATGATTCATGCCAGGTTATCTTCTATCCAGGGCACGTTCCTTTCAACTGCTTAATCCACAACGCACCCAAACAAGATGTGAGTTATGGCGCTGAACTCTTTTATAGCAGTAAACAATAATGAATCTATATCCATAACAATTATTTGGCCATCCTAAATTCGAATTACTCAGGAATGACACGGCTGCGTCGGGCGTTCACAGCATGGTTGGAAAAGGCCCATATTGCCGTTGAGTGCGAAATGCTACTCGAATCCATTCATACTCCGACAGTGAAAACAAGTCACTCAGCAGCACAAAAGATGACAGAGTAGCCCTTATCAAAACGCTGTGCAAAAACCCATCTCCTGAATGCACAATACCCTGGAGTACCTAAAAACAAACTGCCCTGCTTTTTTCCTCTCCAAGAAATACAGAGCTGCAAATCATATCTGGACTTTTGAGGTTTCTTAGAAATGCAATCACATCCGATAGATCTAATTGAGGTTGGTGCCCAAAGGACACGGAGTGCAAATTCTGTTAACCACAAATGAGTCTCCAGGAGGACCTGCTGGAGGCATATACAGTAAAGAAGGCAGATCAGTCTGAGATAAAAACCATGTTACTGGAGGTATTTCCATCATCACTCTAGAATCAGAACCATTGCAGCGAGATCGAAGGGAGGGATTCACGCTCCCCTTTGGGTCATTAGACGGCAATCCCGAAATGCATTTCTGCCGCCGTTTCATTAGGCATCCAGTTTATGTTAATGAAAAAGGAAAAAGGTAACTAAGACAAGGTCTGGTGTCATATCCCAGGCACCAGGTGAGAGGGGCAAGCTTGGAGAGTTGGGCACGATCCGACACGTTGGCATTGATTTTCTGCACAATTTGCTTGCGGGTGACACGGAAAGTGCTGACTGGGGCACGCTACTCCTGCAATCTGCATTAATTCACAGGTTAGGTGAAGATTAGCATCGATTCTTCTGCCAGGAGTTGAGTTGGGGGATTCGATGGTGAATGTTTCACCGCTCAGGAATGATCTATGAAGGGCTAAATCAAGAGGACTTTGAAGGAAGCACCAATCTTGCTACCCCTGAAGCTAACCTGTAATGGAAACCGTTACCCAGCAGCCTGTGAGCCTTAGTAGGTAGATAGAATGTGGTCAGTTCATTTCAATAAATTGGAATTGAACTATTATATATAAACTGCTTAATTTGATATATTTTTATAAGCTATGATTTCATTTTCTGTAAATGCTTCTCGATAAGGCATGACTTCTTCCATAGTCTGCATACTCCCTCTCTTTTTGTTTAATCAAAGGGCTTTGGATAACCAAATAATAATCTTTTTGTGCAAGAGTAAGTGAGTAACATTAGCTTTAAATTGCAATGCTGCATATTTCACTTTGCTATTTTTGGCACTTCATAAAGCCAATGAGAGAGCTTGCATATATCTGGTACTACAAACACCTTTGGATTTGTCCTGAATCCGCATTCATAAAAAAAAACATGCCATGTCAACGGTTACATGTGTTGTAAATCCACTAAATCCACCTCCGTCAAAAATGAGATTACAATGGTGAGTGAATGCTCTCCACACATAGTATAAGTCAAGTAATACAAGTCAAGTAATTTTGCTTCAAAACCCTATAAATACCACACTCTGCCCGGTATGACATATCTGATATTGCTGAAGGTAAATGCAGGAGCCTGATGAAAACTTCTCATTTAAACGAAAAGTCATCGGACGGATTTTGGGGGGTTTGCACCTGAACTCTTCATATCACATTAAATCAAGCAATGTAATGAGATACGATATGTGACCCTGTCTGTGAAATCCAGGCTAAAGTCTCATAATCTTAGTTTGATTTCAAACATTAATTTGACTATTATTCAAATGTTTGACATGGTGTTACATAGTCAATCTTAAAGACAGCGAGCTCATATTTTCACAGAATGTTCTTTACATTATGTGGGATGATTTAATGTAGAGGAAATAAAAAAAAATACTTTTTTCAGGAAAGGTCAGATAGTGTGTGTCTCGCATACAATTTAACAAGAACGTGATGTTATTCATCTGAAATCACAGTAAATGTAACAAAAATAACGTCCCGGCTGGCTGATGACACTGACATCTGATAGTGATATATTTGACAAAGACAGCACACAAAACAAAATATACAGATACATTTTCAGATTTTAGAAGCCATAACAAAAAATTGCCCATAGATGGTGAAAGATGCCTTGAGCTTCCAATAACGGTGCACTTTATGATATCTAAAAGCCATGAATTACACAATACTTCAGGATTACAATAGTTATAAAACACTCACAGGAAAGTGCTTCATACCCTATATTTCTGAAACACATCATTCATCAAAATCAGGTTTTAAAAACAATTTAGACAACAACCACGGTGGGATCTTAAGGTTTTCATTGTGATGTTTAAAGGATTACGATGTATTATTGTTACCCCTGCACATGGTTTTGTTAATATAAGAAAGTCTGAACTGTACATCTCTGTGATGAAAAGAAGCAAGAAAAAGGAAATGTTTCGCAAGCTGTAATAGAAACTGGAGGACTTGAGGGTAAATTTATTTTTAATTGGGCCAGGAACTGCTATGAATCACCCGCTGAGGTGAAGGTAAGTAGGCATAAGCAGGGCCAATTCTCAGAACTCTGAAAAAAACAGGCCAGTGCCAGCAACTGCCTCAAGATCAACCATCACTGAGCCTTTATCAGATTCTTCTGTTTTCCAGCCAAACGGATGGTTAAGCATTCATGTTTAAAAGGTACGAAACACGAATTAGGAAAAAACATAAAATAATATCGATCATTAGCAGCGACCGCTTTGGATCTTGTGCGTTTAAGTAATGCAGAGTTGTTTAGAACTAATTCTATACAGACATTTTTAACCACGCCATCGGTGCAAAACACCAACTGATCCGACCAGACCCGAGAGCTAATGAGCCTGTTCAAAGACAATAGTGCAGGAAATCGAAGCGATGGGAGACGTGCTTATTGAAAAGACTTTTCCCCAGACACAGAAATCAAGCAACCGGGTAAATTATGTTAAGAAAGTGGTAAACAACTTTATTAGACGCTCAGACTGGGACTAATTACAAACGTCTGTCTAATTCCTAGTACAATAAAAGTCACTTTGTTTCAAAGTCCCCATTTAAGAGGTAATTTCTAAAGATTTTTCCCACATCCGTGCGTACCAACCACCGTCACTACCCGCATGCTTCAAATCTCTTCAGAAGAAAAAGGTGGCGAATAAAAAAACTTGTCATGAGAAAGTGTTGAAGGCAAAAAAGATGTGTTAAAATGTGACATTTCCCACAGCAAAAAGCTTTTAAAGGTCTTTCATAAACACTAAAGCTTTCTTCACATGCTTTGTGAGGAAGAGACAATAAAGCGAATGAGATAAAGAAAAACTGCATCTCCCATTTTTACTTTACGGTGGCTCGGTACCAAAACTCACATTAGCTAGAAGTGGGGTTGGGGGGTGTTGTGTTGCATTTCAGCAGC
Source organism: Barbatula barbatula (assembly GCF_947034865.1). Taxonomy (NCBI): domain Eukaryota; kingdom Metazoa; phylum Chordata; class Actinopteri; order Cypriniformes; family Nemacheilidae; genus Barbatula; species Barbatula barbatula. Next base: position 20,599,468 of record NC_136773.1, on the reverse strand, counting down.
GTGCCCCTCAACTCCACCGGGGCATTCGTTCGACAGCCCGCACCTTCATTTCCTCAAGAAACACCTTGCCGCTCAGGTACCTGCCTCCATCAACATATCAAACACCAAAATGTCAACCCGGGTGATTCAATCGATAACATCCTAATCTTTTGTTACCTCGGACCAAATGGCAGACAATTCCCACACCACCCCTTGCGTAAACCGCAGAATTCATAAAAGCAAAGCGCGTGCCGGAGTTGAACAAGGACGAGGCTTTGATAAGACCATGACACACCTTTGGAGGAATCTGATGAGGTGGCAGAGTTGTCTGAATAAGAATGGGTTTGATGTTACATGTAACGGCAGTCAAATGAGCCACGAGTGTAGCAGCGCTGTGTGTATTTAAGTATATAAAAAGGAAGCGGTTTGGCATCCTGCACTGTCGGGAAAAAAACAACAAAACTGTACCTTATGTACCCAAAAAGATAAAACATTTAGAGATACAAAGGGAGCATTGAAGGCTAACACCCCAGTGATGCTAAAATGTACAGATTTGAACTTTGACTTTGTACTTTTTCTGACTGTAGTGATTTTTAGCTAGATGTAAGACTGTAACATAAATAGATAAATGACGGTGTAAAAGCGCAGTCTGTGAAAAATCCTGTGAATTATGACTCAGCCTGAATCAGATGATATAGACAAATGATATCGTTTGTCTATAATAAATAAGGAAGTTATGAATCTGGCGAGCATGAATGAATCGGGCTGTTTAAACTATTTATGAGAAGACTTTTCAATAAAAAAAACCAACTGTGATTTTGTGTTAAAATACTTTTGGGTTTACACCTTACAATAAAGTTGTGAGCAGTTGAAGACCAAGCAGAATATTGACAAATGTGACGGTGTGACAAATGTGCATGCAGAAACTGCAATCCATATGGGCTTGCCATTATTTACCACAAACTCCCTTTATACTTATCTGTATAATTGTATATATATATATATATATATATATATATATATACATTCCATTGGTTCTTATTATAGTGTGTAGCTTCCTGTTTGATCAATGACTGTTTCGTTTAGTTCTTTTGAACGGTGGCTACAGTACGATGTTGAGATCTCACGACTATTATAATGAATGCGCAATCAATAAGGTCCTACAAAATACCACAGGAATGTAAACTTAAACAGAATTTAGTTATGATGTATATATTATCTTGTGTAAATAATGTATGTATCATCTGAAAGGCCGTAGTAAACAAAAATAAACAGAAATACAAGATTTATTGTCCCCCTCAGAAGCTTACATCAGTTGTTTTTTAATAAAAATAATATATACAGCGCTTAACACATTTATGAGACCGCCTGTCATAATAAAGGGAAAACACAAATATTTTAGGAATCTGTCAAAAACTAGTTTAAAACAAAACATTTTATGTGTCATTAAACAAAAAATTGTTACCAGCAAATAGTCTTTTTTGACGTTTTTATACCCAAATTTGAGCAGGCACATCCAAATTCTCTCAGAAGTCAGAAAATAATCAAGAGTAACCTTGATCCATTAAACTTATTTTTTATTAAGGACTCAAAGTAAATAGCTGTGTTATTTTTTATATAAAATACCCTTATGTAAAAAGTGCATTCATATTTTTTGGCTTTCTTGTAAAACAGTAAACTAGAAAATGAATGGATAACAATAATTATATTTTAACACTAGAAATACTACAATGACAAAATTTCTATTACATCTACTGGAGGATTAACCACTACAGAAACATAAAACATGATGTTGGTTATCTGTCAGTTTACGGCAGCTGTGGCACAAACCTTATTTGAAGTGGTGGTCTAATAAATTTGTTAAGAACTGTATACTATATATTACATGATTTGACTTAGAGGATTAAATCTAATGAATATTAATAACAAGAAGTCACACTTCATACACAATATTAATATTTAATATTCTCTATTAAACACTTTCAGCAGATGATGCATGATCGGGCGGTGGCAGGTTACAGAGTCAGAAACACAGCGTGGTGTGACCAAGCATGGCACTAAACGCTCTAATCTCGGTTGAAGCGGTCCAGCTCAGACCAAGCTAATCCACATAAGAAACACAAGCCAGATGGTCACAAGCAACTGCTTAAGCCCCTACAGGAGCCCAGATGACATGCCTGAGGTTCCTGCTATTTACCTTGTGCCTCAAATTACAACCGTAAGCCGGTGAAGAAGCAGCAGGCGGCAGCACCTGGCCTCCCGTTACCGTGGTGGATGGGATGACAGGCTCTGGTATTCCTGGAGCGCCAAAGCAGAAGCAGTCCCAGGGGAGTCGTAACACAGGCGTGCTCTAAGCTATGGAGATCGCCAGCTCCAATTGGCATTATGCTTTGAGGCATGCCGTAGCCCTAAATCACACCACCCAAGCTAGAATGACCTCATGCTAGTCCATCTCAGGTCGTGAGGAATCGTTAAATGAATATTACCACCGATAGCAACTAAATTATCTCACAGCGGACGCCACATGGCCCGAGGAAGGTGCTTCTCTTTCACATTCATCCCCTTTTATTACTTCTGTCTTGGAGAGTAATTAAGGGATTTCAACATTTCACCTTCAGCATGTTGTATCAAAGCTCGCCACCCACAATGCGATCTTCCTTCTGTTCTCAGAGCTGCGTACGGGGTTAGTGCCCTGCTGAGCTGTGCTTAGGGTACATCTCCCTGGTGAAAACCGCAGGATCACTCGAGCATACTGACCTACAAGGATGACGCTTGTACCTACGCAGTGACACCACCACATGTTGTGCTTGTGCTCTCTGACACACGCACGCACACCTTTTGGACCTAAGCCCCCTGCTGTGATCAATACAAGCTTCAGGACATTTTACAGCTCAGTAGGGTTTACTGCAACTGTGTGATTCGGATACAGACTCACTCATCTGCTCTTGTCACAGATAGAGAGATGGATGGATGGGGGGGCGGTATGTCATACTGTGTTAGACGCTGTAACTCTGATATGCCAAACTGCAATTCAGACGCGGCCCAGATACTAGTTTCTGAGAGTATGACAGGAGGCGAACACTGTTAGCTTATGGGATTAGTGTTTATGCATGAGTGCCTCTGCACAAAGGATTCTGCCCAATGTTGTACACACACATGCACACATGCATGCACGAACGCACATACACACACAAAACTCACACACAAGAACGCACTAAATTGACCCTCTCTATATTCCATCAGTGCTTAATCCACTACCTCAATCTTACAAACAAACATTACAAAAAATGTTTTAAGTGGAAATGAAAAATTATGTTCTAAACTATATTTTTATATTAAAACAAGATTTGTATTATTTAAATATTTTCTTAAAAAATAAATATAAAACTATTAAAGGGATAGTTCACCCAAAATGAAAATTCTGTCATGACCATTACCCTGAGGTTGTTTGAAACCTGTATACATTTGTAAATGTAAATTTCTCTGTGTGGTTGAACACAAAGAAACACAGCCTATTTGGAAGAATGTTAGCGATTAGGATTTCTGGGCCACCATTGACCACAATAGAAGAAAAAACAACGAGATACAATTTATAGTTGAGGTCAAATGACCTCAACGTCTCACAAACATTACAGCTGATGTATCTTTATGCATACTTTTAAGCATCTCATCAAAGCAAGATGCGAGCCAAACTCATTTCAGGAGCGTGGTTCACTTTTCCCAGGACACCCCATGGGACTCAAAGGCAGCCAAAAATAGTAGTGAGTAATTGAGAGCGCATGTCATGGCAAGCCTGACGTAACACAGAAAATACACATGACAGGAAAGTCCCAGTACAGATGTGATCGCTCTCGGGAGCAATATATCACTCTCATCATCCAATGGCATTAGAGAACCAAATTGTGACGATATAGCTTACTCGCATCACCTGCAACCCCCGGTTGGAAAAACAGAGCAGAGGAGTGAACTGAAAGTGCGACTTACCCAGAAGATGAGGTTGAAGACGAACATCGTGTACTTCAGACAGCACAGGCAGCCTCTCGCCATGTTGAACTTCTTGAACTCTAGAAGGAACACAAAGGATAGATCCAGGTAAAAGACCACGTACTTGCTGCCTTTAGGAGCCTTGTACTTATTGTTGCTTTTGTCGTCCCCGCTCTGAGCGGCGGTTTGCGGACGAGGGCCTGTGGACCCGTAAAAAGCACCGGCGGTGAAGCCTCGTCCTCCGAAAGGGCGTTCGGAGGTGGAGGCTTGAGCGAAATCGGAGTCGCGACTGTCCACGGAGGGGCTACGGTGGATGGCAGATTCCTCGCTACTTGACTTCTCCATGCTCTGAAACGGAAGGCTCGTGCTTTAATTCATTCTCTATCATGTCTCTGGGATAAACCCTCAAGAACCTTGAACTTGTGCACTAATCCTTAAGAAGCAGTCTTTATACTTCACACAAAAAAGTTGTCCAGACACTGATGCTGTAGATCTAAAGATGGAACGGTTCAGTGGCCCCCCAGCCCCCGTGCATCGTCTGAAAGCGATAGATCCACCGGCAGGTTTACGTCGAGTTGAACTTTAAGCACCTCTGTAAGAGTGTCCACCCCAGCTCATCCGGCATACGGGTCGGTTCAGCTGCTTCCCACACTTCTGCTTGCTGACCTCAGCACAGTCTTTACACAGAGAGAACTGATGAGTTCCCACAGCCTTCTAACTTCCACCCCCGTTCTTCTCTCCTGAGGATGAGACGCTCTCAATCTTTCTCACAGCTCTTTCTCGGACTCTTCTCCCGAATCAATCTCGCTGCTCTCATTCATAGAGACTCCTGCGCTGCCTGCTGCGCCTGTGTTCTCTCCTCTCTGCCTGCGCTTGCAGTCACCACTCTGCTGCTGATACACGCTATTATCTGCGACTGCATCTATTGGACATTCCCTTCCAACCTAGCGCACCTCTCTCTCTCTCTCTCTATTTCTCCCTTTCTCGGTCTCTCGCTCTCTCTGCCTGTAGTCCCCTCAGCCCCTCCTCTGTCATTCAGACCACCAATGGGGCTGCCGGTACTAGCCCCTCCCTGCTAATGACAGCGCGGCTTTAGAGCTCTTATCATCCCCATGCCTTATGCCTATACAAGTTCAGCGCTCTTAACCATGATGACCGGCCAGGGGAAGTTCGGGAGGGCAATGATGAATTAAGAAATCATGAGCTGATGGTGTAGGAGGGAGGAATGGAGATGAAACCATGCACGCAGCTGTGTGTTTTTCTTTTGCATGAGACTGTACATAGCGTGAAAACGTGAAAAACGACTGATCTTTTGACCTCCTTAATAAGCCAATTAGGGGAAAATAAGGCTGTAGATTCGTGTTCGTGGTTTTATTTCATTAGTTGACTAGTTCTAAGCCGTCTGTACATCGCATTCATGTGCTAATCACATATGATTACGTGTCATTTGCAGGAAAATGGCCGTGATGTCAAACTTGTGATCGTAATTGAAGGTTGAGTGGTTGCTGTGCGTGACCGCCGTGTACTACTTTTACAAAACCCAGTATCCGCGCTCTCTCGTTTCTGCGTGAGGAGCAGCGAAAAATTGGCAGTGGATCAGCCTTGGGAACTATAGCACCATTTCAAGCATGGAAACAGGATAGGCGCACGAAGATACTATAGGATTTTCTACGGAAAGCAAGGGTTACATCTTAAGTACCTGCTGCGTGCCATTCGCTCACATGTGTTTTATAGATTAAATGAGTTCTTGAAAATGTAAATGTCTATTTCCACTACAAAGAGTTCATAAGTGAAATGTTCTGACAATTTAACATTTGGTATATCTGGATCATAAAATGGGAGGGTCAAAATATACCTTTTTGTTTTTCCAAAATATTTTCTGTAAAGCTCCTTTGAAACAATGCACACTGGGAAAAGCGGTATGAAAACAACATATAATCGAATAGATAAGCACAATTCTGCTCTCTTTTGTGATAAATTATGTCAATAACATCTTAATCTTGAGTGTTAAAACTATACTCTTTTTGCTCATCTCAGAACATTTTGTAGTTTTCTCCTTACACACGTTTACACCTGACACACTTATAATAGCAAAAACTGTTGTCGAGTGCTGGTTTGAGGTCTATTTTTGAAGCGTGAGAGGTGGGGGAAATGTTTTTGCCTTTTAATATAGCAAAAAATGATGGATTGGGGAAGTGAGACAAAAAGTGAAAGCAAAACATGATGCGGACTGTGTTTGAATTTGCCTTCCTGTTAGCGAACAAACAAAACGACCAACTCTATAGATTACAAAAATCTATATTTATTAAATATTTAAACAAATGTTTTGCTGGCTAGGAGCTTCTTTAAATCTCAGTTTAAGTTAAAGTATTAATTGTGGCACATAATGTGACTTACGTCGTTGATGTGCTACAGACATGTAAGATTACTTTATAAACAAACACACTATTGATGTTCAAAGGGCACAACCAACAAGTGTCACCCTGGCAACCACCCAGAAGACCCTATAACCCTATAAAAGCATGTTTGAGCAACTCTACCTCTGAAAATTTCGCAATTTAGTTCACTTTACAGTCATGGCCAAAGAAATGCTGGAGTAAATGCTCAGCAAGCGAGCTGCAACAGAAATCTGGCTGGCTGACATTGATCGTTGCGTTTGGTCACAATACTGACTCTAATTTGAAGCATCTTTTAGTTCTTCAGACATCCACGATGCAGCATTTATTTGGTAGAATGAGTCACGACCAAACAGCTCGTAATATCAATGCTATCGACAGAACTCTGGAAGGTGTTGATTGGAGAACCAGCCTCGATTCAGAGCTGGAAACCCCATGTGGAAAGACCCAGAATCCAGTGCCTTTCAAATTAAAGCCATCAGTCTCCCGATCCCAGTCAGCGTCAATACTGGTATTCGGACCGGCTGGCATTCGTTTGGCCACCTCCAGGGCAACCTACTCCTGATTGTGTCCTATGCCTAGTGGACACGCTCAAAACCACACACACCGAACATGATATCCACGAGAGAGAATGCTACAAAATCGACAGGCACAATACAGAAGGAAGCACACACACATACACAAAAGTCTTGATCCGGGAATTAATGAAACTTGCTGCAATGTCCTAAAGCCTCATACATACATTTGAGGAAGGACTATATTACACTGGACATATACTTCAAATATTAGTTGTAAAACAATCTACTGAGTTTGCTGGATGGATAGGTGTTTTATAGTGAAGCCCAGATTATCCTGTACAGTACTGTACATCATCTCTGTGATCTTAAAACCCATCATAAAGTCTGAATGATGGGTGTAGAAGAAGGCCATTCAGGAACATGTCTAAAGAATCTATGAGAAATTATGTTTTTGAAGGTATAGTTTACCCAAAAATAAACTTGTAATAAATGTGTTAATTGTTATTCATGAATTACTTTTTTCTGTTTGAAAAATTGTATCCTAGAAAACATTAATAACCAAACAACATTGGCCCCATTGTATAGACATAAAACCACAGAGACATTTCTCAAAATATCTTATGCGTTTCATAGAAGAGAAGGTTATTCCTTGATGAAATAATTATTGTTTTCGGCTGAACTATCCCTTTAAGACAATTTCTGCATTGCAACACTTTTTTCATGACAATTTAAATAGACTGCAAAAAAAACATCAAACATCTTTAAAGCTTGGTACATATATTCAGTGTATTAGAATGTTTATCATTTTTACAAAAAAAACAAGACAAAATACATCTTTGGAAAAGATTAGCAAAATATCATTTGTTATTACATAATCTACAGTATGTTCACATATTGCTGCATTATGGGAGCATATGATTCAAGTAATGAGAGTAAAAGGGGGGGGGGTCGCGGAATTGAAACAATAATGCAACAAAATAAATGTAATGGTTTAAATCCACTACATAATTGAAAAATAATAAAATGTATTTTCTGTTGTTTTTGGTGTGAATCATTTTGTCATGGAATTACCTTGAGGCATTAGATGCTCATTCCAGTCAGGGTCCAAACCCTGCTGTGTTTTCTGCTTTGCATTACTCCATGACAGTTCAATTAACACATACACTGTTATGTGAACACATGCAGAGGAAGGGCCACATCCACGAGAGAGATGAAACGTTAAGAACACTGAATTGAAACTGGACTGTATGCCAGCTTCAGTCTGATCTACACTACAATCAGTTAAACCCCATACCAGCGTGAATCAATAAAGACGAAATGACACAGAACTGAGTGAACTCTGCCTCTGTGAAATCTGCCCAAGCACGACAAACTGTTGCAAAGAACCAGGAGGAACAACAAGGATCTCTCACAGAACCTCCTGATCTTTAAAGAAATTCCAAAAATACCAGAATCATCCCTGCATTTGATAAAGATGATTTTCTGTGACAAAGAAATCCAATCAATTCGGTATGGTTTGTTATCCACTTCTTAAACCTACAGTCGATTCTCACAATTTAGATGACTGCTTGACCTCAGGAACTGAAAGATATGTTCATGAAGTTGTGGCAGGCAAACAAATACGCCAGAAAAGCGTTCCTGAGGTCAAGGGATTTTTCTGCATGTGTACATGCCGTTCTGTTCAGGAAATGAATTTGTTAAGCAAGGGTCAAAACCTTAAAACTAACAATCAAAAATACTATTTTTCCGTTCCTCCTTCACATGAAAGCATGAAAATGTTGATAATTAAATGGATAAGGAAGGCCTACAAAATGCACAAAAACTTGTTCCGAGAAACACATGCGACGTGTACATGCGCAGGCGAGTAAACAGCAAGTGATTTCTGAACCCCCTAAACAGACCCCACACCTCAATGAAGAAAACAAAGACCTCTCTGAACAAACAAATGTTCAAGCCATTTTGTGGCTATTAACAGACAGACTCCGGAAAGTCTGACAATCTGCAGAATACCTTGCGAAGGTTATACTTAGAAATTTACCTCAAAGGTTGTTTTAACAAATATCAAGCCCGCACTCGAGTCGCTTTTTTTCACATAAGCCTGGCTTTTTTTAACAGCCATATAGTTTGTCTCAGAACCCAGTTGACTTCACACATTACTAACACATTATAGTCCCACACAGAGTAAGTGATAACTGTTAATACTTACATTGCACATTATTTTCCTTGCACAGTCTTTCCCAGAATAAACCGAGAACACATGTTGGACAAAAACTGACAATGCCACCTTGAAATATTCAGAACTAGGAGTGTTCCAAGTTTCAATTCTGCTTACCATTGAACAATATTTTGACTTATCCTTCAGTTTGAAGTATTTCAAGTAAATAAATAACGAACCTAAAGGGTTTAAAAACAGAAATTAGAATGCTTAAAATGTCTTCGTTCCTACTTTAAAAAATGTGTATTAAAAAAAAATCTAGTTATTAGATATAGATGGGATTTCTTGAAAAATACCTTTGAATTAAATACAAAATAGTTACAGAACGAATCAGCTTTAAATTTCCTGACAGAAATTACACCTTAAATCATTTTACTATTATTATTATTATTTCACATCGACGTACAGTTTGTGTTTTCAATCCGTGTGTTTTTTTAGATCATTCATCCCTTTAAAGTACTTTTTTAAATCTCCACTATTTCCAGTGAATATCATCATAACGCCAACCGATCTTAACATTAAACTGTATCAAGCGTGCCGCATTAAGCGAGGCCGCCAATGAACCCGACGAATACATTCCCATTTCATGCGCTCCCCTGAGACCTCCTTTGAAAATATAATAAAAGTTTTGTTCAGGTAAGTTTGAAATCAGGTTCAATTCAACTCTTCAGCAGGCAGCGCGACTCCCTGACCTCAGATATCTGAACAAACTCGAACAGCGCTGGGAGACAAACGACAGGGTCGAGCCTTCTGTCAACTCGGCACTGACGAAGCAGTAGACCACACAGGTAGGCAGGGCAAGAGAGAGCAAATGAATGAAAGCAAGAAGCAAACATAGACCCGCCACCTCAATCTTCACTTTAAACAGTAAACCCAGCGTCCCATCCATCAGCGTAACAGCAGATAAGCGTGTAAGAGAGCAAGAGGACAGAACAACCTAAACATAACAGCGCAAACAAACGTCAAGAGTACATTAGCATGTACGCCCTTAGAGGAAAAGACCGGAATTTGGAACGTAACTGAAGTTGACTTCATATCGCACTGTATGAATTCTCTAATAAATGAGATGAAAAGCCTGGAAGCATGTTCAGATTTATGAGCAAAGTGTGGCTTTCCGCTCATTGGTCAAAAAAGACTTCTTATCCCTTCGAGCTAAAGACTAAAAAATGTTTTGAATCATCTCCACGAACAAATTATTCACGGTTATTAAAAATTGCAGATGATAAAAAATCTACTACGATAAAGTGGTTTTGCTTATTCATGTATTGGTAGTGAGTTTATCTGAAGTTCAGATTCTGAAAAATGCCTTTGGAAATATCCCGCACTCCAAGACACCGACATGCAGATCACATCGTCTATTTGTGATTTTTATCAAAATGGAGTAATCACATATCCCTATTCTGACGTATTTACACTGTGTGATGTTTTTCTTTAAACTGTGTACATTTTGAGCTTTTTTTTAAATAAAAAAGTTTTATCTGCCAAGTCAAAAACCTTTGAAGCTTCTTGTCTCAAAACTGCTCAGAATGCAGATAGGACCTTATAATTCCAAAGCAACGAAATGTTAAACAGCGTCTTCAGCCATACACTAGGGGTACCAAAATATACCAATATTAAGAATAACTGTGATATTAAAAACAACAATTATCTATGTCATGTTAATTCTACACATTTGATAATTAAATCATTTATGAGTCGCCTGTTGAGTCACAATGAGTAAAACCTCTATCTATGCCTTACACTTGTATTTAGAGTATGATTCATTGACCAAAACTGGAAACACAAAATTAACTAGAGTAAAAATAAATAATACTGATAACATTATTACGTTCAATAAAAAGAGATCAATAGACAGAATAATAATACGTTATCATGAATCCTTATCAATGATAATCGTGTAGTGAACCAATTATATTGTGAGATCCCTATATAGATAAACTGGTCAAGTAAAAATATAAATTTTTCTACCCAAATATATCCTGTACAGTCAGAAGGCTATTATAGCAATACAGTCCCTGACAAAAGTCTTGTCGCTTGTGTACAAATTGACCTGAAGTGCCGCTGAAATATATTTCTAATCAAGATTTTTTTACAAGAAATGGCTCATTTTAATCCCAACAGCTTTTGTAATAATGTTTCAGTGCAAAACGAAACTGTCAAAAAGTATTGTAATATTCACAGCTTGGTAAAAAAAGAGTACAGTTTTGCAAAGACATAAGTGTTGTCGTTTTGTCATATGAGCTTCACCTGCGACTAATAATGGATCAATTAGGTCTCAGGTGTGTATAAAAAGAACCCCAATACACTAGACCTCCACATCTACTGCAACTAGACCTCTGCAAACATGCATAAGATTCACCCTGAGACTAAAGTTTTGATTATCAAGAGGACGAAGACCAGATCTACTGCTGATGTGGCAGACACCTTCAATGTGTCTCAGCGTCAAGTAAAGAGGATAAAAAAAAGATTTGAAGAGACTGGAGCCTTTTTCGACAAGCCAAAGTCAGGCAGACCCCGCAAGACAACTGCTCGAGAGGACCGTTTGTTGGCTCGAAAATCCAAGGCCAGCTCATTTTCCACTGCAGCAGAGCTCCACAAGACCTGGTCACCTGAAGTCCCTGTGTCAACCAGAACAGTTTGTCGGATTCTTTCTCGAAATGGCCTCCATGGTTGAATCAGTGCCCAGAAGCCAGCACTAAACAAAAGACAATTGAAAAACCGTGTGGCATTTGCCAAGGCCCACGAGCCTTCTAAAAGGATGGACGCTGGAAAAGTGGCAGAAGGTGGATTTTTCATATGAATCTTCTGTTGAATTACACCACAGTCGCCGCAAATATTGCAGGAGACCTCCTGGAGCCCGCATGGATCCGAGATTCACCCAGAAAACAGTGAGGTTTGGTGGCGGAAAAATCATGGTCTGGCGTTACATCCAGTATGGGGGTGTGCGACAGATCTGCAGGGTGGAATGCAACATCAATTCTCTAAAATACCAAGAAATCTAAGCTACCTCTATATTCCCAACCATAAAAGAGGCCAAATCTGCAGCAGGATGGTGCTCCATCGCATACTTCCATCTCCATATCAAAGTTCCTCAAGGCGAAGAAGATCAAGATGCTCCAGGATTGGCCAGCCCAGTCACCAGACATGAACATCATTGAGCATATGTGGGGTAGGATGAAAGATGAAGCATGGAAGACGAAACCAAAGAATATTGATGAACTTTGGGAGGCATTCAAGACTGCTTTCTTTGCTATTTATGATGACTTCATCAATAAATTGTATGAATCCTTGCCAAACCGCATGGATGCAGTCCTTCAAGCTCATGGAAGTCATACAAGATATTAAATTTGGATCTCACAGCACCACTACTTAATTTCATCACATATTTTTGTATTTGCAGTAAATATTTTCAATTTCTGTATAGGCGACAAACGTGTCTTGTCAAAATTTGACCTTTCTGTCTTGATTAAATGATAAATCTGTTTTTCAGTGAAACTAATTTATTTCAGTGCATTAAACATCATTTGGGAGGGTTTTAGCTTTTCATTTGAGCTATTTCTAACACCAATTGATTAATTAAAAGTCAGGTTAATAGCAGGTGTTTCTACACCATAGATAAGCGACAAGAATTTTGTCAGGGACTGTAGATAGTATCACTCTACGTCGTCATAATGACCAGAATATAGTTTATCTTGCTCATTACATGGCTAATAGCCAAATAAATACTGTAAACACGTGGTGAAAGCCGATGAATGAGGGCGGAAATAATTTACTATGCAAGTGAAAAGAAACCACAGAGTGATACAGGCATGAAGGTATTGTAGCCTAGCAAAGGAGCTTTTCAAGGTCATTGCATCAGCCAATGAGAATCAATTCTAAAAAGTGAAACAATAGCATAAAATGTACAAAAATACCACAATTAGTTTTTTTACTGTGATTTGCATCAGTGTTTGGAACCGAAAGGTAATAGGTTGGATTCCAAGAGCACATGCATACTCCTAAAACATTTTGCTTGGGTACAAAAAAATGGAGGATACTGTACAAGACAAATTACTTGTGAATGGAACCTCAATTTCTGCAGCCATTACCTCTCAGACGCATGATATATTACATTTGAGGATGCCGAACACACACTCAGAGCGCACACATAGCGTACTATGATCAAAATAACCACAAATATACGATCTAATCAACTCATATTCATCCCCTGGTATTTCTGCCTTAATTACTTCTTAAAACCAGAGCAGCCAAGACTTCTTTCAATGACTGGATTACTTGAAGGTTTTCTTTAAGTGCATGAATGATGAAATCAGTGGCAAATATTATTTTCAGCAAAGGTTGTCATGGGATCAGTCAAATATGTAAAAAAAGACAAATGGAACCGTCAAACTGTCAAAAAAGTTGTGAAATTGTCAAAATGACCTTGACTCATCCAATTACACGTGTTCCCGTGTGCACATACAGCCAGATTCTGCCCAGCATGGAACAAGTCACTTAACTGAAACCCGAGGCATTATACCGCACATTTGAAAAACATCCATCAAATAACTGCAGATACAGAAACAAGGTTGCATATTAACGTGTCCAAAGTCAAACACAAGCCAGAGGGCCACGGTCACTTCCCACATCTATAGATAGAGATGAGGCATCGGTTACCTCCAAGATTAGAGGAGAAAGACAGAGCAGGTCATTTTATTTTGGGAACCTGAGGGGGGGAATAAAAGTGATGTGGTTTACGGCCAAAGTTCCCCACCACGTGTGCATCCCCGGAGAGGTTGACGCCGGCCAGCCGGTTCACATCACCTTTTCCGAAGAACCTGCGGATGCTGTGGTCGCAACTACGGCCTATTTCCAGCTCTGGAGCTGCGTGATTGTAGCAATGATCCCTTCCGCCGCCGTCCCTAAAGCCTAGAAGGGGCAGTATTCATGTGGCGCCTGTCGGCCAACGAGACATGCACTTAATCCTCCTCTGTGCTTCATGGAAACAGCAACAGAAAACACACCGGGTCTGGAGATAGAAACACAGGCACCTCCATAGAGGGACTGAAACCTTTTGTGCAGGTCATGTTATTGGTGCTTAAAGGCTCAGTGTATGATATGTAGTGGCATCTAGCGGTGAGGTTGTGAATTGCTCCACCCTTTGCCTCTGGCTTTTGAAGCACCAACGGTGGCTGACACAGAACTAAGATGACGTCACATTACCATATTTACCAAACCTGAGCGGCAGAGCAGTTTGTCCGTTTAGGGCTACTGTAAAAACAAAATGGAGAATTCCATGTAAGAGGAGGTAGATAAACCTACCGTGGTGTAGGTGTAAAAACTCATTCTAAGGTAATAAAGACATAACGTTTCATTGTGTAAGGTCTTCATACACCTCGTATATAATTTTGCATTTCTGTCAATAGAGCCTCCACATGACTTGTATATGACGTCAACAGACTATTTACAATAAATATCAATGTTTTTATTATCTTGGTGGAAAGCCTGATGCCAATTGGGTCCGATTGGTAGTAAACGTGGAGAACCGAACATGTGTTTTCTTTTAGAGTTTTCTCCAATAGAAGCAGCAGGTCTGTATGATGCTGATGCAGCTTCTAGAGGTCAAAACTCTTATAACAATCCATCACTGCCTTCACAACCACAGACGCAAGGCAGCAGGGCAGGCTTGTGGCTTACTACTCTAATTTCTAAAGCACCATTATACTGAGGATTTATGTGACCGTTAGGTCCGTTTGGATGAGGATTCATGCTTCTAGGTGAAAGGGAAACGTAGATTAGACTCAAGATGACAGACGTGAGAGCTTTTTCGTTGTACATCAAGTACATCAAGATGCAAGGTTTAGTTTCCTCTTATTAATAGCAAGGAAGCCTATTAAACGTGCAGGTACATCGAGAAAAGTTTATACAGTAAGCTTGTCTATTTAATGTCTATACTGTATACAAGTGTGCAATAATCTATGCACACTTAAATCACTTGCACTATTGTTTAATCTAAATTATTATCTGCTCATATCCACCTGTACATTAATGTTCATAGTGTTAATGTTCATAGTATATAGTCATCTGTATATTTTGTTCATAGTACATACCTACTGTCATATTTTCATGGAACATACCTACTGTAAAATATTTTCATAATCCATGCCCACTGTATAATATTTTCCTAATATTGTATTCTGTATTTATTAACTGTATATCCTGCACTTGCTAATTGCCCTTCTGGTTAGACCTAAACTACATTTCGTTACACTGTACTTGTATATGTGTAATGACAATAAAGTTGAATATAATCTAATCTAATACATTCTCAACTTTTAACAGTACAGGAAAGGCAAAAGCATCGCAACTCAGTTAATATCTGTTTCTGAAGCTCAACTGGTAGAGATATTCCAAGGTCATGAATGGGTTCGAATATAAGGGAACAGACAAACTTTTTAAAATGTAAAGCTAGTTTACCCAAAATAGACTATTCTTTCATCCTTTAATCACCCTTATGTCATTCCAAACCTCTATGACTTTCTTTCTTCTGCAGAACTCCCATGATGATATTTTAAGGAATGTTGCCAATTTAAAAACATTGGGTCCAGTGGCCAGAGAATTCTGAAAATAAGAATATCCTTTAGGTTGGAGTGGTAAATTTGGAAATTATAATCCCACCCTCTAAGCAATTTGCTGTCGAAAGCCACGCCTCCTCCAAACTGTTGGATGGCACCACGGCGAGAGACATGGCACATTCACCGGTGAGAAAACTTTGCAGTACGAAGTGAATAACATTACTGTATTAGCGAACCTAAACATGGAGTGTCATGTAGCAAGTTGCCGCTTGTGTAACCAAAGGTGTAGACATTACAGTTTGCTAGTAACTTTGAAGACATATTATTGATATTGTTACTGTATTTCATAATTCCACGTGACAAATTGCAAACTAAATACATTCAATTCTTCTCGAAGCATGTATATACCTGTACAAAAGAAAGAGAGCAACCGTGGTATCGTCTTTCAGGCCCTATGCCTGCTGTTAATTCTATGTCTGGACCTCTTTCATCATCCAGATGTTTTTTCGTCACTGCTTTTTCAAAAACTGACTTTCATTTTGTAGATTGATATTGTCGGTTCCGCAGGAAAGTTTGGTTGTTGTTCTCCCTACATTGACAGCGGATGTGAGCGCGCTGTTGATGTATGATGTCAGCGTAAACAGGGTGCGCATTGGTATGCAAAATACGTTGGCTGAAAATGTACACATGACCAGTCAAAGTTCGGCCAGAACCTTTTGATTGGACGAACGTTTTTTGGTCTTCCGTCTTTCAGAGGCGATATATAATTATACAAATATTATTTGACCACTATACTTCTTGATTGCTATCAGGATGTAGAGAGATTTCCGACCAGCATGACAAAAACATTTTTTGGTTTCTGACTTTAAAGGTTCAGTGTGTACATTTTTGGAGGATCTACTGACAGAAATGCAATATAATACACATGTGCATAAAGACCCTCACATAATGAAACGTTAACTTTTTATCTACAGACATCGCTAGTCCCTTTACATGTAATTTACCATGTTGTTTCTAAAGTAACCCTAAACAGAATAACTGCTCAACAGAGTGCATTTCGTGAATGGCAAAGAAGTGGAAATGTGATGACATCTTTGTCCTGTGTCAGGCACCATAATGCTTCAAAATGGAGGGGATAAGGGTAGAGTGAGCCATTAGTTGCCGCCTAAATTCATACACGGGGCCTTTCAAATGATAAAGTTGTTGGTAGCTTGAATAATTACCGTATAATGTGTGCTTTAGTCTTGGATGTGGTTCTAGTGTTGTACTGGAAATAAGATGAATTGTGAAAATGTTTTACAGCTACAATAAAAATAGTAATAAAATCTTTCTAAACCACCAAGGTGAGTAATGCACCTAACACTTTCAAGACATTTAACGCTCTTCTTTTACCCCACATGCCTTTGGAAACTACAGTAGTAACTTTGTTTAACCACCGATTGTATTATTGCTCCTGTATGACATATCGGCTTATTGCTCCCTGAACTCTCTGTAAGTCACTTTGGATAAAAGCCTCTGCAAAATGACTAAATGTAAATAAGAAATTAAATGACTCATTACACTAACCGCTTGAAATGACCATGAAGGTGTGCTAACTAAGATAATATTGGCTTCGGGAGACAAAAGCCACTGATGTCAAGGCCCTAAACCCACCAGTACTGCAATATGGCCAGATCCCTACAGTCCACGATGAGAGCTGGCTGAACACCAGAGCTAGATCCCACAGCAGACGTTGGGCCCTGGGTCGTACCATCTTCCTACTTCTGATGCCCGATTGAGCTACCCGTACCGTACAGGGTCCAAAGGGCTACGGTTGGTGTGGAAAGCAGGACAGGCAGCGGAGCCTGACATCACGCTCTAGAAACCTTCAATTCCGATTAGCATCAGTGACCCCATCCAACTGAGGATTACAGATTCTCTCAAGGGAGGGAGTCAAGCTTCCCTGATCAAGATGCTCTTAACGGGAATCAACATCTTGGGAAAATTCCCATTTGAAACATTGTGAAAAAATATTTCTGACAAAAACATTTTATTCACTAAGTTTGTGTTCTTAAAAGTCGACTTTGACACTAGAAGATATTTTTTATAAAATAAAAAGTTAAATGAATGTTGAAATTTATGTTATTGCCCGTTTAATACTACTAAATAACCATTAATCTTAAAGCTTCCATGCAATGCAACTTTACAACCATTTCTAAAACACATCTGGAGATACATTAACACCCAAACCCTTTCATTGTCACTGTAACTAATGAGCCTGTGTTTTGTTTTGCCTGCCAAACACATCCAACTCATGGTTCACACAATGTCAGTAAGTAAACAAAAGTGATGCCGTTGTTAACAAGTCACTGACTTTGAGTAATAGCTGTAAGATATTTCAAAACATTTCTTGGCACTGTATCTTTACTGTTTTCTGTAGTCTGATTCCCTCGATTGCAGCGTATTTCAAAGAAATTCAAATAATAAGTACAACTGATTCTTAAATCATGTTGAATTTCTAGGGCAGACTGCTCCAGTGAGCACTGAAATACGAATTTGATCAATAACAATTTAGCAATATATTTTACATAACTTTGCCGAGAAACTAAGACGGGATTGATTGTCTGTTGGACAAAAT